>NW_026712863.1:0-332769 GCF_030625045.1 Achroia grisella | reverse complement strand
CGAGACTACATTAGTCCTCATGTGAAGTAACATGGAATTTAACTCTGTCTTCCTTGTTCAAAAGTCTGTTTTCTATTTTTTTATCTTTATTCATTAATAATTAATTCGTAGTAAGAATTAACAATACTTAGTAAATAGCTATTTTCATATCTTCCACGCAGGTTAAATCGGCTTGAATCTAATTAGAATAATTGATTTAGATGTAATTGTACAATATTAATAACTTAATGTTGATATAGGACATACCATTAAATATTTCACCCGAACCAAACTCATACCCAGCCATTAATTAATGGTATTCATATATAATAGAATACAGATAACAGAATATTACATAATTAAACTAAGATATTTAGTGAAACATTAGGACTAGACATGACTGTGTTGCATAGATATTATGCATTGCACAGAATTATTTACTTAAATGCTATTTAAATATATAAATTGATTATGTACCGAAGACTTTACCTTCAGTACACAACCAATGATTTATTTATTTAAAGGTAAGTACGTATTTTAAATAGGTAATGAACTGTTTTCGTGGAATCAACTTGGCCTGACCTAGCCGTATTTTTTTCTTGATGTAAAAAGGGGAATATTGTGCTTATAATTTTTGATTTGTTCAAGTTAGGTAAAGACTTAATTATTGTTATTTTAAAAAACTAATATTAAAATTTAAATGCTTATTGTAATTAATATTTTGCCATAAGTAATTTTTATTTTTATTACAAGATTTTTTATTCCTACAATGTATACTAAACAATTAAATAGATAAAAAGCCAGTCATCAGTAAATAAATATTGCGTAATGAATAAAACCCGTCTATAAATTCAAATCCATGCATTCATTTCGAACAGATTTACAATTACATGGCCGACGTAAAATTATTAATTAGTAATTAAATATTTAAATAAGATTAATATTTAATATCCCTGAACGCAGATCAAACATTAAAAATCAGATTATAATATAATATAAAACTATAACTTACCTTAAGAACAATTAGTAGAGTTGTAGTATCCACTACTGTAACACGCACAGTTGCAATTTCTTTTACGATTACAATCGATCAATGTAACGGTCGCAGTGTCCGTCCGTGACAATGCACGTACGATGAATGAAGCTTTGAGATGCGCGTGCGTTCTCTCCATTTACTTATAGTTTCAGACACTGTGTAACACTTTCCCCTACCAAGTCGGTATATGAGATGTCTACAATTTCACTTTAGTTTTTGAAAATTAATACCGTTCCCAATTCAATGAATTGTTTAATTTTTAATTCATTAGTTCGTTGTCGCAGTTTTGCTTTCTTTAAAACAATTCCCGTCGATAGAACAAAAATTTCTATAGAAATAAAGTTGTTTCATAATTGACTTTTTGTTATGTAGCTATACTAAATATTCCTATTTTCAGAATGTATGCAAATCTTTCAATAATAAATATTAAAACTCTGTCTCTCTACGGTGTTTATTGACGAGAATATCTCGAAATAAAGGCCCCTGCAAAATAGGCTATGGACGAAGTTACTGTTAACAGTAGATTTTTCTTCTTTTATGTAAGTGGGAAGAAAAACAAGATGATTGTCGCCTATATATATGAACTCAAATATATAGGCGATGTAGTGATGTCCGTGGTGTCTCAAATATATAGGCGATGTAGTGATGCAGTGATGTCACTTGAAAAATGTAATACTCGTAATATGCGTAATTCCTCATGCACGTTGGCATTTGCCATCCTGTAATTTCTATGCCATAAATCGCCCTCTAAACCTATGTAAATTTCTTATGAAGAAACTGCTATTCCGTTAGCAAAATGAGTGAGACAGAGGTACCCATATAAGTTTTAAAATGACTTTGTATAAAGTCTAACTTATAAAGCAGAATACAAGTAGTAATTATAAGTAGAGTAGAAACCTGTATCAGGGTTAATACGATCTTATAACCTTTATTTATATGTTTGTTTTACATATTATTAAAATTAAACCCTCGCATGTAGAAATCAAAATCTGAGTTGATTAGTTCAAATTGAGCTATAATATATTTAAGCAATTTGAATCCAAACCAAATTAAAACTTTTATGTTTATTTTTTATTTTACAAATTAATCACAAGAACAAACATTCAATTTAGAACAAAATTTAATTCAGAACAAAAGAAATATTCAAAATTAAAGTAATACCTTTGGTGTAAGTAACAAACGGTCTCACTTAATTTTGAATATAGTAATGTGTATGTAAAACAGAAAAAGTGAGCCCAATATGTAAACGTAAATTATTTTTACCGGAGTTAAAAAAAAGTACAAATAATAACAAAGTAAATTATTATGTGACGAGCTTAGCATCTAGACATCAATATTCTATACATAAATAGTATATGAACAGGTTAGAAACAGAGAAGCAGAATCTCTAAAATGGTTGCTTTATATTTGTATCTAGATTTCATGAAACATTTCCACGAAATAGGCTTTTTTACTTACTTACTTACTACTGATATTATAAAGACGATGAAGTTGTTAGATATTGAATATATTTATTGATATATACTATATCAAAAGTTAATAGATTTTCTTATTTATAGTTAACTAGCGACTCGTCCCGAACTCGCACGTAGGCATTACAAATCTTTGAATTTATCAGCTTGTTCCATACTATAACATGCTTGTATTATACATATCAATGAAAATGGAACGGATTTTAATGACAAGCAAGCAAGCGATCAGACAGTGACCGCGATTAATTTGTTTTATGCTATAGAGATATTCATATTTTGTATTATACTGTGTAAAAGATTTACACAGTACTTTTATTGAATTAAAAGCATTGTTATTATAGTGAGAATGGAGATTGTCACAAACAACATTTTTAGACTTTAGATGTAGTATCCATCAAGCGCATTCATTTCGCTACCAATACCTAATAAATAGTAAGGCCCTCAGTTGTTCAGTTGTTTAACACACAGCCTTCCTTGAGATGGTCATGCGTTCTCTTCCTGTGCGAGGAATGCAAACGTTTATATTCAGGAGTATGTTTGTTTGTTTTGATCTAGGTTTTTATATGTATATTATAGATATATTCTAATAAAAATCTGGTTTAGTATTTCCTATTAGTTGTATGATGTTTTCTCTGTAAGAGTAAAAAATATAAATTTAAGAACTTGTTCACTTTCACAAATGGAATTCCTATTGATTGCAGATTCCTGTTTGTAATCATATGTTTCATAATAAAGTATGACACGCCCCAAATGAGATCAATATAGGACCAGTAGTGAGGAACGCTTCTTATATAACTTCGTGTGTAGTGAAATCGGAGTCTGAATTTTCATAAAGTCCGCCAGTGGATTTTACCCCCACAAAAACTGTTAAATATTAATGAATTTATTGTCGTATGTCGCTTTACAACATATTTGTAAGAATAGAGGTTAAAAGCTCCCAACTAAAGATTTTTAGTACAAAGGACGTGTGTTTTTTCATTGAAAATTACATATATATAATTTAACGACTTGGCAACATAGACAAAAGGAATACCAACAAGAAATAAGTATTTTCACAGGACTAAAACTACATACACAGATTCTTCTTTAATCAACAAAGGATGTAGGTATATACCTACGGTGTAAAACCTTGGTGCTTGTATACATTCTGTGTATGAGAGGAACAAATAGGATGACAAAGTTAAGTGGTCTATTTGAACAGGAAAATGGATATATTTATTTATAACATGTATATATTGCTATGTTCCAGCTTATCGACAGACTTGTAATTATGGTACTACTGAATTAACTTTGTCTTTTTTTATATATTAAAAAAAAGTGGTCGCAAAGACCTAATGGTGGAAAACAGGAATACGACTCGTCTGATAGTAAACGGTATCGTATACTAGATGCCTAAAACACTATCATAAGAAACCTTAATAAACTCTTTTAGGAAACCTTTTAACCCTATACTGTAGTCTCTTGAGGAAATCTCGGCAGGTAATTCATTCCACAATGTGAGTGATTTTCGCATAGACCCTTTCAAATCTAATAGCAGATTACTCCATTCGTGACAAAATACCCTTAAATATATGACGATTCAATAAAATCCTAAAATCGTGACGAAGCGAAAATTGTCTATGTATATGTTACAATTTCGCGTATAAAAACTGTAAGAATGAGGATATTTTTTTTCACGGAAAGTATTATTAAGTATGCATCTACATATACAATAAAGAAAATACTGAGAAAAATACCCCTCAAAAGGGTGAAATTAATAATTTTTTTAACATTTTCAATACGCTACTATTTTATTAATATAATAATGTAATAGAAGCACAATGTTGTTGGCATAACTAATCCAAAATAGAAGTATAATAAATAATTTACATATTTATTAAACTTATATTTTAAACATTATACCTATATATAAAACAAAATTAGTAAGTAACATATAGTGGTATGTTCAAAAACTACAGAATTGATTTTCATAAGGTTTTCATTCATCAACAGACTGATTTTATACGACGGTTTACATTAAGTATTAGATGAATAAAATTTAGAAGAAATTGAAACACACTGCAAAGCCGAGATTGATCGATAGTGTACATATTATTTTAGGAATTGTGTGACGTTCAAGCTGATAATTTTTTTTCTTGTCGAATATTATATTATTTTCTTGTTAAAAACATACATATATACATACAATATACAGCTTTTTGCCACGCATAACCACATTGTGGAATCACCTTCTAGCAATGGTATTTCCGAACCGATACGATATTGAAACCTTCAAGAAAATAGCTTATTCCTTTTTAAAAGGCCGACAACGTACTTGCAATTCCCCTGGAGTTGCGGGTGCTCATGGGCGGTGGTAATCACTTACCATCAGGTGAGCCGCATTCTTGTTTGTCCCCTGTGTTATAAAAAAAAATTTAATGTTAATAAATTTTATAATTCTGACATTCAATATAATGAAACAACTCATTTATAAGACCTGTTAATCATATCAATTTAGTATGATTTTCCTTTTGTGATGAGACTGCTTTCCGAATGAGTGGTAGATTAAAAGAATGATAACTATGACTACTATTCATAAGTGTTTATTTAAGTTTATTTGAATAAATGATTTTCTATTCTATTCTATTCCACAAGTCCTTCCGCGGATTTGGAGTCACTTGCTTCCTATCGTCCGGTGAAGCTGTAAAAGCAAGATTAGCGACTTAAATAGATGAGATAGAGCACAGGGTACCCACACAGATGACTTTTGCAAAAACTGCTTTAGTAAATGTTTTTTACTGTCTTGATAAAAGAGCTTCTTTTTTTGTTTTGACCTGTACAAATACATCCACACTACATACACTTTTATGGACTTAGAGACATAAATGTATTAGGTTAGGTAAGCATTAGTAAGTAAGTCAATATCCATATTAATAACAATTAATAATTTACTAATGTAAATACTTATTCATTCTAATATTATCGTAATTGAAAGTGTATCTGTTTGTCACATTTGCACCGGCTGAACCAATCTTAATGAAATTTGAATCGAGGATAGGTATGGTGTGTATGGCGATCTTTTATCTCAAATAAAGTACATAAAATCGGACATAGGCAGGTGAATATTCCACATAACATATCAATAGAAATATGTTGTATATTTTTCACCATTTTGAATGTTTGTACAAATAATTGAGTGATTGACATTTGAAATCGTCCTCATTTTAGATACAGAGAGTACCTACTTGAATAGTTAATTTTAAACTTTCGTGTTTAATATACATTATTTAAATTATTAACCGGGTCTTAACACGAATAATTTTATGGCAAATAAAGGTATTTACCTCTCTCGACGTTTCGAGCACTAGGTGGTCACGATACTGGAGTAACAGCGATGTCAATGTAGATAGGTGACATATCACCGTCACTAGATTGTTTAACGAAAGTTCGCGACACCCGGCATCACGTTCCGTACACTATTCTTTGATGCTACTGAACTTTTGAATTTATTTATGACTGGAAAGATGATAATTTTAAATTGAGAAATTAGGATGTTTTTAATTTCAATCGCCTCCCGGATTCGTGGGTAATAGTGGCGACAGGCGCAGGTTTGTTATTATTATATGCGATTTTTAACCGCTGCGATGTCTCTTTGACATTTTAGATACAGAACTACAGTCGAATTTTGTAGACAACTGGAGCTTCATAAGGTAGCTTATCCTTTGGTGAACGTAAATTGTTCGTTACTTTTGAGGGCGGATAATATACAGTCTTAATGGAGTATTTATTTAGTGCTGTTCCAATTTTGTCCGTTATTCCTCTTAAGTAAGTCACGTACGCTGGCTGTCTGTTCACTTCCGGTTTTTTAGCTTTTGTTACGCGCTTATTTTGCCTTCTACTCTTTATGTAACCATTTTTCTTGAGTACTTCTTGAACGTGGGATAGTTCTTGTTCCACAAATTCAGGGGCACAGTCTTGCGCTCTGTTTGTGAGAGTGGTGACGACTGATTGTAAATGTCGTGGGTGATGATGTAGGAGGCATATCTATCTGTGTGTGTTGGTTTCCGGTATACTGTGTGTGTAACCGAGCCATCGGATCTCACCATAACTAGGATGTCCAAGAAAGCTAAGGACCTATCTTTCTCCAATTCCATTGTAAATTTGGTTTTAGAATGTATGGAATTTAGGTATTTTAGGTATTCGTCTGCTTGTTGTTGTGTACCATTAAATATGCAAAAAACATCATCTACATATCTTTTCCCACAGGCTAATTTCTAATGGTCTGAGAGCAAGAATCTTTGTCTCAATGTGCTCCATCCATGAGTACTAATGGTGCCAAAGGTACAGAAAGACCACGGCTAAGTCGAAACATCGAGAGAGGGTTACCTTTATTTGCCATAAAATTATTCGTGTTAAGACCCGGTTAATAATTTAAATAATACCTACTTGAATGTTGGTAGACTGCTGCTTATGAGACATTGTAGTGCTAAAAGGTTTAGGAGTTAAAGTAAATAATATAAATACGAGTACGTCGTATTAAGAAAAGAAAGGAAATTACATACTCGTGAACGAGAGCTCACTACTCTAATCACTACGACTGATTTACTCTTATTTAGTTTTAAACAGTTGGTTATATACTTGATTTAGTAATTTAATTAATTTAATAATTTTCAATTTAATAATAAATACGTTTAAAAGATAAAAGCGAAAGCGACTTCATTTTATACTATGTAAAAATGATACAAATACATTTTACTAATATTTATTTAATATTTTCTCTATTTGAGTATTCAATTGATTTTGAGCTAGTTGATACTTTGTATTCACACACTTCTACATAAAAATGTAAAGTAACAACACAATTATTTAAAGAGCTAATCACTAGTTTCTTGCTTATTCTTCTTGTAATAAGACAGCTGTCCAAATAAGTAGTTTGAAAAAAAGTGTTTCAATGTACATTTATTTGAATTTATATTCTATTCTAAATAAGAAACTTTGGATAGCAGAGCTTTACAAAACTTGCGAAAGAGTAAATGAATAAAATTGTTGTAAATTCTAAATATTTGTATTACTCAGTTACAACAAAATAGAATCATCTCCCAGCAATGGTATTTCCAAACCGATACAATATTGAAACATTCAAGAAAAGAGCTTATTCCTTCTTAAAAGGCCGGCAACGCGCTTGCTATTCTCCTGGTGTTGCGGGTGCTCATAGTTTCATAAATGTAAATTTACATATTTATTTGAACTCACGAGCAATATATGAATCAAGTTTTAAACCACTAAACTATAATGTCTTAAAAATACTTAGGTATTATGAATAATGTATACCGGAATGAAGTTTCAGTGAATTTTCAGTTTCAGTTAACACTTTCCAAGTATATATTATAATTATCATTACAGAGTATAAAACAAAGTCGCTGTAGCCGTCTGTCCTTATGTATGCTTAAATCTTTAAAACTACTCAACGGATTTTGAAGCGGTTTTATTTTAATAGGTAGAGTGATTCAAGAGGAAGGCATATATATATATATATATATATATATATATTACATGTACATCCGTGCGAAGCCGGGGCGAGTAGCTACAATAGGTTAGCAAATTAAAATTATGGGAACTTACTGTGTATCTACCTAGATCACACAACTTTATTTCGTTGACAATGTAGTGTCAACTTACGTTGATAGCATATTCCTATTTATATGAATTATTATGATATCTACGTTTTATACTAGGATATCAGGATATCTCTAGTTTAGACTAGACTAGCGAATACCTTTTACATTCATTGTAAGAAAATATGGATCTCTCATATATATTGTGTGCCCTTCATTTTTTAAGTTGCTCTGCTAATTTATTTCGTATAAAGAGAAATATTAAAACCATATATTAAACACAAAAAACCGGAAATTTTAAGGATGTTTAATAAACTTTTGATAAATAATCGGGTAAGTCTTTAATTTTAAGTTTTGAATAGAATATTTCAATACAATACTTGATTTCTACCTCAAAATCTTTTAGTCGAAATTTTACAAAGTCTGTGAAGAAATGACAATAGCTTTTAACATACATATGTTAAACTTAAAGTGAATAACTACCGATAAACTTGTAAATATTTAATTATAAACTTACAATTGTTTATTTTATACTACCTACTAGATGCACAGAAGACACTTGGCGTTTGTTCCTTGATGATATTCATGGTCATTGCATCTAGCACTTGTTCAACATTGAATATGTCTCTCATGACAACATATTACGCCTGTTAATCACTCAATATAGTGTAAGATTGCATGTACTACATCTTTTAGTATATAGATTATTACAGAGTCGCCAGCGTGTGTATCTACTTTTGTCTTGCCTATTTGTACTACCAAGCAGCTTGCTTTGTAAACTGTGTCAATTATAAGAATGAGTATATGATAGTGTAAGGCGTAGTACAGGCGTAACGCTATAGTTCTCAGTAACGCTAAGCATAAATATCACGGACTCATATGTCGTCCGTGCGTCCGTCCGTCATTTGTGCTGTTCATGTACGGAGATGGATACTTGTTTGCCATTTCAGTTACACAATGATAACTCTCTCTCCGTCAACTCTGTGGTGACGTGATGTTGTGCTATTCTTGTACAGAGAAGCCTTTGCATTGCCCTCTTTGCCATTGCAGACATATTATAATAAAAACTCTATCTTATTATATTCACTTTATATAAGAAAGAATTACTTTTTTAAATTAGATATCTTAAACTTTTCATTATAGGTCCTGGTAATTTATTCAATGAACTGCATATAATCTACCCATCAAGAACTTGACTTTAGAAAGAAAAATAACGTTTATCGCCCTATTAGTATTAGATACTATATGTACTATAGAATCGTCAATGTTTCGTGAATAATCGCGTATATTATAATATAATAATAAAAACTCTTTACTGTGCATAAAAAAAAAAGAACAAATAATTACAAAAAAGAAAGAAAGAAAGAAAAATATGCGAACAAAACGCGGCCTTATCGCTCAAGGCGATCTTTTATAAGAAAGGTAGGTGGCGCACTATAAAAAGAGAGTTAAATATTATATGAAAACTAAATACATATATATACAACATAATAATATTATCTAATTGATTACAATTCATATCTACCAGGCGCCTAGGATACAGATCAAACACTCACTCATAAGATTAATTTGCTCTGCTTTGTCATATAGGCGGTTTGTAAGTGTAGCTTCTTCATAATAAAATTACTTTAATTTTAACAATCTCTTATATATAACTGGAAGGATAAAGGAGTTAATGGTCCACCTGATAGTAAATGGTAACAGTCTTCTATATACGACTGAATGAGCGGCACCGCGCACATTTATTTAAAGGATTTAAAAGGAAAACTCCTGCATTAATAGTTTACGCTGGCGACATACCATTGGAAGATAATAAGATGAGTATGAGATCAGGTCAATCAAAACACTTGTGTTGCTATACTAGAGGATTAAGATATCATATCCATAAATTTCACAACTTTTCGAATATCTCAAGCTTCAACCGAAATTCATCTTACAATGCAACCCTCTTGGCGGTTACAATAGGTAAGACAGAGGTAAGATGCCGATATGTACCCATGGAACTTCTCCTGGCTTCTTCAAGAGAAGTTCCATGGGCACATAACCGTAGTGGTCCGTTTCAAATGGTCCGTCGTCGGAACTGCAGAAGGATGCAATTCCGATTACATACACTTGTGACTCCGGCAATAAGCGACAGAGGTACACCATGGGGTTGTAAGGTAGGAGTATGGCAGTACCCGTTCGTTACCCAGGAGGATCTCCATTATGGATTTCCCCAAGGATACGAAAGACAAAAGACCAAAACTTAGGAAAGACAGAGATACGACCCAGACGAGTCTATCTCGATAAAATGAAGGAGTATAAAACTAATATGGTAATGTTTAAACAAATAATCATTAAAATTTGCCGACGAATTTGAAGATTGCCGTCGAGACGAAACGATAAAATAAACAATCGGAAATAACAATTGTCGATTACAGTGAAAGCCTTTCTTAAAAAATACGCCTGTTTTATTTTTATTGTACATAAACTCGTACTAAAGGCCAACTTAATGCCGTAGGCATATTGTCTACCAGATAACCTTTACGCACATATATAAACAAAAAGCTTTGTAATGTACTACCTAAATACCTACCGAATTCATTTCCCAACTATCGGTAACTTTTTTATTGAAGATGATTTGATTTAAATGTTTATATGAACTTTACACAAAATATTTTTAAAATTCAAATCCACAAACTGGTGTTTCCATTACTGTCTTTGAATTCAACATCGCATTTTGTGTTAATACGTTTTAAGTAAAAACATAATATTTGAGTGTAACCTATTTAAGAGTCACTAAAAGCTGGTAACATATATAGATAATGATAATTTTATCTGATATAAAAAAAGAGATTAAAGATTGCGCCTGCACAAAGAATTACTTAATATAATTTGTTGTGTGGTAAAATAGTACAAAGCAGTTATCCATTTATTTCACTTAGCCGCATTATTATCGGAAGTGCTCTTGCCAGGACAATATTGTCAGGCGCAATGAAAGTCGTGATAGTAACAAAATGTATAAATAAATAAGTCATATCATCATATTTTTATCCTACATGAAAAAATGATTACAACTCCATTACATCTCTATGTTTGTTACATTTTCGCCAATGAATAATCTATTTTTATTATTATTATTATTTAAAACGTTATGAAATTGTACTTGGATTGATTTTTCCCTAGTTGATTTATAATAATTCAGTAAATACTTAATATTGAAAATGGTTTTGAATGATTTGAATATGTGTGATGATCAAGGAGGAAGTCTAAATATGGAACAAGAATCATCATCGCATTATCATCGTCATCGCAAGCCTAAATATGGAACGTTATCAATAATCTAAATGGTATAACCCGACTATAAACATGAAACATGATGAAACTCTATTATATATATTATAGTGTCTAACACTAATAATCCACAATATCTTAAAAGGGTAGTAAGTAGTCATCATTTTTTTTTTAACCATGCTAATATTCTAAATGCGAATGTTGTCTGTCTGCCGGTCTGTTTGTTACTTTTTCAAGGCAACGGGTAAACGGATCACAACGAATATTGTCAAATAGATTATATATATCATTGTTATCTGCATAGGCTATAGAACTTAGCCGTTACTTCGTCTGCTCATACAGAGGTAAATCCCTTATAATTTACAAATCAAGTGACAAAAATTTAAAGTAAAATTTATTCAAGAAGACTTAACAAAGAGTATGACTGGTAGAGTATGCGCCAAGTTTGTCTTTGGCACTATGTTTATGTATATTTTTGGTCACTGACGTGTTTCTTAAATAAGTAATTAATGCACGTCATAGCGAGGTGCATGGTTTACGTAAAGGAACTATTTTAAGACACCAAGGAATATTCCAAGGATTGAAATATTTTTTCCTTAAATATCGCTGTATAAATTGGCATAACAGAAATATAGATATAGGAATAAGATGTGAAACCTTAGGATTGTGTAATTTTAAATGCTAGAATTTACTTTAATTGCTTATATTTCGTCCATGTGATTGGAATGGCAAACGAGCTGTCTTTATTTGGTAATCTGTAACCAATTTTTATATTCTGAGTACATGAACAGCACCACATACATCACGTTAGCACCCGCAATGCATTCTAAAACATGTTACGCCTGCATAGATTCTTTGACGGCCTCGGTGATTTAGCGGTTTAGCACACCACTTTACTTCTGATAGTTTCTCAGGATCTAGACTATCTGTGTACCAAAATATATTATTTCGGTTCAGTAGTGGCGTGAAAGTGCCAGTCAGAGTTACTTACAAATCTCTGCATTTCTCAGATTTTCTCTACTGTATCATATTATTAAAAAGCTTGATCTTTAATCACTTTGTCGATTGCTAAAAACTACATTAAAATCCATTGCGTAATTTAAAAGATTTAAGCGTACGCACAACGGCGGTGCTGCGACTTTGTTGATATGGGAGGATATTCTTTAAATAATTAATGATTTCAGTGATTTAAATAGATATAAGAGCCAACGATCTCAGTAAATTTTTCCACGCTATTTTACCGCAAACAAGTGAAATGAGCTAATTCGTATAGCGAAAAAAGTCTTGCGTCTTATACCAGATGTGATATTCCGTGACATTGTCATTAATCGACATAATGGTGAAGATAACATTTGATATGACATGCCCACATTGAAATGTAATATGGTGGTCTATCGCATCGGTCTCCCGGATTATATTATATATATTTTTTTTGTTACCGATATTTCCATCATTGGAGTCAATTAGATATTTCACCTAACAATTTATCCTTATTTTAGATAGTACTACTTTATATATGTTATAAGCGACATTTTCAAAGCATGTTTAGAGAAACTGATTTAATTATAGAACAGGTAGCTAATACGCAAAAATTAAAAAGTAAACAATAACAAACATATAAAATAAAATATTTAATGATTTGGTCTTTGGAATACGATTTTTTACAATTACGAATTCAAATATTCGCTACGGCTTCGCAGGGGTGTACTTATATTTATACTTATACATTTCCGCTTGAATCACTCCATCTACTCGTATTTCTAAAAACTGCACTAAAATACGTTGCGTAATTTAAAAGTTCTAAGGGAACAGAGAGCGGAAGGAACTTCATTTTATACTATGTAAAGGAGGTATATATTTGATTTGCTATCTGACTAATATAGTAAATACAAACTTATACACATACACATATGGTACACAGTGGCACACATATATCAACATGCATGCATGTACATCAATGAATGTTATCATGTATATCATAGCATCAATAATAACATGATATGGAACTAATGTAACGCAAATACCCCGAATGAAACAGCCCTCTATCACTTCCTGTACATTCATCAATCCATTCAGGCAACCTCGTCGGATACGTGTAGGTACTTTTAACTTGGCCTTTTTTCTGCACGTCACCACTCATCTTCGGTTGAATTACGTCCGTCTACGACTGTCTCTGTTGATATAATAAATAATAATGACTATGGACAATTCACACAACGTCATCTAATTCCAAATTAAGTAGAACTTGTGTAATGGTATCAGGCAACGATATCTAATATATATAGAAAACACTCAGACCGGTACTAACAATCATATCTATGAATGTTATTACCTATGTACGCGGATTCAATTCCTCACATGGCACTACCGTGTGAGTAATTGAACCCGTGGCCATCAGAAGCAAAGCGGTGTGCTAAACCACTACACCATCGCGACCATCATAAAGGAACTGTACATCCAGTTACTCCATAGTTCTATTGCTAAATCTAGCAATCTAAGATGCAGTAAGTGTGTCAAACACGTGCTGATGACAATTAGGTAGTAAAAGTGTTATGCGTTACTGGTATAATGGAGATTGTGTGGAGAGTGCGTGGGCGGCCGCCGCGCCCCGCTGCCGTCGAGTGACGCATCAGCATTGACATCATGATACCAATGTCTGACGATAAGTCGCAAAACAAACACAGCTGCTTTGAATAATGCCGCCACAAAATGGCTACCGCTAAACTATTTCCTGCGACTATTTGACTTGAAAATATGAAGCAACTAAATCTCTATTACGTATAGTAATTATTATCTAAGTCGTTTCAATAAGAAAGTGTTTTAGAATGTCGCTTCACTTAAAAAAAATTGTAGGTACCACAGGAAAATATTTTATTATAATTTCAATATTATTAGTATGCTTGTTTTTCCAAGCAATTTTATTTTTAATTAGTCATCTCTAAAATTAACTAAAAATAGCAGGTTGCTCACATAACTATAGTATTATCCATAAATGTACATAATACACTTATATACATTTACTTACACACGTATGACTTAGACAGAGTACGGATATTACATAAATAGTTAACAGTTGTGATAAATATCTTAAGACTTATCACCGTGGGGATCGACTCTTGTGCGCTTGTCACGGGCTCTTATTTGTTAGAATAGGTAGGTTTATGCACTGTTTGGTCGGCCTCGACCCCATCCCATCAGTTGGGACATAGAGTTATTCCACCAGTACACCATAGAACGCCGCGCGCGCCACTAGTCCCACTACACTGTCCCATCAACGGTCATCGGCACCGAATTGGAAACGTGACTAGTTCGTTCATTTTCCGCGCACAAATTCATGCAACCAGAACGACAAGGTCTTTAGAAACTCTTTTGACCAAAACCGTGTCACCGTTCGGAGCCAGTGTTTTTCTACTTTGATAAAATGTGTTTACATGGAAGTGAGAATAATCGATGATCACAGCGTCGTGTTGCCGGCTTTCCACTAGCGTGTCAAGGTCATAGGTGCCGTGTCAGTTTGACTGTCATCTGTTCATAAAACAATTTAGGGTTAAGACCTTACATTAAAAACTTAGTCCTTTCTTAATCCCAGGTTAAGTATATTGTGCCGCCCAGAGTTTAATGTTAATCGTGAAATTCAAGTATTTGATAGCTGGGGATTGAAATAGTATATTTAAACAGAGGTCTAACTACAGCTTTTATTTAGAATATTCAGTGAAACTCTTAAATAACTAATTATTAAAATTAACAAATATTTTTATGATATTATACACATACACTGCTTATGGTATACTTCTATATTGGAAATTCTATTGAACAATGATAGGTCATTCATTCATATCCTGACATAAATACAGATAAGTAAACAATGAAATAATGAATATATAAAATATTAATTAATTTCCGTTATGTTAGTAAGTCAAGAAATATTCAACATGTGTCAATTATTTTCAAAACATAATCCTAATTGAGGATATAGACCTACTCGATATACAAGTGAGTTTGTATTGTTTGGGATGGAAGTCATAGACAATTTATTATCCTGGTCACTAATGTTAAACCAGTCATTATTGAATTAGGTTTTAGGGAAAACCGCCTATTCAGCATAAGGAAAACTAGTACAGCAAACGTGGTAAGAAACAGTAACTAATGTTGTCATACGGCACTTTTACAACTTACCGCACGATATTGGCGTCCACGTTCCCAACAAGAGTCATGCACGGCATGATCTTTATCATCAACGGAAAGTTATGGACGCCTTCATACAAATTCATACATTACGTCCATTTTATGAAAGCGTTGTTACTGTTAAATTATTAAAACATAAAAATTATTCTGTAACGTCTAAATAGCATTTAAAGCTAGACTAAACAGTTCCTTAATTTAATTTAATTCAACGGAAAGTTATATATACGAGTATATTATATAAACAATCTTTATACAAATTTATTTACATTACGTCCTTTTTATAAAAAAACAGCAGCAGCTGCTCAATTAAACTTTAAAATTTATTTACCTGTAATTTTTAATAATAATAGGAGTATTCATTATAATTAGCAGTATTGTCTCTTGGGATTGCAATGATAATTTTAAAACAATCTTTTAAAAAATAATGATACCTTTCTAATGCTATTAGATTAATCTCATTTATATGAATTTTCTCTCATATAAATCTCTTTGTCAAAATTAAATTTGACATTTCACAAGATCAAAAATAATATTTAATATAATATAAATGAACAATATTCTATTAAGCTCGAAAGTATTTACATAGTTATAATTATCTTTCTTTACGTGCAGGGAGCTTTTAATTAGTTCGTTAACGTCAATTATTTTAGTTCAACTTCAGTAATGAGTAGTTTAATTAAAATAACTGATGAAATATAAAAATTCCATACAGCCAATCGACTCAGTGCGCATGACATAATATAGAAAATGATGTCATCTCCTTGAGTACGTTACTTATAAATCATACCAATATTGATGGGCAGTAATTATGCGCCTAGAAAAATTATATAGTCCTCCTAAATTTTATTAGTGGACTTTATACAAGTAGTGTAGGTATATAGAACTCAAGTATAATAGAAGTCCTTGAAGTCATGTAGAATTTTACTAGCTACTGTTTGACATCTGTGCTATCTGAAAATATAGATAGATAATAGGCGACCATATTGACAACATAATACTATAATAATAATCTCAGGACTATTTACACAGCGCCATCTAGACTCAAATTCAGCTAGCTAAAGCTTTGGTTATGGGTACTAGACAACTGATACAAATACATAAATAATTTTTTTTTTCGTAAATACATTCATATTTTACATGGAAAACACCCCATCGAAACAAAAAAATCATACTCATAAATATAAATGTTTGTGCCGTGCGAGGAATCGAACCTGCCACCATCGGAATTAAGGCGGTGTGCTAACTGGGCTACCGAGGCCGTCAATGATCATTAGAAAATTGTATGTCATCATGATCTCACCCATAATATTCGTTGCTTGACATATGTAGGTATTGTCCTTAGAAGTATATAGATTTTCACCATTTTTTTTTCATGGTCAGGTACTGTTACAGGTACTGTTGTGGGTTTTCTGTTTGTTTACCTTCTCATTTTGAATTTAGTATAAAACAAATACACTACTGGTAACTGTGGAGTTGCTCGGAAGAAATATTTATTTATACAAGCTTCAATTTTGTTAAAACTTAATACTGTTAGTTATTCTCTATCAGACAATCTTTGAAGTGCAGAGATACTCGAAGGCTATTTAGTATCTATACTAATATTATAAATGCGATAGGGTGTCAGTCTATACAGACAGACTGACTGAAGTTTATTATCTTTTCACGACTATGCCGCTGAATGGATATGTGAAAATAAATTGTATCACGAAGACTGTTATAGGGCATTTTTGTATCAAAATTGCGAAGCATGTAATTTTGTTTTAAAATAAATTTGATAAACGTTAGGGAGGGAGTGGATACAATGGACTATTCCTATATAGTTACAATATTTATTCGGAGCGTCTATCGCGAAAATCTATAATATTAAGTACTTACTCGTTACACACCGATCTAATTACTTGTGTGTACTTTATCTATTATTTATCCATACCGACTTCTATCGAAAACACCATTTCTAATAATGTTTATCGAAATATAAACTTCTTTGATGAAAAATTCTTAGTAATCTCAATTTTATGGGCGATTTAAACTCTACTAAGCTTAATTTGCTTACTTCCAATGGTCGCGGGATCGTTTCCTCGCACGTTACACATTTTTATTCATTAAGTGACTGTTTGTATCAGTCTGGGTGATTTCTATATATATATGTACATTGTATTATTATACGCATGTATTTACAAAAAAAAATGTACATTTGAATTTGTATCAGTTGTCTAGTGCCTATTACTCCTGTGCTTAATTTGAAATTAGACGGCACTGTGTGAATTGTCCTATATAATCTACTTAGGTATATACTATATACTTAAAATCATATGGATAAATAATATATATTTATGTATGTAATAAAAAACTTATTACTTTTATTAGTACTAATTTTAGTTTATAATTACTTAGTAGCAATACTAATCTAAACTAATATTATAAAGAAGTAAAGTTTGTGAGTTTTATGTTCGGGGTAGTTAACGGTACTACGGAACCGAATTTAAAATTTGTTTTAATGTGGGAAAATCCTATATTTATAAAGACTATGTCCGTTCGGATTGGAGCTGTAGTGAAAAATGTTGCAAAAAGACGGAAAATGTAAATATATAGTAGTAGGTACTCTGTTTAGTTCTAACATAACGATACCAGTATGTTTTACTACTTTTCTAATTGTTTACTTACTCTGTGGTTACTTAGTGTTCAGATTAAACTGTAGATACATGAATACACAATGTAATCTGTGCTAATACTGCGGAAAAAGAAATGCAAAGCAGGAAAGTAAGATATTCAATTTTATTCAAATCATTCTTTGCTATGTAATGACTAATACATAACATCTTTTTTAATTAATTTCATTTAATCATTAATTATTTCATGACACTTTATTCATTCAAAAATGTAATTGACGCAAAATTATGTGTAAATGTACTATGTAGCGAGAATCAAAATTATTTAGTAAACATTTTTATCTACCTTTTTCATAATTATTTTTTGTTGGACTAATCGAAGTCGCACTCCACCAGTTCCGGTATTACGTATTTACATAGTTAAATATTTACAAGTATTACGGTATTCTACCTAATACTAGTCACTACACATTAAGAAGCAATAAGTTTGTAGAGGAAACACAAACGTAAAAACTTTGGTGCCTATTATATATAGGTACATACATGCAAACTTATATTTTAGCTCTAATTGACTGTTGTGATTTAGTGACAAAAGTGAGGCCAGTGTTTCTTTTCAGTTGTTCTTACTCGAACTACTTTCCGAACTGAAAGTAGATTTGACTTAACAATAGTTTCTGTATTAGACCTAAATGAATAAAGATTTATATAATGCATTTAAAAGTTCAGTGGGAACACACACTATTTACAATGTTTGTGTCAAAAATTTTGCTAGGAAAATATACAGATTACTTAAGCTTAGTCATCTGGAATAGTAACACATAAAGAGTACTACAAGCGTGACATGGTGACGTAATATCTGTGATGCTTTTCACGTAGATGTATAGGCGATAGGGGTGGGATGTTTTGCCATTCCGTTTCATAAAAAAACGATACCTTGGCATAAGAAACGGAAACCTTCAATTAAAACCTTATAACCAAAGCACTGGCTGTTGTAGTAACAATAAGCATACTCTCTATCCCCCTAGAATAGTCCCCAATAGAAAGGAATTCATTGATTGTTAAAGTGTACCTAATTTTAAATACACAGTATTTTGAAAACACAGTAATAGTATTTATAGACAATTTCAATTACATAAAATTCAAAATAGAAAGGAATTAGAAATAGAAAAAGTCTCCTGAGATCCTCTCTCGGTTTACAAATTTCAAATCTAAATCTTATCATTCCATTGAATAGTTAAATATAAGTAACTGGTTGATTTTATTGCTCTCAAGTAATCGCTTCATTATAAATTGAAAGTTTCGCTTCAATAGTTTGTTAAATGTTACCTAATGACCTTGAAAGCAGTAATTAAACAACGTTAATTTATATTTTCTATTTTCAACAAATTACTGACCAGCACTCCATCGACTTTTAGGAAAATCTCGATAATAAGTTCTTTTTATAGTAGAAATATTTCAAGACCCAGTTGTAAACTAGCATTAATTATAATGGAATAGAATAGGATCCATTTCTTATAAGCAGCTTCTCGCGACAGTCTTCATACTAACAGAAAATCTTCTCGATTCTCTCTTTGCCTTGCTAAGTATTAATAGTTTTTGCAATAAAATAATATAGAAAAATATGTCTACGCCATAACCTGTGATATTGTTCAGCAAATACCTATTCCAACTAGCTCTTTATTCATTAATTTATTAAAACAGTACAATTTTCTAGGATCATATGTTAAAAAATCTAAAAAGAAATAGGTCAAAATCACAATAAAAATTTAGGACATGTTTTTTACTGATCCCATTAAAATTTTTGGGCACAGTGCCGTACCATAGATTAAAAAAGTCAGTTCTATGATTCCATTATTCCTACCAATCTATTTCAATTGAGAAGAATTGCGAAGAAACACAACAGTTGCAATTTTTATTATGTATTTTATTCTTATTATTTTATAGTTCACCTATGCTGTCAATATGTCAGCGGCCCTAACCATTGCTAAAAACAGTTATTTAGAATCTTTAGCTTAATGACTAATCATCTGTCTATCTAGAGTACGTAAGTAAGAAGCGTATTGTATATTTTGCTTTAGCCTTCTATTTACCTATAATTCAATTAAACACGTCAAAAGTAATAAATTGTAGCTACATTACGTTTTCCTGTATTAGTATGTAATATTATGTTATCTGTGGTATAACTAAATAATAGTACACTAGTAATAAATGATTCACAATTTTTTTATAGAGGATAAACCGCGGAAACATAAACAATATTATTTTTAAATTATTATCACCGAAACCTTTAGAACTTGACTTGAATAGATAAAATTATAAATAGTGCGTGTTAGCTTCTGAAATTCTAGATATTTAATCTAAAACTGTGACAAAACATACGTATCGACTTACTATTAACTGCTCATGTAGGAAATGATGAATGAATTTTACTTGAAATATTTTAGTTCTATTTTTAAACAACGTAACGCACATGTGTTTATTCAGTCAGGCTTTCGTCACATAAAACAAAATATATTTTTAAATTAAACTATCTTTAACATGATATATTAGACGAAACCATTTACTATTAATTCATTTTGAACAAACCAATTAATGTTTAATACTCTGCAAGCTTGTGTTTGTAAGATTGTTATATTGATTCAAATTAACGGTAATAATAAAATAAACTTTCGATCGCAGGATATATACATTTTTGTATGATTGTTTGTATCACTCGGGGTGAATAATAAGTTTCTATATATAAGTATGTATTTACAAAAAATGTGGCAATGTATTTGTATCGGTTATCTAAGACCCATAACACAAGCTCTGATTAGCTTAGGATTATGGCGCTGTGTGAATTAACAAAAATCCGTTGTAATGGTGATACCGCCCTAATAAAAATTTTTCACTAGAGCGGTACCAACTCTAAAAAGGCCTTGAATCTTAGACTGGAAATAACTAATTTATATTAGGTATATTATTAAAAATCTCACTCAATTCACACGAACATTCCAATTCAGTTTGATATATTTTGTTTACAAAATAAATAAAACAAATCTAAACTATAATTGGCGGTACGTTCGAAAAATACACGATTGACGTAAGTATTACTAGTTATTTAAATTTTTATAAGTACAACAATTTCCGTGCAAAAGCTATTAAAGATTATAATAATTTCTTAATCTGTGGAAAATAAAACAAAGTCACTGTTTAATTTCAAATTCATGTAGTCGGCGTCACGTATTCATTTTCTCACTAGTATGGAGTACGAGAGTGACGTAGATATGCAAGGTCAGAGGCTGTTGTTAGTGTCTTATGTATTGCCAACTGTGTAAAATTGTTCCCGAGCAGACGAAATTGTATAGAACAATTATTGTTGGTAAATTCAAAACAATGGTCACCTCTAGATTTTTTATACCTACTCCCAGAAATGTATACTGCTTCATTTAGGTAATTTTAGTATTTATTTATGTCAATTTCATGTAGCTGTGACCAAAAAACATTTTTTTTTCAGAATTGTCTGTAAGACATTATTTGTAGCAATAATGCTGCGTTATTAACAAAAATGGACACAAACCACTTATTATAAACAATCAAAAGTAACAATTCCAATAAAAATCAATGATTAACAAACGCCTACTACAACTTAATAGGAAAAACGCATGTATTTATTACATTTTACACATACATACAGCCTGCCAGCCAGGACATAACAGCCCAACGGATTTTAATGAAATATAACATATATATAGATTATACATTAATATACATATATCACATAAGCTACCAATTATTAAAAAAAATATATTGATAGTGAATGTGTTTTTTTACCGTTCGTCTATTTTGTCCTAAAAATGAAATTAAGTAGATAGGCGAATTGATAAATAAATAATACAATGTTCTAGTTATTTCTTATATTTATGAAACATATTGACATACCAATCGTGTTTGTATCGGTATTTCTTTCCTCCGCGTACCTTACCTGATTATACCGAGCATATACCTACTACATACTTAAAATATTACGTCTGACTTCACCAGAAAATAAATAGATGTTCTAGTAAGCTGTTGAATCAATCGAACAAGTACGCGACTTCTTTTTTTTTAAACAATATTTTGATATATTACTACTCGTGTACAAACTATCTTCATGTTAAGTTGTACTAACATCTATTTTATCGTAACAAACAGACAGACCGAAAGACACGCTTTCACATTATCAATATTGGTCTAATCTGTTTCTACTATGTTTTACCGTACACAGTATAATTTAAAAGAATCCCATGTCTTCGATAGCATTACATTGTCTGTCCCGAGCTAATATTTCTTGCGCTTAGCACTGCTCCTGAATATTTATTTTACTCTCTAACTTAAAAGTTATAGCATGATATTAAATGCCTATAAACATCTTCTAATATTGAGTTGTTAAATTTAAAAAGAATATTTAAAACTTCATTACTATTTTAAGAAAACTAGAGTCACACATATTTTTTACTGTAGTACTAAAAAAATAAAATGGAGGTGGGCAGAACATATAAATAGGAGGAATACGGATGTACAGCTAAAGATTGTTGCATGAGACAATATAAAAGAAGGAAAGGGAGATAGCGTCGTAGATAGGAGGATGATATTAAAAAAATAGTGGGACATACCTGGAAAAGACAAGCGCAGAGTCGCATTCTATGGCGAGCTCTAGGAGAGGCCTATACTGGACAGCATGACAACTTTCTCGTACCGGTGTCAAATAATTAAATAAAATTATCGTATATATTATGGAAGAAAGGTTATTAATTTAATGCTACTATTGTTATTAGTATTTTAAGAGATTAGCACGTTCAAACAAACAAACTCTTCAGCTTTATAATATTAGTATAGATATAAGGATCGTTCTGCTGAATCATATGAGTATTTCAAATGAAACCGTATGAATATGATGTAATAAATAGGCCTGCTTGTTGTACAGATGATAAGTTGGAAAAATAGTTCTGATAAGATTAACTATATAGGAAATACCTGTAATACATGACTAACATAAATCATAGATTTGTCATAAAATAGAAACAGATGGATATATCAGAATGATTTCTTTATTATTGTTATAATATTAGCTTTGCGCGCGGTTTTATTCGCATGAAATTTATAGCCTTATTTACATTCTGATCTGTAAGCTATATTACTGTAAAATGTCATCAAAATCCGTTCAGTAGTTTTTGCGTGAAAGAGTAACAAACATCCATTCGTTTATACTCATAAACTTACGCGTAAGTAAGATCTATTTAGTTATTACTGACATTTTTAACATACTTGACATTTTTAAACGTACATTTAACATTTCCATCTTTCAACAAAAAACAACGTATGTTAAGAATTAGTACCTTATGCGTAAATAGCCCATTATATAAATTAGATAGGCTAACCTCTTGCTCCGTTGTATTCAAATATAACGAGCGAAACGTGGGCATGTCAAGTATTGCGTTCACTACATCATCGACTGTTCACTATTTCTACCTCATGCCTCTCGGGAATTTAATATTCTTTTAATCGTTTAGTAATAACAAGGCAATAAATAGATAGATTCACGCACAAACACTATAGTATTTATAATTTAGTATGGATTTACGATAACAGTAAAAAAACAATATGTAGTCTTTAATTCCAATACCTATGTCGATACTCGAAACGAATTCCGCACATTTGCAGACGCGAAATATGATATCTTGTTTTTCCATCATGTACTCGTGAAAGTATTTCTCGACTATATAGTAGTGTTAAGTTTGGAAATATATACCTAACTTTTACACCATGAACACTTATTCTTTTATATAGGTGACGGTTACCACTTACCATCAGGAGTCATTCAGTAGATACATCATAGTTTTAAAATATGTCCGAATACTTTAAACCACTGCACCTATATAAAAGAAAAATTATTTCATCATTTAGAAATAAGTTGCCACCAATGTGTCATATACATAATGTGACGGCCTAGGTAGTTTAGCGGTTTAGCACACCGGTTCGATTCCTCGCACGGTGCAAATATTCGTCGTCACACGTTGCCTACACACATGAACAACACTTTGGATATCTCTAATATATTGACAGACATAACGATATGATAACTTATGTATATAGTTCGTCTATTGACTAACGCCACCTTCCCATTAGATAACCATTTGTAACCAAACCAAATCATGTACCTAATGATTCAGTTAAGATTACTTGGATTATTAACACCTGCATACAATGACTAAACCCAAACAAACAAACAAACTCGTGGCGATACCACTTATGGAAAATACTTAGTGCCCTGTTTATAGTCTAGCCGTACTGTTCAACATAGTCGGCTCAAATCTTATATATTTTATGTTTATTAATTTTAACATAGGTGATTTCAAATATAATCAAATTATAATCAGGCCTCCATTAAATATTTTATTGCCCAATTTAAAAAGTTATGACCTAATTATCACTGCGATTGTCTGTGCGAAACGTAATCAATTAAAAATTGTTTCATGAGAGTATTGGAATAAAAGATCGATATTGACAAGTGAGACTTATAAAATAATTTTAAATAATAGAAAAAGAATTTGACCTATAATACTACTATACCTTTGTATATTACTATACTATACCTTTATATTATTTCACAATTAATCAATTACAACTGTTATTAAATTGAATATTGGATCGGTCAAATGTAAAATGGAAATTAATTTTATTGAGATAAATTAAAGTTTACTTGAATTGTGCATTCAAGTCAAGTTATGCATAATTATTTGACTCGATTATAAGAGTAGACATTCTAACGTCTTGGATCATCAATTTCTTCTAATACTTTTTACGAAAGTAATCACTGTTCGGGATTAGAAATACAAATAAATTCGTTACTGAAAACTCAAATTATCTTAGTGGAGATAACACTGGAAAACGATACGGTTCATTTATGTATGTTTTAAACTCTAACATAATATTCTATTTACTATTCAGAATGGCTCCAACACAACAAAACGTGGACGCGTGCGACGACCCGACACATGCACAAATAAAAATGAGACTTCTATCTAGTGATTACAAAAGTGATAATTGTGTAAACAACTATGATAATAACAATTCAGTGTTGCGAGACAATGTTAGTGACAAAATAAACAATGAAACAGACTTCGACATAAGCAAATACGAAGCTATGGAATTTAGGCCACAAATTAAATGGCCAGATCTTACAGTACAAATATCGCTACATTTGGTTTCTATATATGGACTATTCCTTATAGTGACAAATGAGGTCAAACTTTACACTGTGTTATTTGGTAAGTACTAAATATTACATTTATTTATACTAAGAAATATTTCAATCAATTAACTATTATTTTATAAATTAAAATACATGGAACTCACTTTAAAATTAATAATTATTATCATAGATAGTACGATTAATAAATTGCTATATTTAATCAGTAGAAACAAACCTTTTAAAATCTATGTAATTCCGTTGAATTTGGCGTTCTATGCAAGCTATCTAAATTTATTATCAGCCAAAGAAATTACTTCGACTTTCATACAGCTTCAATGATTACCATTTTGATTTATTAACTTTTCAACCGTCTCTAAATAGCTATATCAAAGTTTTATAAATGTATTTTGAAGCTTATATTAGATATTTTCATGCATTTTCCGAACTCACTCGTACCCGTACCCTTATTGTCCGCTATAAATTTATTAAGACAACTATTTGTAACCATATTAGAACATCCTAAAAAAGAAAAGGGGTAAAAGCATTATGTAGTCTTACGTCCGACTTTCTCGTATAATAATTTATTTCTGTTCACTTATGAGGAAGAAAATTTACTGAATCTGTGAATTACTATATTATCTTTTCATATCACATATAGCAATATTAGGTAGTAAGTGACAACAAATCGTTTGGCAGAGCCTTAAATTAAAATACACATGTTTTATATATTCTGAAAACATTCTTTTCATAATGTATCGTACAGGTGATTATAAAAATGATGTAATATATATTCGATTAAAGGAAATACGAAATGTACCTATTTCATATTGTTAAAATTATTACAAACATTTCTAATCATTTGAAATTACAAAGACGCAATTTTATTCCGATGGTTGCCGACTCATTGGACTCTATTACGAGAAACGACTGTATTCATCAATTTAAATTACTGTTGGGAGCTTCGTGAGATGTGTAGATATTACCTATAGTCAATTTACATATTTAAAATTAAACATCAAATACCTATAAAATAAAAGCTAATATCTGCTATTTCCATAGAATAAATTTGGATAAAAAAATGTTAGGCCATCTGTGAGTAGGTATATTGTTATTAGCATTTTGCTTTCTGTAATATGAGTAATATGAGTTGCTTATTTTATAACAAAATTTAATATGAATTATAGAATGAGAATCCATAATGTAGATAGTATTCAATTTAACTTTGTCAGTACCTATAGAGTCTTAACTGATTCAGAAAGCTATTAAAATAATTATGTGAAATATAATATCTAAGAGCTGCAACAATATTCTTAAATCTGAAATTATTAAAAGTAAAGGTTCAGTACCCATTTACACTAACTAAAATATAGACATCAAAAACTTTTATTGATAAAATTCAAAAATATATCATATATTATATAATTTTATTTCATCTACAATTGACTAACAAGATTTTTAGAAAACTCTGTCTGTTGTAACTTAAGTTGTATATTTTTCATTTTACTCGCACGTACTTGCCCGCATCTAGTGAAAATAATTATGTCATAAAATTTAATAATGATGCCAATATAACTACTAAGATAATATATGAACCTTTTTTACAAAATCTTTGTTTTAAAATAATGCGATCCCCTCGAGTTTGTGATCGTTTTGTCTAGATGAACAACTGGCTGGCAGATGGTCTTCAGAAGATACTGATCCGATAGTCATAAACCTGAAGGTCATGTTTACAACGCCATATAAAATCTTGTTACTATAATTTATTTATGAAATCTTCTACTACTATATTTACAAATATGTACGAGTATGTAGTCTGACTGAAACATCAAACGCTTCAGTATTCTACAGATTTGTTTGGATTATGTTGAAGTATTGGTACAAATCCTGCATCGAAAAAATATTTCATTATTACAGTGGAAAATAAAATTGCTAAAACAAATGGGATCAACTTGTTTCATCGAAAGGGATAAATTGTTGTTTATTTTATAAACTGCTTTAAAAATTCATTATTCTGTATTATCGTTTCCCGAAAATATTTAAACTACAAATTGATGATAGGTCTACTGGTATATATATTTTATTACTGGCTGAGGCGCGACTTAATACCCATATTTTTTTGTTTGTAAACCGATTATAGGAAATATTGCGATGCGACGCTTACCAGTATTCTGGTAGTAATACAACCCGCCCTATTTATGTAAGGGTAGAATGCACAGCGGCAGTAAATATAGTGAAATAAGAAAGTAAAATATATATATTTGGTAAAATTAACAAGGCTCACATACGATACGTCAATAGAAAATCTTACGAACAATAGAAGATATTTTCTTTATACAAAATTCAAATTATCTTCTACCAATAACGGCCAGATATAAATTTAAGTTCCAACACGCCCCTTTAAATTTAAGTCGGTTAAACAGTACAAACATACAACACTTGTCCATCTACGGATACATCAGCTACCATCATTTCAATGAGTACATGTCTCACTTCTATCTTATCGTTGTCCCTTAATACGGCTCTGATCAAGTGATTTTAATATCAACATGTTTACTGCAAGCATGATACACACTAGGTCTTACGCGAAGTAAAGCGCTCCTTAGTTATCGGCATGTAAAGTAAAACGTACGTACCTAGATTGTCCGATTTCAAATAAAATATTAAGCTTAACAGCTTCTTTCAATCGCCTCAGACAAACTCACACATACTCAGCCTCACACGTCGATTACGCGACAATTCTTTGCTTTTATGACCTTCACCTAATATTTGCACCATCTGAAATAAAAATGTAACTAAAAATGAACGGTTATCCTAATCTACGTCCGAAAAACCCATATACCGGGATTCCTAAAAACTAGGACTTAATTTCTTTTCATTTATACGGCCACTTCGTTTTAAACTCTACCTCCTATTGTTTATATTTTACCAATTCATTACTTTGTTTTTCAGCATTTATTTCCATCTATCTATATACTGAATTTCTCCAAAATACATAATATATATTTTTGTTATGACAAAACAATGACATTGTCATTTCGTTGCATGTCAATCCCTAATATTTAGCTAACTAATTCGAACTCCTTTTGACAGTTCACTTTTAATTGTCCCATGCAACAATAATTTCTTCAATATATATTAAAACAAAATAAATAAACAAACATTTTGCCACCTTTTTAAAATATAAACATGGTTCATTTAAACTTTGTTTTATTCCATACTTCTTAACTATCGCTATCTTTCTCTCATCTTTCTCTTTATTTCGAAAAACAACTTCTCGAGATATCACAATCTTTGCCAGATTCATCAACATTCATCATCGTTGACTGCTGCTGCTGTTCCAGTGCTACCGTTCCATTAATCTTTCGCGGTCGCCCTGTTTTACCAGTTCGCAGTAGCTATATTCGTTTTAGTACAGAAACACTACTGACGGTTCCTTCCATCTCAGGTCTCGATTCATCAATAAATTGCGATGAACCTCGTTTTCGTACTTTATTTTCAATACCATTCTGTAACTCATTCACGTTTACATTCGCACATTTATTATACACATCCTTTCCATTCGGATGACCTGAACGTCTATGCCGCAACTGTACATCAACATTTCGTTCATTCAATATACATGCACTCTCAGATTCTCGAAAATAATATAGGTTTCCCTTACGCTGACAAGTAAATATTATTTTCCCATTTCTGTCCACGACATATATAAACGTATATTAATTTTCGAAACAGAAATTAAATTACTTCTCAAATCTGGTACGTACAAAGTATCATATTTAATTTGTTGACAATGTTACCATTACATGCCGATAAACAAACAGTGCCCTTACCTTTGATATTAGTACTCAGGTTTGTAGCTATTTAGTTTATCCGAATTGTTGTTCAGAGATTCGAACTTACGCGGGTCGTTACATAAATGAGACGTGCACCCACTATCCAATATCCAGTCGTTTTTACAAATTATATTAGAAGCATTGCATTGTTCTGGATCTGAAACATTATATAACATTAGACTATAGTTCTTAACGAAGTTTTGTGCTAAGTTCCCTCCTTGAGTCTCTCTCTTCTTTTTACAGTCCTTGGCTTTATGACCCAATTCGTGGCATTTATAACATTTAAACTTAAAATCTGTCTTTTCCTTTCTATTCTTAACGAACGATCTTCCATACTTTTTACTATGACAATACAGCACCCCTTCTGGTGGATTCGCCATTTGTCTCTTCGACTCGTACTCTTCCAAGATCTTAACTTTCAAAAAATCTGGGTGGGGTACCTCATCTCTGGATTCTATGGCACACCTGAAGTTCTCAAAACTCGCCGGTAAACTGTATAATAACATTATGGAGAGCAGATCCTCGTGTATATATCATATCTACTGCATCAAAAAATCCATTCAGATGCTCTCGTATCATCGGTTTCTACCATTTTATGTAGAGTCAGTCGTTTTAACAACGTTGCCTTTTTCGCTGGACCTTTCGAAGCATACAAAGATTCCAACTTAAGCCATACCTCGCGTGAAGTAGTGCACCCTCGTACGTGCCGCAACTCACTGCCACTCATACATAAAATAATATCTGCTCGCGCCTTTTCATCTTCCGTTTCCCATTTCTCCAGCTCTGTTACATTCACTGGTCTTGGCTTACGCCCACTTACATATGGCCAGGCATCATTCTTTATAAGTAATGCCTGTACTTGAATCCTCCAACAGTCGTAATTTTCTCGATTCAGAGATTCAATCCTCATAGTTGGGTTCGCCATATCTGCTTTACAACGGAATTTCAAATTCACCAAAAATCACCTATTTCACTGATATTCCATATCTATTTATGCTATTCTGGCCTGTTCTGGGCCCATTTGTAAGGGTAGAATGCACAGCGGCAGTAAATATAGTGAAATAAGAAAGTAAAATATATATATTTGGTAAAATTAACAAGGCTCAAATACGATTTGTCAATAGAAAATCTTATGAACAATAGAAGATATTTTCTTTATACAAAATTCAAATTATCTTCTACCAATAACGGCCAGATATAAATTTAAGTTCCAACAATTTATTCATCAAGTTCTTTCTGAAATTAACGCAGATAAAGGCACAGACAAACAAAATACTTGAACTATTATTGTTTTGAGTTCTAATACGTTAATAAGTCCCTCAAAAATAGTGTTATCCTATATTTTTGCTTGTACAGACAGATATTATATATGTGCAAAATTGTTATTTTCTGTATATTGTGATATATCAAAATTGTGATTGTTATAAAATTGAAAGTTTATAAAGGATAATAAAGATTTTGTAGAAAAAATCTTACTTAAAATTCATAACACTGACAATATTATCTATGTTGATTATCACATCCCTAATCCTTGTTAATATATATTTACAGAGAACAACATCTATTTAAAAGAGTAAGCAAATTTCTTGCTTTTTTTCGTGTCAGTCTGCATTCCGAATGAGTGGAGAGTAAAAAATATGACTATTCAAAATGCTTATATACAATTTATTTGAATAAAAATAGAAATATTCTTGCTATTTCTAGGAGAGCTGCTGTTATAAAATGTACCAAATCGAATTTAATTGGCTAATGCAAATTGAAAATGTATATATAGATATATATATTATGTATATATACTTATATGTAAATTCGTTTTAATTCAATTAGTACAAGAACTTCATTTATTCCTAATCATGTGAATGGAATGTACTATCATTCTCGTACATACTTGTGACAATGTCATTCAAATATACACTTTATTATAATACGCAAAAGAAATAAATGTTCATCATCTACATATCTCAGGCATGTCAATATTTACATATCACCATTGTTTTACATTTTATTTTTATGACAGAAAGATTAAAATAATGAGGTATATTTAGGTAAATGGGAATAGTATAACCAACAAACTCACATGCATTAGTAACTAAGATATTTCTTTCTTTTTTTTTAATGCAGATATTTCGATGGGCTATCTTGTACTATATACTGGAACTGTATACGTTAGTTTAAATAATTACGATCTGTGGTTGTTACTGTAAATTTTGTGAACGTTATTTTTAGTGTAAGTTTGTTTTTTTTATATTTGTTCAGATATTTTGATTTATCCTTAGCACTTTGAGCTGTATCACGTTATTTATATTAACTTTTTTTTAAGACTGATTAAATATTGAGTAGATTATGAAACGAAAGTATCACATTCTCTGTTTAAATCTTTTTCAACGTGAATAATATGTGTGTACCTAGTTGCAGAACTAATCACTACATTGATTGAGGTCTTATTAATTCAAAAAATAAAAAATATGCTTAAAATATCTTTTTTATTTTTATTGTCAAAATAGATAAGATATATTTGAACGGACAAGAGAAGCAGAATTTTCTAAGTGTGTTAATTTTTGTTAGAACCATTTTTTAGAGTTAGGTATGATGTATATATTAATCAACTCTTTATTAATCACTTTTGAAAGGTTTTTTTTAATGATGTCAGGTTCATTATATACATATAAAGTATGTAATATATATTATTATATCTACATATATATATACGAAATACAAGTAATTGTTTTACTATGTAAATCGAAATACTGTTTATTTCTATTCAATTTGTTCTCTAATACATAATGATTATCATAAAAAATATATAACTATATTTTACAGCTACATATTAAGTATTATATTTTTCATGATGTAATCTGTATTTGTATTTGCTTTGTTTTATATACACTCAATTATCACAGATAATTAAATGTTGTCGTAGTGACATAATTTAATATAATCAGTTTCTTTTACAACCTTGACCTTGACAAACAAAAATAATAAAATAAAAATGTTTTTTTTATCAGCTCTGGCGACGATCTACACGTCGGGCTTTGGTATCACAGCAGGAGTACATAGGCTGTGGTCACATCGGGCATATAGAGCGAGGACACCGCTCAGGATATTACTAGCAGTGCTGTTCACCATCACTGGCCAGGTGATAAGCCAATTAGTAATCATTTTTATGTCTCTATCCATATATAAGTGAGGTGACGAAGTTTGAATACATATCATACGCCTTATTACATATCGTATTAAAAATATTGATTTATCTACTTGGAAAACAATTTACTTAATGTAAGTACAAGTGAAAATTGATTACTTTTACAGTCAGTCGCACTATTAAGCATTATTAATATTAAACATTCATATGATATTCAACTTTAAATTGAGTATCATACGGATTATCCGTCATCAAAAATTAAGCTTTTAATTTTTATGACGGAAGTAATGCTTAATATAATCCGTAATGTAATCTGTAGAAACAAAGAAAATATAATAAATCATAATAAAATCGAATACTAAGCTATATCGCTGACATCGCAATTTTACGCTAATATCATCCTCCTGTGGGCTGTACGGACAAAACCTTAGCCCGATTAACGACATAGAATTTGACATTTCCTACCATAGTCGTCTTAAGATGGGATTGTTATTTGATATAGAAATACCTAAGTACTTACACTCGAAAAGACATATAACTACATTCGTAATCTCTCCATTGGCGAGTAATTATTTATTGGCATAGAATACTTGCTATAGAATTAGTAATATATAAAATTACACCGCTAATCTTCCTGAAATGAATCTTATACTAATACTAGCTGGCCCGCGCAACTTCGTCTGCGTTTTGTTTCCCCACCTTTTGCAATATTTTTCATTACAGCTCCTATTGGTCGTATTGTACTGTTATATAGCTGAAGCCTTACTCGACAAATGGACTATCCAACACAAAAATATGTTTTCAATTCGGACCAGTAGTTCCTGAGATTAACGCGTACAAATAAACAAACTCTTTAGCTTTATAATATTAGTTCAGAGGTATCGTTTGTGTGCTAGTAGTTCAAGTTAATCTCTAGCACTAATCCGATTCTGAAAATTCTTTTAGAGATATATATATATATATCTCTTAAATTATGGAGTAAGATATGCTATGAGGAAGGGAACTATACTGAAAAATGTTGCAAGAACGGGGAAAATGTGACGCAGACGAAGTTCCAGTAATACTCGTAAATAAATGATTCAGACGAAAAAGGCGATCACCTAGTAAAGGTTTCAGATAACAATTCAGCTCCTGCCATATCTTTGTCAATTGTCAAATTATGAATGAGACATATATATTTTCAATACTGAGTTATTAATGAGTTGTTATTGTAATCATTTTAATAACATTGAGATATTTAAACCTACAGATAATTAATAAACATTATAAAGGCAAGACATTGTCGTCTGTGAAACAGACGACAATGTCTAATTCTACAGTGTAAACACAATCAGAAAGGAATGGTTAAATTGTTGTCTAAAGCTCTATAAATACATACTTGATATTCAAGAATAGAACTTGAAATTCCAGTACTCTCTAAACCTTTAATTTCAAGTAGGACATTTTATATAATTAAGAGTGGAACGTTATCTAAATCAAATTAACGCATTGACTTTAATTTTTTTTTATATTTGTGATCCACAAATTATTATTCATTTTGGACAATTACTGTCATCGAAAACAATCATTCTTCAAAATACGTGACAAATTTTTTGTACTTGAAACCCTCTCAACGCACCTAAAGATTACTGTAGGTATTACAGTAATAATAATAATAATAATAATAATCATCTGAGGACAATTCACACAGCGCCATCTAGACCCAAGTTAAGCTAGCTAAAGCTTGTGTTATGGGTACTAGATAACTGATACATATATATATATTTTTTTTGTAAATATATACATATTATACATAGAAAATACCCAGATCGATACAAACAGTCATACTCATGAATACAAATGTTTGTACCGTGCGAGGAATCGAACCGACCATCGCGGCATCGGTCGTAAAGCGGTGTGCTAGACCGCTAGACCACCGAGGTCGTCAGTAGATATAATATGTACGTTAAGAGGACCCAAATTGAAAAATGTCAAATGTCAGTAGCGGCTGCCAAGCGGCCGCTAAAATGTTTAACCTAAATAGAAGACGAAGTATAAAGGTGAAAGTAGGCATAGTCGCGCGACACCGAGTACATTAGGGCGTGAAATGGCTGCAGATATTGAATTAAGTTTCATTATATACTATATCCATTTAGGTGTAAGTATTATAAAATATACCTAAGATCTGAAAAATAAAGGCGTACTGATAGTATTACTGAATAGAGAAATACGGAAAAAAAATATCAGCAACGGGACAATATTGGTTGATACTGGAGGAGAAACCTGTCAGCGCAACGCATAGCACCATTTCTTGAGCTCCTATAAAAAATATATATGTTTATTAGACAGTAACCTGATATAGGTATATAGTCCCTATTAGACTAGCGGCCCCATATCAAATCAACCTCCACAAGGTCCATATTGCAAACCATCATGGTTTCTTTCTTCTTCCTTAATTTTTGCAAATGACCTTGCAAGCTGGTAATCATGTCCCATTTCGTATCTTCTAACTCATAGCATTATTTTTTTTCTTTATTGGGTTGTTTAAGCTATTGTCAAGAGTTGGTGTCACCTGTAGCCCTGCGACCTACATAGATCCATTGTGCTTGCCCTTTTTCAGAGTTTGCTACCTAGACCCATCAGGGACAAGAATTGAAGGATATTCATATGTAGCAAGAACAGGATGTTACTCGTATATTACTCGATACTTCTTTTATTTTCAAAATATATTCTAAGTGAGAAGAAGTACGTAAACTTTTCACCTAGAAATAATCGAAATTCGCAGAGTGATTAGTATAATGAAATGAAGCCGATGGTGTAATAGCCAGTTATATAGAAGAACGTTAATCAATTTGTTAAAATCCAATTACTGGATCGATGTTAATTTGTTAGATTTCGCCATTATGACGCCAATAATGACGTAATTAATTCGGCAAAGTTACATTTAACCGAATTAGATTTTGCTTCAGTTATCAACAACATAATCTTTACATCAGTACTAAATTAACCAAAAAGCCGAGCACAGGTGACGTATTATAAATCTTCGTATCATAAATTCAAGTCTAAGTGTGGTCTGCGTGCAATAAATTATTAAATATACCCTGAACGCCATCTATTAGTAGCTGTAGGAAATAAAAGTTAACTTTGTACTCATTTAAAATTTATGCTCTAAGTTACAGGCTATAGTACCATCAAAATTATATTTGTATTTTTATTTGATAGCCTAAAATTATGTAATTTGTGGAGATGAAATAAAAAAAAATATTATTATTATTATTTAAAATTTATGCTCTAGCCTACAGAAATCATGTATACAGCATTAATCTGTTTGTAAGAGAACTGGGGTAGTAACGATCTATGATTGCTACAGTTTCTAAGATTTTATTGTTGTTTCTTCTCTCATTTGATTTGATTCGTATTAGAATAAAATATACCTTTACTAACAGAAATGCATATCAAATTTAGCCGTTAAAGACCTTTTCTATATCGACAAAACTTCACAATAAACAGTTCTAGGTAAGATTATTTTCGTAATATATGCCAGATTCTTCGTAATATAGTATTCATGACCTCTGCCTGCCACCATATTTGCCTTGGACCCGAAACTCGTGGTATTAATCAGAAAACGATATGAAGGAAAGAAAAAATAATCCTTTTAATAGTAGCCTAAAAACTGCAACTGCTATTAATTACTACAATGAATGATGATGATAAAATGAATGATAGCACATCTAAAAGGTACTTAATAATCATAAAATTATTATATATATATTAAGATATTTAAACCTACAGATAGGTATGTGTGTTTACGTAATCTTTACTATGTATAATTCGCCAGTACATTAAACCTAGTGGTTGCAATATTGATGTACTGGTCTCAGGTTTATTGATTGCTGCCTGGCGTGTTTACAAGCAGTATCACGCCATCGCAGCCTAGTTGCCACCTCAGACCACCTCAACTAAGCACCTATATATCACCACACCCTATGCCATATTGAAAGTAATCGATCTTTATGCAAAACATTGTTGTTTGTAGACTAGTGGTTAATCCTGGCATCGGTAATAATATCTACAAAACTGCAATATCAGATAACTTAAGTCATATTTATATTTGCAATTGACACGCTCATACCGCTGGGAATCTCTTTTACTTGTGTTATAATTCATTGTAATCATGTGTGTTAATCACCATCTCAATAAAATGTAGTATACAGATAAAGCATTGTCTAGACAACAATATAGACTACCTTTATTTACTAATTCACAAATTCAGCACTGCGGTTTACAGCAACTCATAAAACAAGTTGCGGAATATAATATGTCCGTAGCATGGCTAATTGTGTGTTATAATTACATCAAAGTAATGTATAGTATACCATTAGCCATCCTACGTAGGATCTGTTCTATACTCTGGTATTGTACTGTTGCTGTGTACACATGTACATACATATAAGTATGGATGACACCGTCATGATGTCACTTTGTATTCGTAGTGAAATCAGAGATGGAAAACATTACCTACACTGTCTTCATTTGTCAATGCTTAATTATTATTATGTTGACGTGATTGCAAAACTGTCGCAAGTTTTGTTATATCTGCTTACTTTGTAGACGTATTGTTTATTTTATAAACTTCTACTCCCTTCCCCGTGTTTATTCAATAACACCTACTTTATTTAAAATTTAGATGGGAAATTCATTAATGACAATATTAATTGAGTTTATAACAATATTATTCCAGTCTCTTTGATCAATTTCAATGTCGTTTTCAATCGATTTACGTCTGACTTATTCAGGCGTATAAATAATGTAACTAAATAAGGAAGAATTTGTCTGTTGCCATGGGTTGATGTACTGTATAATTTTGTTATCATTCATTTTTATCTGCTCCTATAAAAAGTTAATTGTTATTTCAGCAGTATGTATCTATTAGTTTTATTATATTTTTTGTATTAAATCAAATATTCTCAGGGAAAAGAGGGACATGTCACTACACTTTTGTACATAACAGATACTAATGCCTAAAACAGATGCCTCTGACTATCCTATCTCATAGTCTTGAAGGATAATAATATTATATTATTCTTACATAAATTCGTATCAATACAAAATGATATAATGTATCTTGCAAAAGGTCACCACAAGAAACGACATAGGGTTAACTGGAACAATTGGCTTCATTTGCTGACGAGGTCACTTTTATTATATCTAGTGAACAGTAAACATAAGTTTAGTAAAAGGAAATATTGAAATTATTATAAAATACTCTAAATATTGATAACAATTATAAATATTATTTAAAATGAATTGAAAGTGATCAGCTTAGCATTTTTTATAATTAATGATAATGTTTCTGGGTTCCCCCTTCCTAACTCGTTTACGCTGACGGGGCACCAGTGGTGATATGACTGATAATATGAACATGTGGTGAGATCAGTTAGCCCATCATGACAAATTTTCCAGTAATTTTTCATGATGATTTCCAGGGAAAATCGCGTGGAGCTAGCAATGGGTTCAACAGTCCACATGACTAACAATCCCTTTCCCTCAGGTCATCTTATACAGAGGTATATTTTGGGATATATTATGTTATATGAAGTTTCATAAATGGACCTAAACATGTATTTTCCTTTGACAACAATCATGCTACAGTAATGTCTGTAATAATATGTTGTAAATCTTTTTAAGTATAGAATAAAATGTATTAGAAAATATTTATTGCCCATAAAACAAAAAAGTATACGCACAAAACTCAGAAATAAAATTAAATGTCAATGACCTTTGGATCTCTATATTACATTCATGTAGTCTGTTCTATAAAACTTTCCATCCGTTATGGGTGTATTGCTACACCCATATAACAATACTATGACAAAATTGGTAATAAAATTGTACGAATTATTTTCTACTAGTAGTTCGTAAAATAATTTTATTTCAGACGATGGAAGAGTTTTAGTACTAAAAGGTATGTAAGTCGTAAGTCAATGAAAATTAATATTATTTTTAAAAATCTTATATATAAAATTATCGTGTCACAATGTTAGTTACCATACTCCTCTGAAACGTCTTGACCGATTTTTATGAAATTTTACATGCATATTCAGTAGGTCTGAGAAACGGATACTATCTATTTTTAATACTCCTAAGGTATAAGGGTTGTCCACCCCTAACATTATTTTTTTATTTTTTGGGCAAAATTTTTTATTAATATTTTTTTATTGTGTGTCATTAAAAATACATACAACCCAAAATTTTCACCCTTCTATCACCAACACCTATTTTTAATAGAGATATTAATTTATATGGCAAAACAACGAGTCAGCTAGTCTACATATAAAATTAACGATCACGTGATCAAGTAGTATGAAAGTTCAACATTATTTTTCATATTTTCACTTTGTTTCTTTGTCTGAATCTTGGTCAGAATTTTGTTCTTTATAGTCGTAAACTCTTCAAAACCTGAAACATATAAAACTTAGCGATGTCATAAATGAAGCTAATATACAAGAAACCTGTAGAAAATACAACCTTCCCACATCCATGCTTATCTTTTCAGCTGATCATATGAATTAACTGATAAACGAGACAGGTACGTTAATAAGCACAGTCTAAAGCTCAGCCAGATTAAAATTTAAATTATATCTGCATTAATATTACAAATATTTATCTTTATAATCATAAAGACACAACCCAGACCTACTTTATAATTTTATTATATTTTAATATTATGATAAACACTTGATGATAAGCTTTGTAAACAAACTTTATAATTTAGTGAAGTGCGTGCCGCCTTGATGAGATTTACACCTCGGACTTTGGAGATAGTTACTCAAATATTTAAATTAGATGAAGGTTGAAAGCCGATACTCCTAAAAGTTAACTATAAGTTAATTAACACAATATAATTATTATATTTTGGATAAGTATTAAATTTGATACCATATTAATGCTTTTGATCACATTAATTATACATTTTGCTGTTTAGGATTTATAATAATTAATTCAGTGGACGTTAATTAGCATTCATTTAGGTCTTATAACTTAAATGTGATAAGTTTCCGATTTATGAGTTAAATTTATAATGACACTTACTGTAAAAGACTTTAATTATATTATAATTAAAAATTAAAAGCACTTGTACTTAAAATGGAGTTTACTATAGAGTTTTCTTCTTAGTTCTTTGTTTTTATGTTACTTGAAGACATTTTTTTAGTTAAAATTTAATTCATTCCAAATATCCAATATCTCAATCTAAAAATTAAACGTAACAAAAATCTAACAAAACTAAATTATAAAATTTCTACACGTATGGATATATGAAGGAACTGAGTTTTTACACAGATTGATAGCATAAACTCTATATATAGTGTTACACTATATGTATATTAGACAATAATCATTAAATTTGAACCATAGTAATCAGCCCTAGTGTTTTACAATCAGTTTTAGACCGTTAATTTGAATTCTTCTGACACCAATAAACTTTGTATATCAATTTATAATTCCAACTGACTATACGATGGTAAAAACTTCAGTAACAAACAAATTATGAGGGACGAGAGTAGGCTCGCTTCCAATAAAGCGAATTCAACATGATAGGGTTATGTCAAGTGTTTCGATCACTACGACATCGACAGTTGACAATACCTTCGACTAACCTATTGGAGATAATAGTCGTAATAGTATATGATTATTATTTCTTTAATAAAAGAATTCAATACTACTTTAAGCAATAAACTAAAACGTGTAGTACTATTATGGTTCACAACATTTTTATTATTTTCTTCTCTACATACATTATTTTAACATTATTATAATTTACCCTCGCTGACATCTATTTAACTTTAACTGTGTTAAACATAAATCTCGCCCATGGACCCCTTCCGTACAACTTTTGGGACCACTTGCGTGAATCTATTCCCAGTAACATTTTTGAAGTTATCGGTCCATCTAGTATGTATAGAGGGTCGCCCTATACCTTCTACTTTTGCATGAACGGTTTCTTATTCGGCTGCTTTTGTGATCGACTCGATTTTTCGTGCTATATCTAGATAGATATTGACAGATGTCAATATCGCTAGTTGATAGAGTACGTAGAAATAAGCGTGACACCGAGACGGAAGGAAAACGAACTTACGGAAGATATTTTGTTGGAGAAAAATAACTTGAATAAACATAACTTGTAAAAAAAATAATATACTCTACAGATTGACCATAGTGTATATTTATAAGAGATATCAGTACAAATTAAACTATTTTTTATATCAAACTTAATAAAATTGCATTTAGTACAATCCTTCAAATTTAAAGGAAATCATCAAAATACATAAATAAAAACGAGACTCTTACATAAGACTAAAATTATTTTTACTTTACCTTTACTTTTTACATGTAAACTCGGTAAAAATCGCCCCTCTATCTCATATATTTCAGCCTCAAAGCAGCTTGCTTTACAAGGAACATGCGCTGTACTTTCTTTTAAATGATGAAATATGGGGGTGAAATTACATGGCACAGAGCCCTAAGCCCTCTGAGTCCTCCACATTTTACTCCTGTGAGATGGTAACACATATAAAACATACACATATAAAAACAGCTGAAATAAAAAAAATTGCATATGGTTGACAATATAATATGTGATGACATTTTGTTCTAGAGGGACATCTACACATGGGCGTTAGATCACCGTGTGCATCACAAATACTCCGAGACCGTTGCTGATCCTCACGATGTACGGCGAGGGTTTTGGTTCGCTCACGTGGGTTGGCTAGTCCTCACCCCTCACCCTGCGGTAGAGAACCGCCGGATAGCGCTACAAAAGACATCACTGGATCTCATGGCTGATCCCGTCGTGAGAATACAAAAGATGTAAGCATATTTTTTTTATTCTATCTAGATATCACGATGATGTTTCTATATGAGGCACAACCGCTACGAATATATAATACAATATCGCTATATAAATACAATAAAAATTATTTTAACGTAGTTTGAAAAAAATCTAATCTCGTATATAAAACACAACCTTTTGTTTTATCTTAAAACCTAGAATATCTTTTCTCTATCATTATTACAGCCTTCAATAGAGATTAACATGTTATTATATTTAAAATGGCTTTAATTTATTAATATTAGGAATATATAAGGTAAATTTTCTTAAAAAGTATTACTTGACTTCAGTCCTATGTATCATTTTCCACGTATTCTAAATTATTTTATTCGTTGAATTTCAATTAGTAATATGAAAGTCGAGTGTTACCATGATTACGTTCAAGGCCCAATCGAGATGCCTCATACATGATGTAGGCGAAAACGAATCGCAACAACACACTAATAATCGCGAAATTGATCAAATTGATAGTGATTCAGTATGTCCGTATGTAATTAATAAATGTTTATTTTCTGTGAATCTGTTAAGCTAAGAAACCGTGTATTATTAGATAGATACTAAGTACTATACTATGTAAACACCACGCCGTGTATACTGTAGGAAATAGTACGAAAACAGATTAGTTATAAAGATAAATATCGTTTTATATATATTATTGTTATAAAACACAGTATAAAAAGTGTATTACATAAAGAAATGTATCCAGTTATGTAATAGTACTAAATAAGGGAAATTAATTAATGTGAATTAATTGTGAAGAAAACGAAATCTAAAACGTCGGCTTTCATGAATTATTTATTTATTTGTATAACCCGGTGAAATAAACGATACTAGTAGCGAAATAGATACTCGAAACGGTAAGAAAGGCATAAAACACTGTACTTATTATAAAAAGCAAATTCTATTATAATCCATTATTAGAGCTCGTGTATAGATTTAATATACATATAAATATATAATTGTTGATAACACGTAACAGTGGAGGGTGGCGGAAGGAACTGACCCGTATTAGCAATTACTGTAATAATTTTATTTAATTAAATTATTTCATTTCTTCGCTTCAGGATCTTCATTCCTTCATTCGGATTACTGAACATAATACTCCCAGTGTGGATACCGTGGTACTACTGGAATGAGAGCCTACTCATCAGTTTCGTCATCAGCTTCGTAACCAGATTTACTATCACACTCAACGTCGCTTACTGTGTTAATAGCTTCGCCCACCTGTGGCGCAACAAACCTTATGATAGGTAAGGGTCAATATTTGTTTCGTCTTAATTATTATTTATTTTGATAATCTTCTACAGTAAGCTATTTTAATAATAACGATTTTCAAAACTAGAGTATATACAAATTATTTGTACAAATTACGCTAAATTTAAATGTAATCTATTATGTAATGGATATATATCTTTAAATAGATTATAAAGTCTACACTAGACGTTCCAGATAAGCTTGTTTAACTTGTTTCTAAGTTCTTAATAGATTAGTAATATCCACATAAAGTCTCTATCTTCAAACGCTTCGATAAAAATAATCAAACTTTTTCTTATTCCAATGGAAGTGACTTTCTCGTAGTTGTATGTGTATGTATGTATACATGTAATAGGATTACCGTGATAAAATAATCGTTATCATTTTTCAATAAAATAACCTGTTCAATAGTTTGCAGCAATCTTGTTAAAAAATGCCGACCATTTAACCAACATACGACTAACTACTTATTTATCGACATCTGACATTAATTTCTTTTTATGAAATATGTTCAATCCGATTCTAAAAGTACAAAATTGAATTAGAGGTGGAACGCAGAATATCCATGGCTATTAAAATTCAAATTTCATTAAAAATAATATCTTTCATATGATTTTTTTATAATTTGGCATGTTTTGATTGTTTTAAGTTATTCGATATTATACATTAATATACAAAATAACAGGTTTTTTAATAATATTTATGTCACTCAATAGAAAATACGCGTTCCAACACGTGTGTTTTGAGACAACTCGCTTTCGACTCGAACATCAAACGTGTCGCTCATTCACTCGCTTTCTTATCTGCAATAGTCTTAGTAATATTATAAAAAAAGAAGTTTGTGAGTGTGGGTGGATGGTCAGATATTTGTTATTCTATCATGGTAAAATTACAGAATGTATTTTAATGAAAGTCTACAATAGCTTTCACAATAGAATAACACAATACATCTTACTAATATTATATGCGCGAAAGTTCGTAAGTATGGATAAATGTTTGTTACATTTTCACGCAAAAACTACTAAACGGATTTTGACGAAACTTTACTGCAATATAGTTTAGATATAACACAAAAGAAATATCAAATAAATGATAAAATTGCGCGGGCCAGTTAGTAGGCTATAAATTTCACGCAGCTGAAACCACAGAAACAGCTATTAGGTATCTAATATTTATTAATTTAGGTGTCTACTAATATAGCCTACTTATTTACAGGTTTATACTGTCCGTTGAAAATCAAATGGTGAGCCTAGCGGCACTGGGCGAAGGTTGGCACAATTACCATCACGTATTCCCATGGGACTATCGCACTTCAGAGCTTGGCAGATTCAATGTGTCTACTAGATTTATAGATATTTTCTCTAAAATTGGCTGGGCCTATGACCGTAAGTTTTCAAAATTTATTCAATGCGTTTATTACACAAGATTAATAAATAAAACATTCATTGTCGGACCCCTGGGACAAACGTAGGAGTAATATGTAAAATACAGTGGGTTTACTGAATCGAATAAATTCTAGTCAAAAAAGCGAACCTCGAATATATTACTTTTTATAGCATTGAAATATAAATAAACAGGATGATAATAATATTGTAATCAATATTTGATTTTGGATGTTTCTACTTTGAGTTTTTTTTTAATATAGAACAAAAAAGTTTTAAATATTTATAAATATAATATAATATATAATATCTCAGGACAATTCACACAACGCCATCTAGTCCCAAGCTAACCCGCGACCATCAGATAGTAAAGCGCTATGCTAAACCACTAGACCACCCAGGCTGTTGATTTATAATATAAACATTTAAATTTAGAATTTAATAGTATATATTATAATTATGTATATTAAAAACTATAAATGTATATAATTATTATTAATATAATTAATATGATGGATATTTTCTTTCAAGCAAAAACAGTAAACATTCGAATAACATATAGATTATAAACTTCACGCGGTGGTGAAACCGCGGACACAACTAGTAATATCTCTATATAATATAGCATCTGACATACATATATTATTTAGACACATAATTTTGTCTCAAAACCAACTAAGCATTACAAATTGCTTTATTGACATGAGTACTGGTGCTATTTACATAACAATTCATTACTGAAACGTACTTTTTTATCTTTATTGAATTACCTGTCATCAGTATATATTCCGTAGCAAAACAATCATATAGATATTTATTTGCCTCCTCCCTTAGAAACAGAGACTGTTAATACTACGTTATCTCAATATAAATAAAACACTTTGTTTCAAAGAGAAATTTCTGGTAGGAAGTCACAATTATAACTGAACACAATTATGTTATGTAATCATAATATAAACAGTAGATATCGTTACTAAAGTAATAACACTAATTGAGTTTCATTCAATTATATAAATGGAGTGATTGAATCGAATACTTTATAACATAATAAATTCGTATACAAATTATGAATTGATGAAATATTAAGTCTCAATAAGAACCGATTATTTATCACGACTTTATCCATTATTCATTTACGGTATTTTATATAAAAAATAGGGCTTAAACCCAACTTCACCCGGTTATATATTCAGGATATATTTACTTACATTCGCATAAACCCACAAAATTCACACTTTCCCTTTATATATGTATATATATATATAGTAGGTATAAGCTCAAATAAATCACTGTAAATGTTTCGTTTCTACTTTACAGCGTCTATTGAGTGTTTGTGTTAATTAACCTCCATATACATAACACACCAGTCGTCTAAAAAAATATTTTAGTAAAGTGTTAAATACTGTCCCTAATTTCTTAATTTGAAAAAAAAAATATGTAACACTCTCAGTGTAAGTGTCACACTCAGTTTAAATAGGTAATATGGGGTATTTGGGAGGTTTTATACAAGAACGGTTGTTCTGCGCATGTCCTCATTTCAAATTCTCGAACGTAACTAGATTTTAAACAAAAGCTTCTTCATAACGCTCTGAATTTTAGTTTGTTCAGGATGCAAATTTTAGTTCTGTATATTCATACAAGTACTCAATACTATTTTCATTTACTTTTACGTTTTGAAGTACATATTCAAGTAAATTATTCATATACATATCTTACTTCTATTTTGTGTTTGAAGAATAACATATAACAGTGAAATTATTACTGGCGGAGGCATAACTTTCTCAGGATAAGGGTTATCACAAATATTGCAATAACATTTCAAGATGTCTGTAGTGCTTTTCAATTATATTAACATGTATAATAATGTATATCTCCAAGTATATAGCTGTTAAAGACCTATATAAAAACTGTATAGTCATTAAAAACAGTTGACTTGTCCATTGGTAAAAACAAAATTCATATTTCATGACTAGGGCCCGCACTGGACAACACAAACTGAATAAACATGGCAAAATTAGGCCTTAGCTTAACATCAATCTGCAGATTTTGCAAGCAGAATAGAAAACGCCACTACCCTACGCTGTACCTAACCCACTCACGCATAAACGAAATATCTCTTTTGGAAAGTACACACTCTATCCTGAGGATATAAAAATCATTGCTCCTATGAATATCTTTCAATGCCGGTCCCTCACGAGTCTAGGTAACGAATTATGAATAAGCGAGCACAATAAATCTATACAGATCGCAATATTACAGGTCTTAGCACTTGACAATAGTCCAAACCGTCCCAATAAAAAAGATATACCTAAGTATAGAGCCGTTAAAGGTCTATGTAAAAACTTGTTTCATCATTATTATTTCTTTATATTATATAGTATAAAACAAAGTCGCTGTCGCTGTCTGTCCCTATGTATACTTAAATCTTTAAAACTACGCAACGGAATTTGATGAGGTTTTTAATAGGTAGAGTGATTCAAGAGCAATGTATAATATGTATAATACATGTATACCCGTGCGAAGCCGAGGTGGGTAGCTAGTAGACAATAAAATTAGTTGATTTGTTTATGGTGATATTCATGTATATCAGCGACGATCGTACTTTCCATTAAACGGACTGATAGCCATACCAATTAACTAAAAATTAACTAAAACCTATGTCTTGTTACAGTTAAGGCAGCCTCCCCTTCGATGGTATCAAACAGGGCTAATCGATGTGGTGATGGTACCTTTGAAGAAACCGAAGAGCCACATCCAGAATTAACTGAGTACAAACATTAATTAAACAAATAACCCAACACTAGACTAATTTATTTGTATCATAATTTCAACCGACATAAATCTACAACGTTGCTTTAATAATGTAACTCTCGATATACGATATTAATTAATTAAATACAAGATTAAGTATGAGTAGCTTAATTTAATGCTTACCTCAGAGTGTTTTTGGACTTAATTTCCAATTTGTAGTTGTAATCAATATGCTAATTGAAGGTTCTTTCAAATATATTTAGTTGATAAGTAGGTACTTATGCATATGTAGGTACATATGCATAGTAAGCTTTATTCATTCATAATATAATGACTATATATATGTATTATATAGTATTACTATAAGTATATTGTTACATCTTATTAATTTAAATAATTTCTTTGAGAACAGTAATATACTTATAGTAATAAAACAGTCTTTATTAACATATAGTAGTACATTATTAAACTAGCCATAAAATGTATTTTAATAAATTCCATCGAAATTTAATAATAATTTCCATGTTCAAAAATAGTATTATTTACCCTTAGAATTTTTTTTCATTTATTGCAAAAAGAATTTACATTAAGATAAACACTCATTGTTAACCAATGCGGCACATCGAGCCAGTGTTTCCCAAGATACTAGCAGCATTCTCTTATTTGAATCGCCATAACCTCGCTGAGCCGTGCTGCAATATCCGTTAAAAAACTTTTGGCTTCTGGGCTCTGTATGCCCAACGTCTCCACAGTAAATGGTAAAACCAATACGACTCCATCAGATGCCAGAACTTGCTCTTCTTTAAAATTACCGCCTGCATTTCTACCATACCAGGACGACAGGACAATGCTGAATATATCTGGATGGCTGGAACTTCGTGCCAATGTATCAAAACAGGTGGTATTCTATACCAATCATTTTCTATATTTCTTCGGGACTAGAGTCTTTCCATCAAGCTGTTTGCTATCTTCGCGGTTTAAATTAATTAATATATTTATTAAAAATAAATATTATTAAATTAATAATAACTAAACATACACTTGTAATTCCATAAAAAAAATGTTAACAAAAACCCAGTGATTATTGACGTTTATAAATATGTAGTTATGCCAGCAAATTGGTTTGGTATTAAAATCGCATATCAAAAAAGGTGAATTTTCATAGTCTAAGATACAACATAACAAGTACATATAATACCCTCCTATATTAGATAATGACAATGATTATATGGTAAATGATATGTATATTTATAAATTTCACATTGGTTTGGTGGTTAAATCCGGGCTTTATCGTGCTAAATGATATTTACTTTAATTTGGTTTTTTATTACTTTCATTAATTCTGTGATTTAGCCTAACATTTAGCCCAGCATTAGTATTTAGCCTAACATAGTATGTAACATATAAACATTAATATAATTAAATAATAGATACATTTCATAAGCCAGACCTCCTGCTATTACTTTTTACGTCATTTGTTGTCAAGAAGAGTTGACTAGTCTACTTGACTTAACGGTACAAAGTTCGATTAGGTCAAACATTCAGTACAGAAATGTTCAAAAACTAAACGATATTGCAATTTGTTGTCAAGTACTTACAAATATTACATTCCTTTTAGTATTTATATTTGACATTACACACACATTTGAAAAATAATATATTACTTTAAGAAAACGTACAAAATAACAAATTTTTATTAGATTTATGTATCGAGCAAGTATGTACATTAAAAATATATAGCTTTCTATTATGCAAGGAAGTATTTATATATTCACTCATTAGTATCGACCACAGATTAGAGAAGATTACATAATATCGACTATATTCTACATATAATGTACTTATACACAACTTGATACTATATTTTTATATGCGCTTTGAGATTTAGGCTCTGTAAATGAGTACTAATTTGGAGTTCTTTTTTAAAATTCTTTGTTAGCAATGTTATCTGTATATACCACAGATATGTTGTATTTTGGAGCAAAAAAATACAGAGAGATTCTCCCTCGTCTGCCCTGCGTCTTTACTGAACCTATTTCCTGTGCATTATGCCATGCCCTCATTATATCATAAATTCTTATGTGCACGTTCCTATAAGAATTCATGATGTAATAAATAATGTGCTGATGTTTTTATAGCTTACCTATATAACTACATTTTTGTTGCAAGGATCTACTAGAATTTACGTTTCTTTGATGAAAGTTATTCCTGAATATGTTCATAATCATAGATTGATTTTAGTAAGTTGGGTTTATTTTGTTAAATAATTGTAATTGTATTTAAATATCTTGTTTTTTGTTATTGTTTGTTCATACTAATAATAAAATAAAAAAAAGCACTAGTTAAGTTTCTTGCCCATTCTTCTTCGGTAAATGTGATTTGCAATGTGGTGGTAGAAAAACAAAAAATAAGACTATTGGAAGCTGCTTTATATTAAGTTTTATTGTTTAAAGATTATTTATATTATATTGAGTACAAAATTAAAGTGTGATGATAAGAAGAATGCACAAATATGCAGAGCATAAGATTTGTGGAAATAAATGTTATATTTATATTACATTTCTATTGCTTTGTATTTATACAGATGTATATTCAGTAGGTATATCTAATAATACTAGATCGCTATTCTGGTAGCAGGCTTAGCATCTCTAAACGACAAATAAATCTATTTGAATTTTCTCCGACTTTCCTAGTATTACATTTATAGCATTTTCGTTTACCAATTACGCAAATTTCTACAGATAAATATCAGCCTCTTTAGTTTCTTTTGTTTACTTTAATTTATTCAGTAAATACACAGAAAAGTAAATTAAAAGTTATTATGTAGATAAGACATCGAGCAGCCTACACCTGCCACAACGACAAATTGTAAACAATTTCTTCCAGACAACCTTGAAAATATCGAATTTTTTAAAATAACCTATTTAAAAATATTTCGGTATTTTCAAGATTGTTTGGAAGTAATTCTGATTTTATACTATAACCATGCATAATAATATTAAATATATTTGTAAGCTGTCTACAGATTTTAACAGATTATTTTCTATTATCATATTTAAAAAATTACCGAATTTTAATTTCTTGAATCTAATACGCCATAATATAGGTCAGTCCAATATAGATTTTATCGGTAGGTACAAGTAATGAAGAATTCTAATACAAAGGTAGTTTTCATTTTCTTTATTTTCAGTCTTTACATAAATGTATTCCAATCCTAAAAAGCAGACAATGACACCTATCTTACCTATGTTAGTTTTATTCTGTTTTTATTGTTCCAAATTCTCGTGACGATCTCATTACCCAAATTTTATTTTCATAGGAACAACAACAATCGATACCTTCGCCCAACTAGGAATTTCCTGATTTGTATTCCAACCCATCTCTCTGGCTTTATCTCAGATTCTTCCACCGACGGCTATTAAGCCTTGGAACGCAAATCCCATTGACATTTAAACTGCTCCATGTAAATTTTCTTTCCACAAAATCGGATAATATGCATTACTCATAATCTAAACTCTCTCTAATTGTGACTACTCTGGTTATTTTTTTGATGTTCTTAAGAATCTTTATATTGAATTCAGAAATCTGGAAAGTTGTAGAAATACTTACAATTATAATATGTAATAGGTGCTTTGTAAATTAATCATTCATCACAGTGAAATCACAAATACGCCTACACCTGTAATGCAGATTACGATGTGCTTAGAGTTCTACGCTAAAAGAGCTTTATTTTATGTACTTACTAAAAGGTTTCCTCTTAGCAAACACTTCGTCATCTTCGTATGGGTTTTGAAAAACTGTGGTAGGTACAATTGTTTTGTCGATATATAAAAGTTTTGATTAATAAGTCCAACAATTGAAATATGATAAATAAAAGTGTAGCGGCTTCCCTGTAATACAAATGTATGTGTATGTACGTATATGTATATCCCTCATTTGTAATTGTAATTGTAAATGAATATTTGTCTTGCTCTGAAAACTTCCAATACGCGGCCTTATTAGTACTTTGTGAAATTTGTAAGTACACAAGCTGAACAAAACCTTAAGCAATGAAGTTGTTACGAGTAAACCAAATTCGTATTATATATAAAATTGTTACTATGCAACTCACATAATACGAGTTATTTGTCGGTATAGTTCTTAATGAAATGCGCAACGGATATAGTGTGGCTTGATATAACTACTGCTTTTATTGTATAACAAGATGAATAATTGAACATGTTTATGTTCATGATATATTGGTTTACTAGTTGTGAAAACCAAATTATATAAAGATAAAACTTCCTTATCGTCTTCTAAATATAAAGGCCATAACGCTAGTTCATAAACTTCGGTGGTAAGCATTGTCTCTAGACAGACCCAACTCCTTCATGTCTCTAGGGACATTTGTCCGCTAAGTACCTAGTTAGTGGCTTGTTTTATCTCCCTCTTTTTATTTAAGTGATAGGAAGCCACTTCCTCACTACATGGTTTTCGGATTTTCGCAAAACACCCCTGTTTCAGATTTTCTCCATCTCCCTAATGGAGTTTAAAAAGTTCAATAGTACGTCATAATTTGTAAATTTTATAGAGCTGAGCTGAATATGCTTTAAAATAATAACCCTAAATAATAATGGAGACAACTATATAGATAAGTCGTCGATTTTAGATAAATGTTTGTATGAAATTCTTTATTCTTGCTATTTATTAAATATATACTCGATTTTAAAACTTTTAAAACTATTTATCTTAATGTATACATGTAATTAATAGTAATAATACATCATTTCACTACACTCATTCAAGGAAAAAGTTATATTATGAAATGACTTGTAGTGGATTGCCATTTTGATAAATATATATATACAGATATATATATATATATATATATATATATATATATATATATATATATATATATATATATATATATGTAAACTTTTTATATAAATTTATATGTATTTAAAAGAGAAACTTTAATCCAGAACGAAGTGCATTATGATATAACGTAAGACTATGTTTTAAATACAATTGTTTTAAATCTACTTAAAATACTCGTACTTGTTCCAATATAATGATAGTACGATACTTTTAATTTCTTATACGGGCATAGTTTTTTTTTTTGTATGCATCAACGTCATAAATTTAAAAATATATTAAGAATGTAGAACAATTACAGACCTTTTATACTTATACATACAGTTATCGTGTCATCGACCTAAATACGTTTTTATACACAAAAACTAAATTTTCGACGCCACTTAAGAGAAAAAACTAACATCCTCGAAAAATATCCGCATAACGTACTAGAATAAAAAAAACTATTGTATAATGAAATGACAGGCAACGATTAAAAAATACGTTAGTTAAATGTACAATTTTTTTTTTCTTGTGCCATATGCCATTCCCTTAAGTTTATATTCTGTTAGTTATTTTTAAACTTTGGTGTATAATACATATTATTAATGTAATTAATGCGATTTTAACACGAAGAGTCTTATGGTAAATAAAGGTCACCTCTAACCCTAATCGAGGTGAGATATGATGGCTCATTTACGAATACAATAAATCATAAATGCTGACAAAGTTTCTGACCTGCATAACCACGATTACTGCAACCTAGACAAAACATCGAAACTGGTAAATACCTTTATTACCTTTTTTTACCTAACCTGAGAAACCGTTATCATTCATATTTTATTGTCATAATAATGCCAAATTCAAATCAGAAACTATTCTTTGACATCTTTGTTATAGTTATTAATGTAAAGTAAAAATATTTCACCACTTACATGAGAAACAACAAAACAGTATAGTAGAGAGCAGACGTCTCTAACATATGTATGTATCTCAATGTCTACATATATTGAGTGTACTCATATGTTATATAATTACTTCTTAGTTATGTAAGATTTCCGTAGATTTAGTTTAGTTATAATTTATAACAAAGTACAAATAACAAAAAGGAAAACCTACCAATAATTTGATGTACAAGTAGGTCCTTCATATTATTGGCAGTGTTTTTTCTATCCTTGTAACGTCCTATCTAATAATTTTACTTTTCAACTTTTTTGTTTCATTGTTACATTCGTATAATATTTATTTATATAATTGTATAGATTCCATGAGAATAGGTTAAAAAATAAATCTTTTAAATGACACTATGTAATTCTGTACTTACCATGTAACCTATTATTTCTGATGATAAAAAGGTAATAATATAATCATTACGTCCATATGTAAATTAATTCAATAACAAAACACGGTGGTCCAACATTAAATCGAACTTACACAAATTTATAAAAAGTAATAAAATTATAAAATAGGTACTTTGTTTTATTTATACAATTTTCCTTTTTAAACCTACCCCTATACTTTGCTCTACAAGTTGTTGTTGGGCAATAATCAGACATATTTCTGAATCTTAGTAATACAGGCTTATCTAAATTTTTCGTGAAGATGTTAAAAAAAAATTAATTATGATAAATTTTAATCTTGTTATTAATAATACTATAAATTACTTTACATACTAACTGTTGTTAATGATTACGTTCATATTTTCATAACTTTTATATTTTTTATGTACATATATTTTTGTTATTTTACGTAATATATTCTTACAAAACAATAAATAATAAAGCATAATTTATTTAACGTCAAGGACTTTTCACTAAAGTGCTCTAAGCGCCTGCTCGATTTTCAAAGAAAACAGCGAAGTGCAGCAAATTGTTGCCAAATGTACTCGTATAAGCCTTACTTAAAAATTTAAAGGTTTGGATATAATATAACTGTTGCTGACGTACTAGGTACATTGTTTTATATTTCATATTTATCACTATATTTTCTATTTTATTATATATATTGTAGTAAACATTAGTAGTGTCTAGTAAATAATTGTGACAGACAATAATATCTGAGTGCCAGATGTTGATAATTATAAAAATCTTCTACCTACATAAAATAATTTAATATGGATTTTCAATTATATATAATACATCAGTGTTAAACTGTGTTGTGTATTATTATATTTACTCTACGTAAGTACTAGACCAAATTCATAAAATGATGACTCGGAGTATGACAAACCGAACCTCCGCAAAATGTGCGCCTTCCGACCACTTACCAACAACACTAACAGTAGTTAACTTTATTTAGATATATCATATACCGTTAGTATATGATATATCTAAATAAAGTTTATGTTAGCACATTAGTTATGTGGCAAGTCAAATCATTTATTCAGTAATGACTTAATTATCATTATTATCTTCCTTTTATACGAGATTACACTTTTTATGTAAGAGATATTTGTCACATTTCATAAGAGTTTTCATCTAAAATTTTGATTCGGAAAAAACAATGAAGCTAAGAAATATCAATTCTATTAAAATCTGAAGTAGCTCATTGTTAATTAGGCTTCATTGATCAATTAATAATATAAATTGATATGTGGATGTTCGTAATGGCGACTAGTTGCCGTTTACCCTGTGAGATCGACCTCCACGCGGTCATCATGGAAATCATTGTTGTTAAGTCCTGGTGATCAGGACACGATGGGCTAATGGACCTTCTTGCTCAACCTATCATTCTACATTTCTACAAAGGCTCGTGGCCGTATAACGTTAGCGCAGTATTATTGGAACATAATAAAAAAAACTGATTATTATCATATTTTTTACTACTATTGTCGGCAGATAAATTAAAACAAACGAAAATCTGAATGTTGTATTTGTTGTGTTATTATTATTTATCTAATTATTTATTCATCGTAGTATAGAATAATTACAGAACTAAATACTCGTGCCTATAATACTATTATACCATCAGATAATATATGCCTTACAATTATAATGAGGTTAGGTTGAAATACATTATTTGCCTGAACAACTCACCAACCAAAACATTACAATGTTTAATTTATGTTTTCGTTTATAAATATGCTAATTTAAATATTCATTTCGTGGATTTTTCTGTTATTTGTAATGTACAAGTACCTACATCATCAGATAATAAATTTAGAATTTGAAACATAATATATTCTTATGTACGTTTCCGTGTTAGGTATATATAGCTAATATGACTACTAGTATAAAGGATTTCTAACTAATAATGTTGAGAGGGAGAGAAGATTGCGTTTTTAGTAGATGATAATGGCACAGTAAACCTAAATGTGCTATTAGTAATGTGGACTCATGACCCCATTACTACCAATATATGGTATATTGGTTAGGTTGACCTCCACGCGATTCACCCTGGAAACCATCGTGATCAAGTCACCCATAAATATTATTAACAGTCCTCATTTACCAAGAAAATAACGATAGTCATCACCTCGAAGTGATATGATTTCCAATACACACGTTGAATCTTCAGTAGTGATATTCTATGGTATACTATTATCGCAGGTAGCATCTCAATTTAATTAGTTATTATCTATTAAAACTTGACATAAAAATTCTTCAAATCACACAAACTTACAAAAACTACGGTTGAGGTAAAAAAACATACTCTGTTAAAAAATTACTACAAGTGGACTTGAAGTGAGAAGAGATTATGTCACGCCTCGTGTCGCGGTTGTAAACTTAAATTATACACTGACTGCCGGTACACAATATCTATATATTTTATCGTAGTATGCACTATAGTCAATTCACAGCATTTCCGCTGCATCCATTATAGGTCCCGCAAGGAACTATTATGAAGTCCGTCAACGGTCAAGTGGTTTAAATCAAACACGTGTTACTACCTTTTGCCTACTTGTAAGACTTGTTGTTGTGTATACAACGTTGTATAAAAGGAGATCGTTAGCTTATTTATTTATATTAATACATACAAATATTATAAAGTTGATTATACATTGGACCCCATACTAGGAGAACCTGTACAGCGGGAGTCTACAAAAGATTTTGTATCTATATTGTAAATACAATTTTACATTTTTTCGTCATGATAAGTGATTATCACCGCTCATGAGCACCCACAACATCAAAGGAATTGCAGGTGAGCTTCCATCCGTTTAAGGAGGAATTTAGTCTTTTCTAAAAGATTTCAGTATCGTGTCGGTTAGGAAATACTTTAAGCTGCAATCAATCACACCTCTTTTTGCCGTACTTTAACAGAGAAAAATCGTATCGGATTGAATGTCAAAATTATAAAAGAATTGTTCTATTTTCTAATGATAAATGAGTCTATCACCTGGTGAGATCGCCGAATTGGTATCATCTGTTATCTTTTAAAAGCGAAGTTAGGAGTCGACTGATGTTTAGTGGGCGGTAATCTAATGTAATTTATAAACTTGGTTTAAAATTTACATTACATTACCGCCAATAAATTGGTTAAAAATTGGTTTTTAAACAATACGCTAGGATTAATATTTACATTACATTACCACCAATATCTTTGCAAGTGTTTATTGTATACAGAAAATAATATAATATTCACAGAAGCTGTCTTTTTTGAAGCCAGTTTAAAAATAGTTCTAATATTAATTTGTACGATAAATGACATTAAAATTAAAATATACTCTACATTTATACTCGTCGTATTAATACATCCTTGCAACCAATAAATACCTCGCTAATAAGAAGAACAAACATGTAAAAGCCATAAATTCACAGACGGAATAAGTAATATAAGTATACATTATCACTCTATTTTTAACCCAACGTGTTGTATGAGAAAATAGAGCTACGAAGTATATTTCGCCAGTGCAATAGAAGAAAAACAAGAAATTGAATTTACTTCTATACCTACAACTACTGCATACCTACCTTCACGATAATATCAGTTAGTCACTAAAATAAATCCGATTAATTACAAATGCAGTACAAATATTTTCACAATCTCAATGCCAACTACTTAGGGTAAAATAAAAAAATATATGTATGCAGAAATCAGAAAACAAAAATTGAATTATGAAAGTTTCGTTTTGTCTTGGCTCATTTGTTAGATTTCCTCTAGATAAAACATATTCTTCATTTTATGCAATGTTGTCACTCACTGAAGTATGAAACAGAAAATAAGTTATATAAGAAAATATGCGGTTGTCATATAACTATATTCACTCAAAATATACATATATGTATTAGGAAAATTACATTGTATGTATATCGTAATATCCATCCATTGTATGTTATGTCATGGATATTTGTTACTCTTTCACGATGAAACAATTTTACTGATTAAAATGAAAATTCATGCTCTCAAATCTTTGAAACAAAGATGAATCATATTCTGCACTAGCTGGGCCTCATTCTTCCTATGCTATTCGGAATAAAAACTGTTCAAAACTTTTTAGTTATAAACTGATTAGATTAAAACAAACACAATATGTTAAGTGAAGCATACCACTTTACCACTTAGCATTTGCGAAAACTGCAAGCAATTCTATTTGGTTTGGCTCAGAAACAATGAGCATACAGACGCAGAGACAGACAAAAAATATTTTTTAGTTCTGTTCCGTTGATAAAGTAATAATAATAGTTTTTTTCATAAATCTCGCATATACTGACAGTGATCAATTACATTTTTATTATGGTATGTAGGTACAGATTAACATATAGAAAACTTTTTTACCGAATTTGCGAGGGTCATGTCGCAAAATACTAGTACTGGTATTGTATAAAACTATAAGAGTTATATAACAATGTCGCGGCAGTAAAATTTGAATTTATAATTTTTCATAATTAGATGTACAACGCTAACAAGGTTTCTAAACTTCACAGCAAATTAACAAGTCTCAGGACATACTAAGGCAAACTATACGTTCAAGAATATGTAATGACAATTGTATATAAAAATGATAATAGTATTCTCAACTACCACACGATAAAACGACCACACATACATTGCATAATCAAGCACACTTATCATTAGAGTCAAATATCTTTGTCAGTATCATTTATCACATCATATGTTGATGTGATAAATAATAATAATAGTCTAAAGAAATATTAAAAAGAAAATCTAAGAAATTATAGGGATAAATTAATACTCTTTTGTCAATAATTTAAAATACACCGTTCACTGTTGTTGATTAATTTAATATTAAATTAATATATTTAATCTACAAATGTACACGCGGACAAAATCGCAGAGCAAAAAGTAGTCGTCGTAGTTGATTTCTATAGTTCAATAATTAACAGATAAATTAACTGGAGGATCCTCTTAGAAATACAAAAGTTTAGGTCTTAGATATAAGGACATTTTCATCCTTTTATATTTGTACGAGATTTTGACCTACTGGTCGAAATACGTTGAAATTAGAAGTAAAAATTGAGCTAATATAATGTAAGAAGGATTTTATTTAATTTTTTATTTGTTCTTTCGAAAACACCTAGTTTTAAAGCTGGCAGCCCTGACACAGATTGTGCACAATCACCATTCCATCGTCAGCTACCAAAAAAATGTAAACTAATAGGTAAGTATAAAACACCATATTCCCCATCATCGCTAATGTACCTACAGCGCGCGTAGAATTTATTTTGGAATAAAAAAAAGCAATAATCGTGTGTTGATTCGCATTCTGACTTTATTTTCGATTATATCCCTAACTGATGCATACCCGTTGTCATTTTACTACAATAAAATCTTTTTTAATTTAATACATTATTCCATCTTTTTTTTATGATATACTTTCACGTCTATGTATTTTGTTGTTCCATACATAAATAAACGCAAAATATTGTTACTTAATTCTATAAGTATTTAGACTTTGTACAAAGTAGTTTCTATGCTAAGCCGGTAGTCGAAAAGTAATAATATAATTCTTTTATGTACACACGTACATACAAGACTGATATGGTTACGTTTAAAATATGAATCCTAGCGCAATAAGGCTGCTTTTTATATGTTCTCTTCAAAATATACCTCAGACCAATGGCTGTAGAGTAATAACAGCTTTGAGTTCTGCTAAAAGACTACTACAATATTTTAAAATCCTCATCTTAATAATTATTCAGACACTGTATCTAACTCCTCGTCTTATTTTCATCCTTCATACATAGTAGAACTTAGACTAATGCTGGTATTCAAAAATATAAAATAACGGTTAAATCGGATATAAAATAACGGTTAAAACGGTTAAAAATAAAAAAAAAAGATATCTAGTGCATAATACATAACTCACATCGTGATGGTATGATTAATGGTTTATCTTAGTTACTATTAGCAGGTAGTAACGATATACATTTAATTAGTACCTATAGCTTTACTTTCCTTAGCCTATTACCACAAATAACATAATATTACATACTATTACTATAGTAATAGCACAGATAACATAATATTTTATGTTATCTGTGCTATTACTAATTGTTATTATGAAAAACGCAATACAATTTATTTATATACATAAACCATTTTACAAAATTACAAAATATATACATAGAATAATGTATATAGGGAAGCAATTTATAATCATCCCCTATCTAATAAAAATGCGTGTCTATTTTTGTTACAAAAGGGAAGATTATAAATTTTGATTAGAAGTCATGAGAAGAATCGTTGTCACATTTACATAAAAAAATATGGATCGAACGCCTTTTTTGAAGTCGATTAGATATGAAGAACATTACTACATACTTGGTTTACAACCCATTAGCCAAATAAATGTAGCATAATGGCATTGAACTTTCTCATAACCTTAGTTCTAGGTATCTAAATCCGACAAACATGAACCATACAAAATTACTTGTTTATTTAAAAAAAACTGGCTATGCCTATTTCTACGTGTTAGTGGAATTATCCGCATTATAAAGACTACGTGTAAAGAAATGGCTGTTGGTAACACTGCATATGTATAAATCTTTACGGTATTGTTATTATGTTTCCACAATAGAGAACAATTATTGTAATTACTAAGGTCAATACATTATTCATCACATACCTAATATATTATATTAGTATCTTACTATTATATATTCTAACCAATTGCACTATACATAAGTAGTACATAGTATAATACAAATTGCTAACTCAATTGTCGCGCTGTTTTATATTAACTGTAAGTTGGAACACAACAGCAGTATGGCATGGAAAATTTCAAAAAACAATGTTGATCTTGTTATATTTGTCATATTTGCCAGTTGTCATAACAAAAAGTAATAAAAAAGACTTTTTAGGAAAAAGATTTTTTTAATCTGTCCCTTATTATCACGATATTATTATTAATGCTTCCAGAGTATTCAATTAAGCCACATATGTAGATTACACTACTGCATTAACACAGTAATCGCATCGTAACATAATAAAATGGTAAATCCACTACCTGCACTTCTACAATGAAAAAACCAAACTTTTAAATATCAAAATCAAATCGTGATCACCGTGTGAATTGAACTATCAAGTATAACAGTAAAGCAAAACTATTTCAATTATTTAAGTAAGTAAGGCGTTAATTTCATAATACTCATATTTAATAAATATATACTATCTGCATTAATTAATCACATAATCGTTCGACGGACATTTTTAATTTCTCATCGACGAGACTCTTTAGATATGAATTCAATTATTTTCCCGTTCAAACTGTTTATTATTCGAAGAAATCTGTCAAAAATTATTAGTTAGTTACACAACGATCCGTTTAAAAGCCATAGCTTTTATAAACGGATCGTTGTGTCCGGCAGTCAATTTTCCCTGATTGGCAGTCATTTTAATTTTGTCCTTATACAATTTCCATGAACGGATACACGTTTATGTAAAAAATTCGTAAGATTTTTTTATGGTCCTTTATCACATTTCGCGGGCTTTGAGATATTACGAGATGTTCCTGTTTCGAATAATCTACCCCGAAGGGACTAATTTGTGTACGTGATCTTATTAGATTCACTTCCATTCCGTATATTTTACATTATCTGTTTCTAGAGAAACTCATCTTATAAAGGGTGCACTTCACTGAGAAGTAGCTTGTGAGGCTCTCATGATGAATCTTGACTGCTGTCACTCCCATCTTTATTAATAAATACAAAGTCACTTTATTAAATAAACCTACTTTACTAATAAATTATATTTTACATTTTAAGTCTTTATTTAAGTGTGATCTTTAGGCGATTACATTTTGTGTGTGAGAATATTTGTAGTATCGAGTTAATTTTCTTTTATAATATAATAAAAATAAAAAGACTTGTTTTCTAGAATAATCAATGCAGAAGCAGTTTGATTTATCCTCGAAAATATAATAATAATATCTCAAAATAATTTACACAACGCCATCTAGTCACAAGTGTATCTGTATGACGTCTAATACCCATTGTATTAGAAAACTAATACAATCACATATATACATTTTTTAAACACATACGCAATCTACATATATAACACCCAGACCCATACAAACAATCATACTCATGTATATAAAGACTTGTACCGTGCGAGCATATTAAACCGTTAGACCAACTCGGGCGTCAGAACTATATATATTTATATGACTATTTTTTTAGAAAATAACTAAATAGAATTAAACATATGTATGTATATTACTGCTTATAAAGATAATTGTGTTAATGTTTACATTTGATACCACCACCAATATATGTTCATTAAAAGATTTAAAAACTTGGCATTAACAGAAATGCATCTGAATTTTCCACAGTACCCTTATAAGTGGATGAAGACACTTCCGAAACCACAGTTCAACACACATTGTACTTTCAAAAGGTTGTTAGTACCTTCCCTTTTTGTTTACAACGATAAGATCGACCTATTGTCTATGTCTGTATGTAATATATGCTTATAAATAGTAAAAATGGAAAACCCACAAATAGAATTGTTCTCCAATCAAATCTATTAAAATAAATTATTCCTTTGATTGATTGAATGGCAAATGGAATGTAAGCTTTAGCCGATAGTCTACCTTATTCGAAGGAGTACCCGTCGTCATAGATATGAATAGTACAACAAAATAATATACTTTATGCCGTCACTTTTTTTATAATGGTTTATAAATATTGTTTTTTACCGAGAAGACTCCGCAGTAAATTCTATAAATATTATTTCCAAATCATTATACAAAAAATTTTGATTAGAGTCCAGCAAAGAATGTTGTATATAGTTTTTTGTTGTGCTCTAATGTTGTATTTTGAATAAGCACTTACAAGTCTATAGTAATTATAGATCAATTGTGACTCTGTCAAGGGTGTTGATTTTTCCAACAATAGGTTCAGATCAAGGTTAGGCAGATCAAGCCTCTTCATTGCCATTACTGCGAGAACCTCTTTATGATGGAGTGGGGTTCGAAATTACCTACCTATTAGGCGATACGCAGTTGATTTGAGCCGAGGCGAAACCCGAACACAATTTTATTATAATGGGCATTCGTACACAATTTGAAATAAATATGTAGATACTTACTTATTTTAAATTGTCCAGGACGCTTAGAAACTTCGTTCATTTGATACGTTGACAAGTCTAACAAAGAAAGTAGCTATAAGTCCTAAATTACACATGAAGTTTCTATTCAAATAGGAACCAACAAGCCTGTTTACAAACAAGTTATTGGAGCGACAAAATAACTTTATAAATCCCATAATTTCCACCCAAAATCACACTTTTCATCATTACTTTGATTGTTGATATATTCACTGGTAAAAAATATTAACTAATTAAATGTTTTTAACAACAAAAAGTTATTTATTATTCTTTCAATAAATAATCAGTCAGTAAAGTAGATTAATACATTGCAGTATACTGCAATTTAAAGACAATGTCTATTGTGTGGAAACCTGACCTAGGGAAACCATACTATAAAGATATTGTCAATCAAGTATAGATTAAAAGGATGCTGCACTTCGCAACAACGGGCGCTCTATTTTTTATATGAAGTGCTAATATTAGCATTGTCTGTAGAATTATAAATAGGCGATATAAATGTATTTACTTTACTGTGTGGTTGGTTGGCGTGTTGATGACGGAAGGAGAGATTCGTGAAAGAATTTATACAGAATGACGAACTGTTCATACTAACCGGTATACATATATATTTTAAAGGAAAGGTGCACTCGCCTGCGCTAGCGGTTCACCAGTGTAAGGTGATAAGATGAGGTCAATCTGTTAGCACATCGTGGCAAATTCACCAGGAATTTAACATGACGGTTTCCGAAAGAAACCGCATGGAGGTCAATCTGACTTGGTACACTGCTAACCCTTACCCCCGCCTATGCAGATGTTCATAAAATAAAATAACAGATAAGTAATATTTACTTATCATTTTATACGTTTGCATTACGGTAGGTACTCATTAAAATCTGAAACATTAAGCAGACATGACTAAATAATAATTATTGCTTTAAAATCAATAAACGTTATAGCTATGAAAATTATATAATATTACAATATCATAAGTTTACGTAGATTTTGCTAAGTTTATAAAATCTGGATGGTTCATAAATTATTTATTTATATTTCATAATTTATTTATTTATTTAAATAGTTGTAAACCCAAGGTTATAGACATATAAAAAGCTAGCTATACCCGCGACTTTTTCCGCATAAAATAGTGACCTTGACCAAATAATGAAAAAAATATTTAATAACCTAACCCAATAGAAAGCCAATGAAAAGGATTCATTGTTTTACCTTCAAAAATGACGGCACTTCCATACAATCTTTTATAACTCTTTTAACCCCTTATAACTATTTTTCTTGATATTTAATAAATAGGTCAAAATTAAACTTCAAGCTTCTAGCTTTAAAAATGATAATATTTCCATATAAACATTTAACTCTCCTTTAAATTCCTTCCAACCTATATTTCTTTATTTATATTTAATCAACGTATGTGTTCCAAATTTCATTTAAATCGGTTCAGTAGTTTTTTTTATACCACGTAAGTGGCAAACAAGCATACGGCCCATCGGATGTGTTTGACGTGTAAGCGAGATAGACAGTTATAATATTAGTGGGGTATTTAATAAACTAACTCAAAAAAGCCAATGTAAAAAGTTTCATAATGAAGCTTAAAAATCATGAATTTAGATAAAAACTCTGATACTTTATTTTACCCCTTTAAGGGTAAAATTTTTACAAACTTTGAATGTCATATTTATTCATATTCAATCATCTACCTAAAAATAAGTTTCTGGCTTCTAGCTTCAAAAATCACGAATTAACATAAAAAAATTTATCACCTAATTTATTTAAGAGTAAAATTTTTGTATTTCATATTTATTTATATTTAATCACCAGCCTCAAAAATAAGTTTCAAGTTTCTAGCTTCAAAAATCACGAAATCACGTAAAAATTTTTCAGCCCTATTATATTTTACCCCCCTAAGGGTAACTTTTTTTTTAAATTTTGTATGTCATATTTATTTATTTAATCAGCAGCCTCAAAACAAAGTTTCAAGCTTCCAGCTTCAAAAATGTGGATTCTTCCATACAATCTTTCATCCCCCCTGTCAACCCCTTACAACCCTTTTTCCCATTCAAAAGTAGCCTATGTCCTTTGTCAGGGTCTGGACTATCTGTGTACCAAATTTCATTTAAGTCGGTTCAGTAGTTTTGCCGTGAAAGCGAGACAGACTGAGTTACTTTCGCATTTGTAATATTAGTATGGATATCAACAAGTCAGAAACAGCGAAAGTACTAATAGATTTTAACCTGTGGATACAAATTATACAATTTAACAATACTTAGACAAATGAGGTAAACCTGCTGCCTCTTCTTCTACCTTAGAATACAATAAAAAGAATAAAGTTACATGTGTATTATGTATGAATGTGGTTAAAAAAGTTAATCTGTACAAATAAACCATAAAAAGTTTTTGTCTGGTTTTTGCACGATAATCCCTGGAACTGTTATGACTGTATTTTTTTGCATTTGTTGACCCAATTCTTAAGGAAGATAAAAACATCACACAATGGTCTAAAAGAAAATGAGCAAAAAGAAAATAGTACGAAAAGGCTAAGAGAAAAAACAGCGCGGGCGGGTGATGTGTTAGGATGCGGATAAAACCGCGGGAAACGACCCGTATCGGCGCTGTTTGATTAGCTCATTGGTCCCGCCACGCCTTCATTAGAAATGCACTATTCGAAAGGCGTCATCAGTACGGGCCGTTCAGCCTTAAACTGATAATGTGAGTCTAGACCTCAAGATTAATTATATAAAACATTTTCCTGCATAAAGCACACGATATACATGATCATGATAGGTGATAATTAACAGCCTAGGCCGATCGCCCTCTGTACAGATACAGAGGGCGATCGGCCTAGGCTGTATACTTCTAATAAATTAATAAGACTATACTTTCTAACGTAACAAATTACTTATATGTGGCAGAATTTGTCTTTGCCTCTCTCGTTGGAAAAACAATAGAAAGTACCTTCTCAATAGTATGTTATCTGTGATAGTATGTAAAGCTATTATATTATAATCAATTACGTTATCACCCGACTTTGACATAGACACTAGTATAGTGTTTTTAATACCTAGTATATCCGCCTGCGCTAACGGAGGACATGTTGACATGTTTATGCTGGCGAAGCACCAACAGAGGACGATATAATGAATCAGGTCAAGTCAGTGAGCCCATCCTAAACTTTCTCGAAATTTATTAGCATGGTTATGGTTTACAGCGGGGTGGTCAACCTGACATGGTACAACGGTAGAAAAGCCGTGATTAGTCCACATTACTAACCCCTTCCCCTGCCCCTGCGATAGTTTAATTTGTGATGTCCGTGATAATGATGACAAAGATTACTTTGTACCAAATCAACCATTCCTCACCGTCAGTTAACATTCCTGTTGCATAAAACACCAAAGCAAATTACATGTACCTAATCGTGCGGTAATAGATAGTTAGATGTAATCTGCAATTTTATATCTTAGTTCATTCATTCATAATTTAAGAGCTGTGCTTTTGTCGGTGGAGCTCCCGCTACCTTTCACGACCTTCCATCAGTCCTTTTAGATATAGCTGTGTCTGTGTCTTGGTCTTCGCCTTCCTCTCTTTCCATCTATTTTTCCTTCTATAATGTTGTTAATTAGTTCGTCGTGTCGTATCAAGTGCCCCAACATTTTCCCCCGCCTATTCTCAATAATATCTATGATCTTGGTTAGGAAGTTAAATAAGACTATAATATGTACATATGTACATGCCAATTTATTATTTTCTATATACATTATAGAAAATAATAAATTGGCCTCGATAATTAATTAAATGAAAAATCAAATAAGATTTTTATTATTTTGACCATATCCTAATGTCATGAGCACTACATTTTTTTCAGTCTATCCTCTCTATAAATACAGCCGTAATAATTACAAATAGATATATAATGAAATGGTCGCTGTCGGATCAAAAACTTATACAAGAAAAACTACTATTTACTTTACCAAAGTTATACGACCCAAATTTATATTTGATAGAATTATGTCGTGTTATACGTCACAAAACAGCTTAAACGATTTGGGTATAGTTTCACTAATGTATTGTGGTAAGGTACATTTAAACTTCTCTGTCTGTTTTATTTCAATCGAGTCTCAAAAAAAAACTTTGAACCGATGTATCAAAATATGCGGTTAATAATAAATAAAAAACAGGTATTGTATTCATCATCGCAGCCCGGAAGACGTCCACTGCTGGACATAGGCCTCCCCCAAAGATCTCCACGACGGTCCTGCGCTGCTCGCATCCAATGCCTTCCCGCGATCTTGACCAGATCGTCGGTCCACCTTGCTGGAGGCCTTCCCACGCTGCGTCTTCCGGTCCGTGGTCGCCACTCAAGGACTTTACTGTATTGTATTACACGACCTAAAATAATTTAACAAACTTAGTCATAATTGCATGTTGTGTATACAGCATATTTCATATGATATCAAGTGGTTATAAAAAACTATTATTGTCTATTGCAATTTCACGGAATCGGACCATTAACCTTTACCGACCACAATCGACACGTATAAATACTTACACGAATAAAAAATACAATGTACATAAAGCTTAAAAATATGTATTATAAGTACATGAAAATATAAGGGATGATACAATGGTGATTTAATGGAATATTTTCATGATCATTAAATCAGTATTGGACCGAACTCAATAGTCGGCGAGATGAAATCGCGAGTGCCGGACGTCTGCGCGACAGCTTTGCCGCGAGGTCGCGTCGTCCACCGACCATCCGCACTTACGTTTTTAACGTCTATCAAAACTTGAATTAACTTTAAATGTAAATAATGTGAACTGATGTAATTTGATGTTATTGTGAATTACGTGAATTATCATGTGCATCTAAAATTATATGGTGTGACATTGCACTAAAACTTCTAAGGCGAATGAAATGATAATTATAACTAGTGACTAATAATCGTGAGTGCATCATTCAGTGACAAGAAGGATTATATATTTCTAAAATAATATATATCCAAGTGAGTTTTATATAAATAATTAAATTCTATATTAATTTAATTTAATTTCTAATTTTAATTAACTTAATAATTTAATTCTCACTTAGAAAAAATATTTTTGAATTATAATTTAAATTATAGGTATTATATTACCAACGATAACGCGATATTACTTTAATAGTCACCATGAGTTTTATGCATAAAGTACATGAAACATTGTACTTATTATTCGAATACATATATTATGAAATGCAAATATGAATTTAAATATAATGAATAAAATCTTTATACCAACAAAGGTTCATTACATTGAGCGTACAAGTGTTTTCGCAACAATATTTGTAGATAATTGATATTCTCAATTGTCTTTATTAGTTTTGAAATGAACTATACACATAGATATACCTAAAATAGGTATGAAAAATTATATATATGTATATGATACCCATAGAAAATCTAACAATAGTAATGTTTGTTTGGATGAACTACTTTATTTGCTCATGTGATCATATATGTTTGTTTATGGATAAACAAATAAGGGAGAAGGGAATTAATAATAATGAGACTGACGCGATTTATGTGTGCGGCGCGACTATTTTCAATTACGAATGCCCGCGAATTCTGTCACGTGACGGTCATGTAAAGAACCTCTTTATGTCAGGGAAATATACCACTTCTAAATAAAGTGATTGTTAAATGTTATAAGCTATTCTATAAAGTAATTAATTCAAGTGTATATTATATGAAATTAATTTTAATAATCCTGTACTATTCACACAGCGCAGTGCTATCTAGTCCCAAGCTAAGCAGAGCTTGTGTTGCTTGATAATGTGTTTTTTTTTAATATATACATGATATATATAGAAAGCACTTAGACCTACTGTAATAATACTCATAATAATATCTACAAATATCGGTACCATGCGAGGAATCGAACCCGCGACCGTCAGACGTAAGGCGGGGTGTTAAACTGCAAGACGACTGACGCACATACATACTAATAAATAATTAAATTCGGAACGTAAAACTTTTATCATATGTTTGTATATAAAATAAATTGAATACAACAAAATTAGTATATATATATATTGGAAACCTAAACTACTCGTATTAGTAATAATTTCATTTTAGAAGTAATGCTAAAATAGGTGTGCAGTTCTTTGCAGTTGCAATCCTTGATATTGCATGAATAGACTAAATAAACAAAGCAATAATAAAAGAAAAATTTCGCCCCGGAGCCTTACATAGCCTTACATAACCTTAGCCTACATACATATAATAAGTGTAAAGTGAGTTGAAACTATATTAAAAAAATAAAATTATCATCTCTTTCACACATCTGCACCAAGAACCATCTTCATTGTGACAAACAGTTGTTAACATTTATCAAAGTCAAATTATTTTTTTAATGCAAATGACTTAGCAGAAACACGTTATAAAAATTTACTGCATCGTTACTCTTAGCTCGTAATATGTATGTTAAATAAATAAAATAGGTTAATATGTAACGAGAAATATAGGTATATACGTGGATATAATATTTTTTTAAATACGTATGGGAACTTAAAATGCATCATTTTATAACAAAGATCTAATCATCAAGGGAATAAAATCTTTTTATTAAAAAATCAGGTATATATGGTTGACAAACATATAGTCTGAAATGCAGACTAAAATACAGTAAATGCAAGATGCAAGAAATTCTACCTCTTAAAGTTGATACAAACACATTTGAATTGTATTATATCTATCTATCTATCTATATCAGTATGTTAAGACGAAAGAACAGACTTCAATGGCATTATTAAAGATAACTCAAGAACTACTGAATAACACTTAATTTAATTAATATGGTACCACATCTATAGTACCAGCTTACCAATAAAAGACAAATCGTCAAAATTGGTTGACGGAACACTCGTAAAACAAAATACAGTCGAAACAAGAACATCCTTTTTTTAAGTCGATTTTTCCTACTTAATGCATGCAGTTACGTAATTCTAGTACGCAATTTATATATATGTAATTCGTAGCTATCGTATAAATAACACAGTTCCTATAATAATATTGTTCATTATGTAATTATATGTAAATAAATTTACACCAACAAATGGTTATCATAACTCAATTGAAGTCAACAGTAACCATATGCTCGATAAAAGGATAAACAAATCTGTCAAATACATATTGATACTAGCATTGATCACCGATCATAAATAAACAAATCTCACGGCTTCTGTGATCTAGCGGTTTAGCACACCGCTTTACTTCCTATGGTCCTAACATTTGTATTCATGAGTATAATTATTTGTATCAGTCTGGGTATTCTCTATTTATATTATGTATGTATTTACATCAGTTGCCGTAACACAAGTTCTGCTTAACTTGGGACTAGATGGCGCTGTGTGAATTGTACAGAAATATTATTGTTATAGCAATTATTACTTATGATATATTATATTCTAGTGCTTTTAATATGTATTAACAGTCATATAACTTATAAAGTCTTAAATATGCCGCGAACAATTTAGCAGCTATATTGCTCACCTAGTGCTCGAGTATCCCAGTTTTGGCCCCCTAAAAAATATAACCACAGACATTTTTGACGTCCAATTATCAGTATCAAATACCGAGGAAGGAATGTCTATCAAACAGCTTTCAAATACCTAAAATATACAAGCGAAATACGCGAGATTGCTAAAGAGCGGCACACGAAAATAATTTTTATCCTCGAAAAGTTATGTCATGAATTAATGTGCTTTTTTGCTCGGTTGGATTAGCTAAGTAACTGCTTAGTATCTACTCCACCAGACAATATTTTTTATTACAAATCTTATTTCAAAGATGTGTGACGATTTTGTTAAATAAAGAAGTCGTTTTTTTTCTACACACTTTTCTTTCTAGAAGTGTTTAATAAAGTGTAAAAATGTTAACCTATATTTATTTAAACTTTACGAGGTAAATAACATCTACATAATTACTAATTACAGTTCCAATGTATTTATAGATACATAAAACTAGAATTTAACGAAATTAAGGTCATAATTATCTCTATTTTAATTATAAAGTAAATTAACATTCTTATTATCTAGAAAGTAGAAAAATATTTGTGTAACATTGAATAATTTATATAGAAAACTAGATTGTAGTCACTAAATTCCATACTATACATTGCAGGCATGTATTTTAAGAATCAGATACAAAATAATCGATTCATTAAAGCTTGTCCATCCATTGTTTACTGCTGTATTGCCTAAAAATTACCGTACAATACATGACATATTGTACTTATTGAACAGTAGTGCTCTATTTTTAAAATAGACTAAATTAATATGTCATTTGATTGCCGCCAGTGTTTTATAATCCTAATACCTATTGAAACTCATTTTCACACACATGTGAGAATGAGTTTATTTGTTAGTTACGCTTTAATGCCTGAACGATTCCTTATGAAAATTGGCAGCTGGCATAGGTGGCTGTTTATCTTGGTGAAATATGGCGCGGTCGATATCGTAGACAGAAGCTAGTACTTTGATAAAGAAATATAGGAAATATTCTGGGTATGAATATGTTATCTCTTAAAAACTCGCTGATTTAGTAGTAGTAGTTCAATATTTATTTTGAATTCTCTGATATAAAGAATTTTTTGATAATTCAAATTACAATTCACTAGATCTCAAGTTATCTAAATGTTTTTACATTTCACTCATTTACACTATATTACCAAACACTAAATATGTTCCCCATAAACATATTTAGTGTTTGGTTAAAAAAATACAAACTAGCTCAAGTATTGCGCAATAAGCACATACGTCAGAAGTCATTTAGAGTATGCATCTCGAATATGGAATCCACGCTACAAAGTTCATAAATCCAATATTACCAGCAATCCGGAAAATGTTTCTTACTTACTAGACTAGATTTTTACTAGATACTAGATTTTTAACAATCTATAAATTACTATGACAGATATGAAAGGTATCACCCCTGCATATAAGGCGGAATGTAAATGATATCTGCAATATTATGATTATTGATGAAGGTGTTGATTGCTCAGAGTTGCTATATAAAATAAACCTAAGAACTAATATCCTAAGACTAAGATAAAGAGCCATTTACATTAGGACCGGATAAAGGGAGGACACTTTCATTTTGAGAGCATATAAATCTTTTAACCACCAACAATTAATACCACACGACATCGAACTATTTTGTTCCGGTACTACTCTAAATAGTGTATCGAACTCCTTGATGAATTTTATACTATTTATAAATTACATTCTATTATATATTGCCGTCGTATTACTCACATTTTTTTTTATATCCGTATTTTCCTCATAAAACCCTCAACGCCTATCGCTCATCAGGCACATCAGATACCTGCGGACCAGTTAGAAAACTCATGTGTAATCAATTCTTTAATGATACATAGTTACGCTTTATCTGTACAATATTACGTGCTTTTGATATACCATTATTTATAGATATATTAATCTATTTGCTTGTATAGCTCCAACACTGTACTTTGGATTATGAACATAATTTATTTATTAATACTGTTGGTGTAAATTTTTATTGATATATGACAATTTAATATGATTCGTAACTTGTATAATTACACTGTTAATCCTCCTAAAATATGTAGGTAGACCCAATTTCCTTTGGTCCCTTCATAACTTGATAACGACTTAATCCATTTCATAGTATTAAATTTTATTTTCTACAACTTTTTAGTAGTAGAAAAAAAAATTCAGTAATTTTCAGTACATTTTAACAAAGTTTACCATCTGCACACCCGCCGCTTATTTTTAATGCTTACTATTGACAGTTTCGAAACGAATGTCATAGGAATGGAAACCTCAATATTAAAGGTATTACATGTGGCATTAAATCAGCACTCGAAAAGATTTTATTTACTCTGTGAGAGAATGTGAAAGTAAATACAAACTTTATAAATATTTCAGTTAAAAAATCTGAATAAATATTTCAGACCTATACAGTTTAAATATCTATTTGCTATTGATTACAATAACGAGAGTTCTATGGACTGTAACATAAAAGGAATACTGAAATTAAGATAGTTTATTAAAAAAATATAAAAATAATATATCTTTGTAACCACTACAAAATACTATGTAACAAATATATTTTTCTTAAAATTTCTTTATGAATTTTTATAATTTCATATGTGTATATAAAATTTTCACCAACACTTCTTAAGGACACTTTGACAAAATTAGAATAGTGACATTTACGTACAACACCGAGAAAGCATACATGATTTTTCGGTGCTGTATTTAAATTTGCTGAATAAAAACATTTGTCGTTTATAAATAAAATTGTGATTAAAAATTGTTTTTACTACTTGTCATATCTATCTGCCAAGATAAGTATCTATCTAGACATAAATCTGCATACGTTCCAAACGTTGATTTACTGGACGCCTGTGTACCAAAGAGAAAACATGTTATAAAGAAAAATAACAAATTACTTACACAAGCGGACTTATCCCTTGGAGGGATTTCTTCTAGTCAACCTTGAGAACTGGAAAAGAGGAAATATCTCTTGGTGTTGTTTGTTATTTGGTTGTTGTCAAATTTGAGTGATTTTTAACATCAATTTACTACGATTCCAAGTTCTTATATAGATAGGCATATTTTATTTATACTGATACCCTTTGCAATTATTACAATAAAAGAAAATCTACTATTGGTTTGCAAACACCATGTAGAGGTTAAATAGTTTCAGGTAGTTTGTTCTTTGTTAGACTTTTGTTCATAAGTTTAAATTGTTGTAACAATACTAGCATTTTTCAATTGCGTCCTATTATTTCATATACAAAATTCTCGTGTCACAATGTTAGTTACCATACTCCTCCGAAACGGCTTGATTAATTTTTATATGCATATTCAGTGGATCTGAGAATCGACTACTATCTATTTTTCATACCCGTAAGTGATAAGGCTTATCCACCCCTAAAATTTTGTTACAATTATATATAAATATTACAATTGACAACACTCTTCTACCATCAATCCCTCTTTTTTAATGGCGATTTTAATTTATATGGCAAGGCAACGTATGCTCGGTCAGCTAGTGTGTTTATATTTTTTAACAAATATCTTAATAATTCTATGTATATGGTATTATTTACTTGGAAATATCCATCAGCATAAGTGACATATCTGCTTATAATAGATTTATTAATTTATACATATTCCGTTCTAACGGAGAGTTTATAAAATTATGTAGGTTCTTGAATATAAGGAGAGAATTGCCTTATTCTCTGAATTTGAAGTTTAATTCATGCACAAATATTTTACAGTATCTATTACTTAAAATCCTAGAAAGAATTATCATTATTATCCGACTTTAAAGAAGGAGGCCATTATTTTGGTTTTTTAGTTATTTTATATTAATTTGTTATCTCAGAACTGCATCCTTTATAGACCGATATCGGATATTCTTTTTTTATTATAATTATTCGGATTGATTTTTATAGAGATATCATCATAATGTATAAAATTTAACCATGTTTGCTAGCTTAGTTGGTTTTTTAATTGGAATACGAAATATACTTCTGTTATTAGAATTATAATGTAAACGGAGTCGCGAGCAAAGCGCTATAAGCTAATAAGACACCTGCGTAAAATAAGTAATCTAAAGATAGCTATGGGGAGTAAATTACTTAAAAGCATCTGATATCTTCATTATCTCTTTCAATGCCTATTTGAACTCATATTACGGTCAAATTAATTTATTTGAAACATTATTTAAATATAATGACGTGGCCTTAACATTAGGACTAAACCACATCAGTATTTGTTTAAAAGTATCGTAATTGAAAATTAAATAAATTCAATGATTTATTTATAGTTGACGATAATAAATATATTTCCCAGTGGGGTTTAGGTGGGATTGTCACATTGCTAATTTTATATCCAATTAGTTAATCATTATTATTATATAATATGTAATAAATTAATATTTGTAGGATCCCACTTGATTTCCACAATTTAATTTCAATAAAATAATAAAAACTCATATATGATTAGATTCTCTTCCAAGAAGAAACCTTTCATATAATATGTAATTACTTAACTCAGTAAGTAGGCATGTAATCAAATAAGTGGATAAATAAATAATATATCGAATACAAGTAACATTAATCTTATAAATAATAATAATAATAATATAATTTATTTGTTGACTAACTCTCCACCTCAGCTTAGTATGGTGTTCAGGAATATATAATATAGGAATAATTATAAAAATATTCAAGGTTTTTATGTTTATCTATTACAAAGAAACAAATTCAATTCTTTCCTCTTTGTGACATTAAATTGGATTGTACTTTTTAAATTATGTCCTAAATGATTAAATTTAACAAGTAGGTATTCCCGTAGTTATTATATCCAGGATTAAAGTCTAGTATCATTTAATAATCTCTAAGTCATACAATCTATCGTAGACTGTTTATTTCAATATACAATTTAATGGATAATGATTATAATTGACTAAATTGTTGTTTGCCGTCCAAAGCCGAATTAAAGCCGGCGGTCATATAGAAAGATAGCAAAAAATGAGCATTCCAATTGAACCTACTATTTTAATTCCTTGGGAACTCAATAGCCACTTAACTTCGGCACTGTCTTACTGGTACTTTGTTAATATCACGCTATATCTCAAAATGTTGTCAAATAGGATAATTAACGCTAATTAACTACAAATAGTATTGTTTAAGACAATCTCATCCCGCTATTTTATACCCACAGTATTCGGGAGCAAAATATTAAATTTTTAATTAAATTTTTCACAATTTAGGTACGTTGCGTACCTAAATCGGTTAAAACGTTTTGGAGACAAACGACAGATAAACAGACAAAATTCCTGACATTGTTTCAGAAGTCCCTTAATAATATTTTTCCATATATCTTCTAAGTACAGGTAACGACCGATTACAATATATATTATGTTCGGATATACTTTTATAAATAGAAACATAATCCTTGATAATTTTTGCTCATTCTTGTGGTAAGTCGTTACGAATGAGTGGTGGAATCAAAAATAACTCTATTCAAAAGTGCTTATACGTATTAAGTTTATTTCAATAAAGATTATTTCTATTTCCATTAAATTAGTGTAGTATCAAACAATAGTGTAGTGGAAAATTTTCCAAAGTCTATCCACCCTTTGAGGGAGACGAATGGGGAGTGTGGAATTTCTATTAACTAAAACAACCAAACGATACACTTCGAGGTAGAGTTGGGAAGGAGCCATGGGATCACGCGAGCATTCGACCACGGCAATACAAGACCAATATGGGAGAAAACCTTTTTGATTTAAAATAAAACCCGGTGAAGTGTGAATTGGACTCGTATACTCGTGTCCAAAACAAATATTGTAAACAGATTTTTATTTTCTTTTTATGTTATAAATTCTAGGCAATAATGTGTTATACCTAAAAGAAATAGTAAATACAGTCTACTACTCTAGCAGGATGTTTGTAACATCATCGAAATATCAGGAGGTCATAAAATATAATCACGGTAAATATCCCGTTAAATAATGTGTAGATATAATTGTAAACAGATATAAAAAAAGTTAAATCGGTGTTTATAATAAATAAGTTATAATTATCTATACTAATGTTTATAAAGAGAGAAGGAGCAAATTTTGTCATGAAGAAAGTAAAAAGTACCAATTTTAGAACTTTGTAGTTATAAAATCGAGCTAAATGATTACTGCGGTAATGTATAGTATGTTTGTACATAAACACAGTTATGTTTGTACTATTATATCTAGATATGTCTTAGTCTATACTTATAAAAGCCTAATTAACAAAACTAATATGCTAGTCAAGTCTACTAATAATAGGCCTAAAAAGCTGTAGAGTATGGATTTATTTTATAATAATGTAAATCACGTGCCGCGGCCCTCAGCTAAATGCTTAAGAATATTTCAGGATGTCTTCTTTAGAGATTTAGGATGATATCAATAATAATAAACGGATTTTATTCACTATGTTTTTGATTATAAGACTTTTTAATGCATAACTGAAATTTTTACTACCTTGAGCTAGCAAATATACATGCTTAATGAAAATGTATTCTTTTCGAAACTTAGATTAGACGGCAAATAAATATTTTGTTAAGGTTGTTCTGTTAATTCTGATATGGTCAAAGCTTCGCTGGCCAGCTAATCTAATGACCTCTTATAAGACAATATAGAAACATGTTTTTTTATTATATCTATTCATTACCTAATTAATAAAGAAACAGATGAAATCGAATACTGTCTACGCACACACAAAACCCTCGCTTTATCCACTTTCATAATTTATAATATAGAAATACAGTAATATCATTCTTTAATAACTGTCTGCCCATCTTTATTTTTTAATGTTAATATGATTAATGTTTGCAGATAAAGGTGCTGAATGAAAAACTAATAGTCTCTTTAAATTATAGAATGTAGAAGCTATTAGGTAATTGTATTCAGTGATTAATAGATGCAACAAAGGCCACATTTAATTTACTTCAAAAACGTATTTCATTTAACAACTAAACATAATATTCATCGATAAAGTAATGTGGACAACATATTTTTACGACTTTCTACGCTACCGCGTTCTACGTGAAAACGTGTAATTATTTAAATATATTTTTGTTAGGATGTCATAAAAGATTAGAGCAAAGCACAACGCAAGAATACGGATACAAATTTAAATATACCAATAACAAAATGTAGATAAAGCGGCGGCTTAATATTCATTTTATTGAAGATTAGGCATAATAGGCAAATAAACTGATTTATAAATACAAGTGTATACTCGTACATTGTACGGAACTGAAAACGCGACCTTCAGAAGGTCAAACATTAATATTTTCAGGTTAGCAAATAAATTACTTAACTACTGAAATTGAGGATTTTCCGTATTCATGCAATAGAGAGTGAATAAGTAGACTCTACAAGAAGTAAACGCTACAGACGAATTTACTATTTATTTATTTATAAATTTAATTCTACGTCGTTACTTTTAAGAAAGTTATCGAAATGTTGTTGTTGTCATCCTCCAAATTTAACTTTCGACACGTATGACATGTTTGTGGCAATAACTAATGACGGTTTTAATAATATTCCACCCCCTGGCCCTTTGAAAGCACATTTAACACCGTGCCTTCGTATAATCGAATGACTTAGGTACTTAGTTGATTGCAGAATTTTGTTAAATGCTCCAATAGTAAATACTTCGCTAATATGAACATAGTTTTCTATTAATCATAGTATAAATGTATTTATAGGAAATGTAGAAAATATGTTTTCTACATAAAGTTCAGCTCGTTAGTGGGTTTAACCACCACTCTAACTTTTCTCGGTTGCATAGTTTTGTATTTGTTGTTTGATTATGCATAATATGTAGCATCTATTTACATTTATGCAGGCTGTTATAATAAAATAATATATAAATGGCTATTAATTGGTCAAATTGAGTATAGGTATAGAAGTATTGACATTGATAGATACAACTACCAGAAAGCGAGCCTACTACCGGAACAGTACCTTATATTACTTTGTGTTTCTATCATTAAAGATTTAGCCAACAAATTGCCACACACAGTTCTTGATGATTGCCCAATTCGAACTACGAACCTTCCAAGCCCAGTCTGAGCAGTAAACCACTAGGTCACGACGCTATTATCATTAAAAGATTCAAAATATCTGGAATACTGAATATTAAAATCAGTGAAAGTTAAAAAATCTAACCTATACATAATCACAAAGTCAGAAAATTTGCACACTCGTTATATTTATTTATAAGATTACATTAGTTAACATACATACATATGAAATTCATTTTTTATATAACTACTTGATACTCGTGTCTTTGTCTGCTTTTGTTTTGAAATACATCATATGCGACCCACATACTATGTTACCTTCATGTTATTGTCACTGAAACTTTCGCATTTATAATATTAGTATGAGTTATCGATGCAACACCATCTTCAGTAATTTTTTTTAGACGTACATGTAATGACAAATAATGCTGACAGCTTGAGCAGCACGTGATGGTAAAGTAGCAACAGTCGTCTATATATGTATATAAACCGACCGCACTACGGACATCTCACAAGTTTTAAAGAATTACTGTCAGACGGACCTAAGTCATACATTAATTTTAATATTTTAAGTTGGTTATCTGTTTTATAAATAAAAATTGTTTTTATTCTACATGTATTTTTAAATCAGTCATTTAGCATTTTGATTTAGGAATGCATGAAGAAAGGATCTTAATATACATCATGCATTGTACATATATATATATATGTTGTTATTATAAATACATATATATTTGCTATATTCCTTGTTTAATATCTTTACTTTCACATTTCCTTAATTACTGACCGAATTCGTTAGTTATCGATAATTCTGAGTTAAAGCATGCATATTTTGGTCAATAAATAAGTAACGCATGTATCATATCGTAAGCATAGCTTATAATAATTTTATTGTTATTTCTTGTATGAAAAATTAATAGTGTAGTTAACATTATTTACAAATCTACATAGTATTTTATATATCGGAGATTTAACATGTCTGAAGTACAACAATATTGTATATTGCCTATATATAATTATCGAATATTTAAACATAATTACAGAACTACGTATATAATAACGAAAGAAACCCAATAATTCGATCTGAGTAAAACCTAGGTATGAGTAAACTGATTGAATTACTTAGTCTCAATTATTAATAATAATTATAGATCTATAGTCATCGTAATAATAATAATTGTACGGAAAATACAGGTGAAACAAAAAATGTAGGTACGTATGTAACATGCCAACATCTAACAAAAATGCTTGACCTAAATTAATGATATATTAGGTTTGTTTTATACGTAATGGTTGTATACAAATTATTATTTTAACAACACATGACGACAATATAAAACGTGGGCTACAGAAACAGAAGGCGATGACACAACTGAGACAGAGATTGATAGAATGAAGTTGGACTGACATGACAATAGTCATGAATATGATAGAAGTCATGATAATAGAATTGTGCACCCACCTACACTAATGGTTTACGCCAGTGAAGGATGATGTTATGAACATGAAGTCAGGTCAGTCAGCCGAACGTGGCGTAATGAATTAACCACCAGGAGAGACTATTTGGAAGTGTACTTGGCTCGGTACATTGATAGAATTAGAGTTAGTAATGAGGATTGTCCTCATTACTAACAATCACCTCCAGCAATAACCTACATTTCCTCCACACAAGATGGAGTTGAGAAGTTAGAGCCATTACTATGAAACATGACTGAGGTGTTATAAAAGTACTAGCGAATTTCATGGTGAAGATAAATAAATGTAATGAAAAAGACTATCGGATGGAGTTTTAGTACCGACACATTGTTTAAAATAAATTGCAAACAATTTGGGTGACATTATAGAATAATATTTTACCAGAGAATCTGCAAGCGCAGCTGGGATACTTATCAATCAACAAGAGTTATGAAACAGTAGGTGTTAATTAATGTACAGTTGACATTCTCGTAACGAAATTATTCAGCTTCTATCTGACTGCCAAATAAGAGTAACGTGTTGCAGGTTTAAATATGTATTAAAGACTTTGTACAAAGTCGTGTATGAATCTGTCAGTGTCACCCACCTCATACGCCGTAAGTACCTTGCTTTGTATTATTTATTACGGTTAAAGGATTTTTTTTATTCACTACAGGTTCACCGAACGAATGATGTGTTGCTGTGCTCCTTGTGATTGTTACCACTTACCATCATGGACCATCAGCCTGATTGTCATTAAAATTATTTACCAAACAAAATATGATAGAAATGGTTTCATACGAAGTAATGTTTTTCGTGTTAATGTGTGCGTTACATAGATTATACTTTATGTACGGTATATATGTATGTGTTTGAATCTTTAACACAATGTGTAGCCTTAACGACTTGACGGATATTAATTAATGATCCATGAGATGTCGTTTATATGCAAACTGTGAAATAAAACAAGCTGCAAAGCTGTATTCCGGTTTGATGAGTGAAAAATTACGGCTATAATTGTATTTATTTTTGGTAAGGGTAAGTAAATGTAGTACTATAGTCTTCACAATTGATCATGTGGAAGAAGTTCCATGAACATCAAAGTGACTTTGTGATACTGCTCATGTTTAAGGTAACGGTTTTCACGTTTCATTAGATATTTGTCATCTCAGACATAAATGAGAAAATGGCGACTATGTCAAATTGTTGCGAAATTTACTCGGATGTTTCCATTTACCACATTCAATTACTATGTAAAATACAAGTACACATTAACACAGAAACTTATAAAGTAATAAAACATGTCGTCAAAACTGTTATCCCAAATAGCAACATTATCAACTTTCTTTGGGTACAAGTGGAGGTAAACTATAATGCTCTCATTTCATGTTCACGTGTCTAAAAAACTTTTTAAATGACAAATTTTAATCAACTGCTATCATTGAAAATGTATGTAAACATTACCGCATTGTTATTTTTTTACTACGATGGTAGCAAACAAGCATACGGCCCATCTGATTGAAAACGGTTACCGTAGCCTATGAACGCCTAAAACATTTTAACTAGCGCAACGGTTCGATTTTATATTCATAACTAATCTAAAACACGAAGTACATACATTTATTAGGAACTCTCGGTGTGTGAGACCGACTCGTATTTTATCCATTTTTTTATTATTTTTGATAATAGCTTTGCAAGAAGTTATGTAGTGTTATTGTATACCCAATATTTGTTATTTGAAGATGCATCAGACAGACGAGTATGTGATAATTTTTACAAGTTTAATCGAAAATAGATAATTATCTATTATACAGCTTAGATTACACTTGCAAAAATTATCACGTCTCTCTGGCACCTATTTAAACAACAAATATTTAAATTTGTTAAGTGTTTATTACTCTTGAGATACCTAACACAACAGTTTAGAAAAACTTCTTGAAAATAATAAGCTCAGGTACATTTTTATAAATTTTATTACGTACAGTTTTATATAAACAATATCTATATTTCTTAAAGTTTTATAAAAAGCGACATCGTTGCTAGGAATGGTCCATGTCAGACGTCGAGACGCACATAACCTGGAAATCATTATGGTTAATTAAATTATTGGTGAATTCGCCATGATTGGCTGACTGTTTTGACTTCATGCTTATCTTATCATGCTTCACTAGTATACTTTACAGGTAACTGCAGCATTTCATCGTTATCCATACAAAAAAGCGTTTTAGAAACTGCGACATACAAACATATTTTATTATTGTATAAAACATTTTTAAATACATTCTAAATGGGCATATGCTATTTCACCGTTCATTCATAATTTAAGCGACGCGCTCTTGTCGGTGGAGTTCTTACCATTTTTCTCGATTTTCCATCAATCTGTTTAATTGCTGATACGACACGACTCCCACTTTTTCCTATTACTATATTATATAGAAAAAAATTAAATAACGTGCAAATATTTTCATTTTCATATTTATCACACAATGAGTTACGTGCTCCGTGCATTGTATGAACAGCTTATTTGGGTAATATTAAAATATTGTGTATTTCGACTGTTCTACATTGAACTATGAAAGTAACTAAATTGAACTAATCTCTTTCAAAGAAGAATTCAATGAAATAAAAAATAACTATTAATTACTAATATCTGCGTGGAACTTAATAGCAAGATATGTGGAGCTATTCCGTTTTTATTACGACATAGTAGTAAACAAAATTAACACAATTTAGCCTTTAATAAAAGATAAAAGATCTATTAAATTGAAATTTTATTTAATCTTTACAGACAGCCAAAAGCAATAAATGATTTGCAAAAACTATTATGTCACATCTCTACTTGTCCTGCATAATAAAAGAGAAATATTCAATGGAATAGAAATAATCTAGAATAATAATGACATAAGATTATATATTTGATTATGAATAAACTATGAACTTATAATTTTGTGGCTTAAGTCTAATTGTATTTATAATATATTTATTTTTCGCTGATCGTTGGTACCAAAGAAACATATAAAATTTTTTTATATGTTTCTTTGGTTTTATCAAATTCATCCGAAGACCGATGCATTGAGACGACTCAGCCAGGCCATTCAGCATCTGCTGTAAGTCCTGCAGCGATTCAGCTATGATGACTATGTCGTCAGCAAATCGTAAGTGAGAGATGTTCTCGCCGTTAACATTAATGCCGTAATTTTTCTAGTCCAGCATTCTAAACATATCCTCCAACGCAGTTGTAAACAACTTCGGGGATATAACATCCCCTTGTCTTACACCACGTTTCAGGTGGATATGCTTAGTCTGCTGGTTTTGTACTTGGACGGTCATTGTTGCAGCGTTATAGAGACATCTCAGCACTTCGATGTATCGCCAGTCGACTTGGCATCGCTGCAGAGACTCCAACCAGGTCTCGATAGAGTCAAAGGCCTTCTCATAGTCAACAAAGGCTAGACACAGAGGTTGATTATACTCTTCGGTTTTCTGTATAATCTGCCTAACTGTGTGAATGTGATCTATGGTGCCATAACCACTTCGAAACCCGGCCTGTTCCGGGGGTTGAAACTCGTCAAGCCTTCTTCCTGACTCTTGAAAACAGCTTGTATATATGGCTTAGCAATGAGATGGGCCGATAGTTCTTGAGTAGGGTTTTGTCTCCCTTTTTGAAGAACAAAATAACAGTGGCCCTACTCCATGCCTGTGGAGTTCTCCCAGTGAAGAGAACCGAGTTGAAGAGTTCCTGAAGTACTGCAAGTACAGGAGTACCTCCAGCCTTCAGGAGCTCAGTGGTTATTCCATCTTCACCTGGGGCTATTCCATTTTTGAGCTGTTTAAGAGCCATCACGATCTCGTCACGACTAATTTCGGGCATCTCCTCAGTGTAATGGCGAGTCAGAGGAGCCCTGGGATCTCCTGCAAGTGTGCGGCGTATTCGATCTCTGGCTTAGAAGCGGTAACAGTACCTGTCGATGTCGCCACTTGTCAAAGGTAACCACCACCCACCACCTTTGACAAGTGGCGTCTTTCTACTTGTTGGACGAACACTTTTGATCCCCGATTCTGCTCAATAGCTTTTTCAATGAAAAGTGTATTCGAGGATCGGAGATCGCGTCGTACCAACTTTTTCTTATTTAGTGCCCGGTGCTCTGGCGAAGTAAGCGATAAGGACTTATCGCGTCGGTCTTGAATAAGCTACAGAGTCTCTCTCGAAAGTCCAGTCCTTTTGCATGTACGCCTCTTCTCGCAATATTTCGTGCCTTCATCCTTGAGGACATCTATTATAGTGTCGAGTTTTTGGTCAATAGCGTCTGTGATTTCCAAAACAGCAAACCGATTTTCCAGTTGTAATTGGAATGCTTCAGAACCAACGATGGTTTGGAGCATATTCGGCCGGAGTGTCGACTTCATCCGACGTAGTCTTTCCAAACCATGTGGTCCTACAGCTAACGATTCGCTGGTTCGGATTCCCACTTTAGCATTAAAATCCCCCATGACAACATTGTAGAATGCCTTTGAGGTGTTATGTAGGGCCTTAGATATTGTCTTCATACATACTTTCTACTTCCTCGTCCGAGTGTGCCGATGTCGGTGCGTAAACTTGCACAACTTTAAGGCTATACCTCTCAGTTTTTAATACAAGATACGCAACCCTACACACTAGATTTCTACAACATTGCCTACTAGGGTCTTATGGACCAAAAACCCGACACCGCCTTGGGAAGGTTGTTCTCCCTCTCTAAAATACATAAGATGGCCGGATTCCAGAGTCATGGTGTCCTCCCCCTCTCTTCGGACTTCGCAAAGACCTAGGATATGCCATCTTATGTATTTCAGTTCTTCTTCCAGTTGCGCAAGGTGTTCGTTCAGTCGCAGTGTGCATCCATTATACGTAGCCAGGGTCAGTGGGTGTTGGCGGCCTACCGTAGCCCGGGGATTCTTAGCACCCCTTGCTCTGCCATTACCATGACCGCCGCCTTGGCCAGGAATAGCAGAGCGGCCGGGAACTAGGGGCCATGGTTGTGTTGGACTTGTCATGGGAGGAATATGCCCATAATCGCCACGCTGGGCATGCGGGTTGGCGATCGCAGTACACAGTTTCTCGAACCGATGACGCTGCTGCCCATCATCAGTCTATGGAATTTGAAAACTGTGTGTGGATAGAATGGTTATACCGCCATTTACCGGTCGTCAGAGCCTCGTCCGTTGTTTAGCAGGATGTACCGCGAGCAGGTGAGGTTGACTTAGAGCACTGGGTTGGTGTTTGGGCTCCCTTACATCCCGACAACAACAGATTTGTTTATCAAGACGTTTATATTCTTGATATACCTAAGTAATTATATAAAAACAAATATCAGGCCCAACCTGTTGCACATAAAAATATTGTTTTAACATATAATGTAACACTTGTTTTTTTTTTTCAAGAAGCAATATATTGGATAATTTTTATCAAGGAAGTGAAAAATAAATTAATAACACTAGACAATTAACACATCATCGGCGTCTATCACGGTGAGGAGAGCTTATGTAATGGGTACTAGACAACTTATAGAAGTACTTTTTTTTGTATACATACACAAAAAACAACCAGATCGATACAAACAGGTATGCTCATAAATACAAATGCATTAGCACCGTGTGTGGAATCGAACCCGCGGCCATAGGTAGTAAAGCGGTGTGTTAAACTGCTAGACTACCAAGGCCATTATAAGATTTATAAAATGCGATTTCAAACTCTTTCAGTTTGCTGGAAGAAACCACGTATAGACTAAGTGGTTTCTTCCAGCAAACTGAAAGATAAACCGATGAAATGTATCTTAAACAATAAGTAAATAGATAGATACTTATTGTGCATAATAGAAGAAAAATAAAATTAATTTTAAATGTCTTAGCTCATACTATATGATTCAGGTACATACCGTATAAGTGATATAAAGAATATTAAATGTTTATGCATATAAACATTGAATTAATTTATTAATTATAGTTTATAACATTAACAGGCTTGTTGTATGCAATATCGTGTCTTAATACTCATGCTTAAATGACCAATGCAGAATTTACTATTTACAACTTTATGTTGCATCCAACATAATACATTTTACAAAAACAACAAAACAATAAGCAAGGACTCGCTAGCGGCTACCACCGAGTGTTGGGTAATTTATCTTGTACGGCAGATAATACCTACTTTTTATTGTATCAGTAATCAATTGCACGAAACGTGTGAAATGACAACTTTTAACAAACAGCCTATTTTTAGTAGGTATCATCTAAAATCGATTCGCACGGTTTCACGATTCGTCAAAACAAGACCATATCTAAATCATATTGTCTCTTGCAATTCTATATACCTAGCCTCTTTGTTAGCTATTATACAGCCAGTTTTCATCAATTAAGACAGTAGCTTGTCAACTATTTCCATTATACAGGTACATGCTAACCGCAAGAAACTGAAACCGGTTACTCTTAGTTTGTAGCAATACTTTGATACTTTGTCCTCTATGTATCTCCATCTAGTCAAAGATGTATTTCCGATATGTGTATGTACTTATTATGAACATGCTTTTGAGTCACATATATTTTATATATTATATTTTATTTATTTACTAAAAACAGAAAACATGTGTACTAATTTATTACATATTTATTTATTATGGTTTTTAATATACCTAGATTACCAGTCATATATCGTAACATTACCTTATCTATCTTATTATTATTAATATTATAAACGCGAAAGTTTGTGAGTATGGATGGATGTTTGTTACTTTTCCACGCAAAAACTACTGAACGGATTTTAGAATAGAAAAACCGCCGAGAAAACCGCGGGAACAGCTAGTATTTAATAATTACTATAGTCTGTGTCTGCAACAAGTAGGTATAACAATGCATAATGCAGCAATTATAATCATATACTTGAACTTTACGTTCTACGAGCATGAGATGAAAATTCGAAATATGAAGATGAAATCTTTTCATAAAATCTTCCGCCACCAATGTAAGAATAAGTTACTGTAGTTTGAATCGAGTTAGGATGTGATTTCATTCATACCTGATTTATTCACACATGAATATTCCAGTTCTTGAAGCATATTTTACACGTATCTCTCTTTATACATATAGTAAAATGAGCTAGATATATTCATTAGTAACTGTATAAATATTATTCATATTATGAAAAAAATTGTGTGTATGGATGGATGTTTTTTACTCTTTGACGCAAAAACTACTGAACGGATTTTGATGAAACTTTACAGTAATATAGCTTATACATCAGAATAACATATAAACTATAAAATTCATGCCAGTGAAACCACGGACACAGCTAGTATTTTATAATCTTTTATGCCTTGTCATTGCTATAGACTAGGCTAATACTGAAGTAGGACTATGTTTCTACTAATTTGTTATAATAAATAATTTACAATAATTTTCATTTTAATGCAAGTTAAATGATTTTCTATGTATATTGTATTTTGATACATATATATCGATAAAGTCCAAAAAATTATGGCAAAATATAAAGCATCCAAACTGAAGCTGAGCAAGAGAACTTTAGTTACTTCAAAATGTTTAAGCGGCAGCTTTGAAAGTAGCGAACCCGAAATTTGAAGAAATTTGTCCTTACAAATTTCAAACAATATAAAATAATGTTGAAAATAGTTTTCGAAACTTTAAATTAGTATGTGCCTAAGTTTATCACAATAACCAGAATCTCCGCAGTGAAGGAAGTAGTACCCTTATCACCTTCCTACTAACGCTTCCCCCTACCTACTCCAGTGGCCTACTTCCAAACATATGTTTTAGAGAAAGTTTTTCCGTTTAATGAACATTATGTAGTATGTATGCATGAATCATTTTACAATCTTCGTATCAAAATTAAAAAGTACATATGTATTTAGTAAATGAACCCCAAATAAATAACATTACATACATTTAAAACATGATACTATCCTTCATAATATTCCAAAAACATCTTGTTCATATATTATTAGTATAAAATAGCGTTGTACTGTGAAAAAAAATACATAATGAAAACACGTTTAATCTTTCAACCTCCACTGAATTCTCATTTAAATACAAAGACGTATTTTAGTAAAATTCATGAAGTAAAACTAACTATATACATATGTATATAAATACATTTATTATTATTGAATTTGAAAAACAAGAAATACAATTTTGCAATTCTGCAGTGGTGTCCCTGTATATAAATTTATTTACATTTCATATTATAAAAAAACATAAAAATAGCACTATTGACCCGCCCCGGTACCACTACTTGTAATATTATTTGAGTAATTTCAATTTGTATTATATATGTTAATTTTATCTATATTTACTAAAATGTACTTTTTTGTGATCGTTACGTTTTATATAATACATTAATTTGATAAGAAACTAGCTGTCGCCTCGATTTCGTCTGCACAAACTTCCATCACATATTTCACCTCTTCTAGATTGTTTTTGACGTAAAAGATAGCCTATAGATAGTGGTCGTGATGTAATACACTTTCTCTATCGTTCTATATCGTTGTATATATCATTTATATTTTTATGTATATTCTTTTCAAATTTTATTATGAACCGAAATCCCGAATATCCCTGTCGATCAATCGTGAAAAGCTAGAGAGACTCACTTTCAGATTTGTAATATTATGTTATTTACAATGAATAAATACATAAATGTAAATATATTTCAATGTTATCATAACCAGATAGTTTAAAAAGCGTTGTAAAGTTATCGAGAATATAAGCAATCGTATTCGCTTTTCCAACCGTTTCAATACATTACAATGTTTATAAATCGATATGTATAATAAATATTTTCAAACAAACAAACCGTACAACATCGAAATCATTTGCCTTTACCAAATACTGGTTATGTTCGAGAACTTTATTCTTTAATTATGATTTCCAAAGCTAATAAAATGAACTCGAACGACTATGTAACATTATCTTAAAATTTAGAACTTTATGGAGTTTCGTTTTCATCATCAGTTTTCATAATTAAATTAGTAAGCATTATTTCACAAGTATCCCCATTGGTATAGTACACCTTTCTGTTGTTGTTTCTAATTGAGATTGTTATTTCTAAGTAAAAATTTTATACCCGCGTTTATGGTTTGTCAGAATTATAAAACCTGAATCTGACATAATATCAGATTTCAAACAAAGAGTGTATTTTTTCTTTATTATATAGCACGTACTATATATGAAAACCCCTTCATTATAATTGGTCATTTTAGGGTTTCTTATCTTATTGCGTAAACATTGGATTTTTACGGCTTTACAATCTAAACTAAAAATATACCTGGGTAAGCGTCATAGGTATGAAGGAATGTGATGAAGTACCTACATGTATACTTATATATAATATATATACAACAATGTGCTATACAAAGAATTATATAGGAAACTGTCTAGACAATAAGATTAATGTACTTTCAAATATACCCCTGAACGGCCTACAAAGATACTCTGAAACTAACCTCACGCGTTGCTATTCTAAAAGCTATTACATTTTATTGTCCATAAAAAGAATGTCGCTGAAAGACAAGGTTCCGCTACATAATTTCGTGAACAGTAAAATATATAGGTATCTACGTGTTTGTGTTCGTAATTTTTAATAGGTAAATGTACGTAGTAATTAAATGAATAATAATTCAAATCTAAATTTTGTATACTATATGTTAAATCTTACAGAATATGGTAAAAGTAACCGTACCTACTTCATTTTCATATACAACCTTTTGCAAGCTTTTTAGTTACGTTCTGATTAAAACTTAACAGATTAAAACAGAAATATTTGACAAACAAAAACCCAATTGCATTATATTGTGTTTTTATTTGTCAAATATTTCTGTTTTAATCAGGACGTAACTAATTACTTAACTTTAAATACAATCAGACTGTGATATAAGAGAGATAATTTAAGAGAGTTTTTTTATTTATATGAGAAAAAAAAGTTAGTCATAATTATTAGGTCTCCCGCGAAGGCGAAGGTTACCATCAGATATAGTTGAATAGAATAGAATAGAATAGAATAGAATAGAATAGAAAATCATTTGCCGTATAGAAAACATATCATACAATATGTGTTTTAGTTTATCATAAGAGAGTTCAAATATAAATTCATATTGCTCTTGCATATTTCATTTATATTTCCTGTTTAAACAATTACGAAAATAATAATATTGTCATTCTTTATTTATATTTTGGCTAAAAATAATAAAAAGAGTCTATTACTCGGCTGAAATTATTGTCTATTATGTACAAAAAATCAGTAGTAAAATAAAAAAATAAACCTTTATTTACCTACACTAATTCATTAACTACAATATGTTCCGTGATATTGTAAAAAAATACTTCGTTACTACAATCAAGCTACATTGAACCAACAGAAACAGTAATGAACTAACTATATACACATAGCTATACCCCAAAACTTCAAACCCCAACTAACTTCAAACTCTAATTAACTTCAAACCCTAACTTAACTAACAAATACCTACTTTTCAAAGATTTACAACCATTACCATTTTTGAATTGTTTAACTAAACTTGATATTGTTAGTAAAAGACCTCCTAAATAATAATAAGAATAGTTCAACTATTACTTAGTCATACTTAGATCGTTCGATACTTTGTGCTACCCGAACTATTACCACTGCTAAATTTTAGTAGTTTGCCCAACCAAACTAACAACCGAACTACTGCTATTACGGAACATTTACAATACACAACTTTATTGCTCTGTGTAATGAAACAAATATCTAGACTACCATCTTAACGAAGAGCACAACTACTGTATCAGTTTTATACAAAGAGAAGAAGCAGTATTATACTAGTAAAATGTATTTTATTTACAGTAATTCAAATAAAAGAAAAATTGCTAAGTGCATGCTTTTTTTCTTAATACGCTGATATATGTAGGATATACTGGGAGAGATTTAGATAGAAAATGATAGTAGGTATATAGTAGTAAGTATAAAAAGTCGCTGTCACTGTCTGTCCCTGTGTATGGTTATATCTTTAAAACTACTCAACGGATTTTGAAGCGATTTTTTTTAATAGATAGTGTGATTTAAGAGGAAGGTTTATGTACTATTTATAATACACGTACACCCGTGCAAACCCGGGGCGCGTAGCTAATATACTATAATATAAATTATAGATGTATAACATCAACCTATTTAACGATTCTAAACTGTTTCAGGGTGTATATATGTACCTACTGTAATACAATAGGACTGTAAATTCATGTATATATTCTGTTACATTCTCTTATTATGTATTCTCTTCTATTTGTCCCGTTCTATTGTATTACATTCTGTTTTATACTTCAAAGTAAAAGTAGACTTATATTGAAGGTCCTTTTCTGTGACTTCTCTGATTCCCTATGTCTGTATTGTCTGTATATTGCCTATTTCTGCGAAGCGGCTAAGTGATGATTTTTATTATATGTAAGTAGGTAAATGTAGAAGCATAAAATTAATTTCTAAAAATATATTTAATTTCATATGATCAGTTCGTTAATAGCTCTCCGACGTTGACATATTAATTACATTAAATATTCCGTCCCATCTCTATGGCAGTTTCTTTACCAAAATACACAATAGAATGATCATACAGTTGTTCATTCACGGGATTTTCATTTAACGTTAGACATAGATACCTATATAAGTGTACAATGTAAATAACCTGGATCTAAAATAAAAATTCTGTTGAGTTTCTTGTCAGTTCTTCTCAATTACAGGTGTATACTGAACTGCACGGTAGGGTAAAAATATTAATGCAAAAAACTTGACATTCATAAAATGAATAAATGATTTTTTATTTTAATTTGGATTTTAATGGCAACAAAGAAATATGAAAGGACAAATTTTCTTATGCACACATTTATACTACAATGTTTATATTCATTACCATCTTGACTTTTTTACTTAAGGAGCATTTTTACGAAACATTCAATATTTGATGCCGATTCACCTGATGATCGTTATTCAATTTCATAAATACATCGCTAAATTGTATCCCTTACACTTCATATACATTTTAAATATAATCTCAGCCTGTTTAAAAATAGAAAATGTCTTCTGCAATCAATGGACTATCCTATTCTAACAGGTAACGAAATTGCAATAGCCTTAGTCGAAGTTCGAATCCATCAAGCATAAATTGGCATTTAGCTGCTCCATAAGTCCTTCTGCATATTTGGAGTCTTCTCTATTACTATCCGATGAAGGGGTAAAGCCCTGCGGCAGCTTGAAATAGTACGTTTAATTAATCCAAAATTTATTATTGAAATGGTTTTCATAATATACAAATGAGTTTTTATCATAACAACAATAACAAAACTTGTCTAATTACAATAATAATAATCCGGGACTATACAAACAGGGCCATCTATGTAGTTAAACAGAACTTGTGTCATGTACCTACCTACCCATAATACAATGTATATAATATTGTAGGACAATATAATCATTACTATGATACATTACATAGTAATGTTTAGTATGCTAGTACTAAACATTCATCATCATCATCTCCAATAAAAATACTCGGTAAATGCATTTTTCTCATCTTCTTCCCACGCTTCTTTTTCTAAATAAATGCATCTGTCCTAGAAAATCCGCAAATCAATACATACAATGATACTAATAAATACAAATATTTCTATAGCGTGAGGAATCAAAATCCATAACGGTGTGAGTAATTGCTAGACCACTGAGGCTGTTAAAGATGATTATGTATGATGGACATCTTATTATTAGTATGGCTGTTTAGTATTGAGTTTACTAAAATGTGTCCTAATCTAAAAGTAAAATGTATGTCATGTATTTTCTTATCAAAATGGAAATTGTTTGTGAAGCACATGTACATAATTTAAAACTTCTAATGTTTGAAGAACTTTTTAATCGTAGTAAGCATAACTTCCCCAAAGAATAATATTAAATTCAGAGTTACAAAAACTTTGATATGGAGAGCGCCGTAAACATCAAATTAAAACAAGAATTTCATGTAAAAACGTTTAAATTACCACAGATAATATAATATGTTAATACATTAATACATAGGTATGTGTCAAAATATATGTACATACATATATGATATATGTACATAGATATTCGTAACATTAATTCGTATATTATAGCATAATCACATAAAAAATGCTTTGTTAAAAAAGAAGAGTATTTCAATCGTGTCAAATCAGTATAGAACCTCTACGGGAATAAACCCTTTCATTAAAATATAATCATTAATATCGATTCGTTATAAAAATACATGTTTAAACGGAAAACTTCATTTATTTTTTCAAATTTGAATTCAATTTCAACGTAATTCGTATTTCCATCGTTTCTAATCTTAAATGAACACAATTTTCTTAAGCAAAGACATTTTCAGTGAAACTTATAAATAATTAATTGGCTAGGAATATTGTAATAGCATTACTTTTAAAGATATTTTGGTATCTATTTTTAACTTACTAAGTCGATTTCCTATCCTGCCATCACTCAATATACCTGTAACGAAATCAACTTTATTCAAAGTCGCATGCGTATATACCTATCTACTCGAGTTCAGCTATAAAACAGCTTGATTTGCAAGCTACATTTCTTTGAAGGGTGATAAAGTGAAAGTGAAATTTTGGGGTAAGGACGCATGACACATTGGGGGTACCACAGGCATCACATGACGGGACAACGCTGTTCATTTAGGTATATAAGGGACGATTATCATACCACATACCATCAGATATGTCGTCAGAGTATTTGTCAATCGTGGAATCTAGTCTAGAACGGCAAATGCCTTTGTTTATAATAAATTATTCGTGTTAAAACCCAATTAACTATCTGACAACCTTCACGTGACATCCCTGGTGCTTCTGGCTTCCATAGGCCATAGGTAACCGTTTACTAACAAGTGGGCCGTACGTTGTGCCATCATCATGATATAAAATAAATCATAATGAATCGGATACAAATAACACTTCCCAGAATTCATTAATGTTAAAGTTTAAACTCTGTACCTATATTATGTAGTCATCGATGGCTTTATGTTTATTTTCATTCAATAAATATGAATGAATTGCACACAACATATTAACAATTAAAATCGTTATATCTCACTAAAAATGGGTTTGTTATACCTACTATTTGTTCTACAGATTTTATATATTTTTATTTATGCAATTGTAATTAAAACTATGTTAATAACGTGTACTAAACACGGAAATATAGAAATAAATATAAATATTTGCATTTGAGGTACTTAAAAAATACATTTCACATTACATTAGGTATTAGCTACTTAGATATTTATAATTTAAGAGCTGAGCTCTTGTCGGTCGAGCTCCCGCCACTTTCCACGATCTTCTGTAAATCTTTTTAGTTGTTGATACGACACGACTCCAACTAATTCCTTAAACTACTTGATATATCTGTATCTTGGTCTTCCACTTCCTCTCGCGCCATCTATTTTTCCTTGAATAAAAGTTCGTCGTGTCGTATCAAGTGCACCAAGACTTTTCTCCGCCTATTCTCAATAGGATTTATGATCTGTCTCTTTTTTTTAACCGTTTGCAGTATATAGGTACATAAGTACCTAATGTGAGGATGCATAAAAAAAACAAACTATCCACAGTAAGAAAATCAACAGTCAAGAGCTAAGACACATCGTGTCTGCCATTTATGCAACCATGGCAGTCTGAGAATGGCTTTACCACATGTTTAATAGCATGTACCATCCATAATTGGAAACTATGAGATATATGAGCGATACGTGTTAACTCGCCTAATGTATCTATCAATGATTAAAAATAAAGTAGACTTTGAAATATGTACCGTGTCTAACAATAATAATAGGACAACTCAGGCAGCGCCATCTAGTTCATAGGTAAGCAGAGCTTGTGTTATGGATACTGGACATCTGATACAAATACATAGATACAACATATAAATAATCATACTCATGAATATAAATGTTTGTATCGTGCGAAGAATCGAACCCGCCACCAACGGTAATATAGCAGTGTGCTAAACTGCTAGATCACCTATGACGTTATAAATAGAAATGTTTAGTACTAAAACTTATAGAAAAATAGTATTTTTGGGAAAATAAGTTATCTGTTTTTTACCCTAAAGTAATATCACTTTAATGTAATGTAAAAAACGAGTACATATACATACAAAATAAAACAATATTTCGTACATAAAAAGCAAAGATAAACATAACCAGTCAAAAGAGCTAAAAAAAATTATGCATCCTACACCCAATGTTATATTGCCTTTTTGGGGTCACGATTGTTTAGTGCTGACACTGCTTTAATTGCGATGGTTGCGAGTTCGTGCCTGCACAATACGAATATTTGTATTCAATAGTATAATAATAATTCTATTCAATAGTATATCTGTTTAACAAAAGGCGGTTATTATAATATACAACCTATTATTTATTAACTATTATTATTATACTTATTACATATTTTATATATATATATATATATATATATATACTATTATATACTATAAGAGAGATAATAGATCTTATTTATTAACTATTTGTATATATAAATATATATATAAATAAACATAGTTTGGTACTACGCAAAGCAGAACCGGGTGATTTAATATGAAATTGGAACTTGGTTTTTAGATATTCAGGGGTGGAGGGGTGGAAAAGAATAGAGTAAAGGAGAATATATGAAAATTCCTGCGAAGACGAATGGGAAGCCACTTGAGTTGACTGCGAAAATTGTGTTCATACTTACGGAGACCAAAAATGAATCTGATATTTTGTGTCAGTTTATTTATTGCTCTTCATTTTACATAAGTTTCATCAAAATTAGGGTATGTGCGATCAGTAATTTTAATGCTTCCGATAGCAGCAAACTACAGTACATCTGTTTTTATTATAATATACTATTATTAACTTATTTATTATATATATATATAACTATTATATACTATAAATTACTATTTATATATATAAATAGTTTGTTAAGCCCGCGGTTTCACCCGCGTGAAATTTATAACCTATAATATATATAAATATATATATATATATATATGTGTAATTTTGCGTAAAAGTAACAACAAAATATTAGTAAGCTTATGTAATATTATATTATCTGTGGTAAGATTTAAGTATCAAATTCCCAGTAACTGTAGCACAAATTATGCTTATTTTAGTGTTGTGTGACTTGTCATGATATGCGTCTATTTATTTATTATGTACCTTTTTAGACATATCCCCTCACTTTTGCATGTAATAAGATACAATGAACACGGGCCATAATCAAATTTTTAATTGTCTCATTAATTTATTTTAATTGTCTTATTAATAGTCTCGTTAATATTACATAGTCTCATTAAATTAAAACGACGATACAATCTCGTAGCCTTTGTAAACAAAGAAAATTATCATTTTCTTGCACGTGAGCCGAGCTGACTAGACAAAACACACGACCGGTGTTATTAACTTGATTTTATAGTTGCTCGAATTGTTTACTTTTAAAATACGGATATTGTACAATAATAATATTTTTTATTCATTTCTCCTCATGAACCTTCTTGTCAATTAGTATTTTTGGATAAAACATGTTAGTTTATTATAATAAACAACTGATGTGGGAAATGAGCCCTGCTGATATACGTATAAGTCGCGGGACAGTTGACCAGTGGGCTAATTATGTAACTACAATATCCCCAACCACAGTGTGATCATACCAAAAATCAAGTGGAGTATAAACGCTTATATTGACTTATCGAAAGAATATACAAGTTTAAAATATCAATATTTATAGAAAGAAACGTCAATCTATTAATGTAGTTAATAATAGGACAAAAATATATAAACCAATTTGTAAAGCCTATAGTTAAAAAGCCATATACAAAGTGTCCTTTAGAATCTGAAAAATGTCAAAATAATATTCTGATTGCGTGTTGAAATGATAAATTAGTTCTTTTTATAAATATAACTACGAGATATGTGAGTTTGATAAAATCCTTACTATAAAACTGCTACCCACAAATTCCAAAAGAGAGTGCTTAATAAATATATGCCGTCTATAAATGAAATTCTCTTTATAGTTTTTGTTCCGAGGCTATGTTGATTTATCACAACTTTCAAACATATTAAATCCCTGATTATGATGTAATATTGTGATCATAATGAACTTGAAAATAGGTTGCTACGTTACAGGCTACTTGAGATTCAAATATTCGTGAAATGTTGGCAAGTGTTGTGTTCACCGAACATGTATAATTGACTATGACTACCCCATTTAAGATTACAGTTCTATATAGCTACCTATCTTATAAAATAAATAGTTTAGAAGTATTGAAATCACATAGAATTAACTTTATAATTATTGAATTTTTGATCATAAAAAGTATGTACTAAACTTATTACTATAAAGTTTTTTTTTTTAATTTAAATTAAGTAAGTAGTTGGCGACTACCCATTAATAAAAAAAAAGTTATGTGATTATACTTTTTTAATGGATGAATATGAAATACGGAATATTATATGGGACTAACGGTATGGCAGGACTCCAATAAAGGATGAGAGAATGAGAGTACATGATCTATCACACGCTTTAGAATCGCACTCATCGTATTTTCGCTTACCTATGGTCACTGTAACGCAGTCAAAGCAAAATTGAAGTGAAATATCTTCGCTATAATCGAAATAATAAAATAAAAGAGCATTACTCAGATATCAAGACAAAACAAAATTACCATTCAATTAACAGTCATATTATGTAATTACGAATAATAATGTCCTCAACATTGAATAACATAATCGCGTGTGTTACTTTAACATGAGTAATAGAGAAAATTACTGTTTAATAATGACTGAGGATTGTATTGCACGAGTACAAACTTCTTTCAATGTCGTAACTAGCCACAGATTATATAATTGTGATAGTCATTACACACCGAAAATTTCATTTCAAAACTTTTATGAAAATAACAGAACTCTTTATTGTACACTGACTAAAAATAAAACTTTGTAAGACTGACCTTAAAAAAGACCTTTTCGTTTAAACGGCGTGCACAAGACATTAAAATCAGGGATAATATATAGAATGTCAGAGCAATGGTGTTGGGAGTAAAATCGGTTGGGCGGGACACTATACGAAATCAGCCATGATTTCACTACATACGAAGCGACTACTACTCCAATAATGCCTTTAATTTTAATGTCGTGTGTAAGCCGTTTAATTACACTTCTCTCCCGCAGACAACTCAATATATTTTCTACTCGTAGATACATTCAATAAAAATATTTTTAAACTTGTATTTTTCCAATAATGTTGTAAAACTTTACTGCTATATCAATTTTGATATTGATGGATTTTTTTTTTATTTAATTGCTTTAAAAATTCATTGTATGATATAGACAACAACGTATCATCGTAAATAGTCTTGTCAACTATTTTACAATGGAAACCTATAACAGTATTATCGTGATCTTTAATTCCAAAATAAGTACACTATCTACATTATCACTATACTGATTCATAATCTAATTCAGTTTATCTTCAAATAAGAAATTATAAATCAAACTTATTTTTAATTAAATTCTATTCTTTTATTTATTGCTCTTAGAATCTATTTCTTTTGTCCAACTGATTATTTTATTCTGAATTACGAGACTACGTCTGCGCAACGCAGACGAATAATACAATTATTTTTATTCTTTCAGACCAATCCGCTTGACTCGCTGTATCTATGATGCGAGTTAAACGGATTCTATACGAAATCTTTGAAGTCCTGCCTTGATACGAAAAGTATTATAATATTCTGAAGCCGTATTCCCAACAAAATATTGAACCAATTGCCATTTGACAGCGTCATCATCATTGAAAGTTTTACCGTCTAAGGAATTTTGTAAACCGAAATAAACGGTAATCTGATGGATCAAGGTCAGGGCTATACGGTGGATATAACATCAATTCCTAACTAAGCTCCAATAATATTTGGCAAGCGACCAAAGATGTATGTGGCCTGGAGTTATCCTGTTGTAAAATGACAGCTTAGCGACGAACCAATTCTGCCCGCTTTTCGTTGATAGATGTGTTGACAGTATACGGTCTAATGACTTTCTCACACAGACAGAATACAATTATGAAAACAGGCTGAAAAAAATGAAAACTTAATTTAAGTAGCATGGATACAGCATAAACAGTCATGTTATCTACATCTCTTATTTCATAATGACAACGTTTATGTAACATAATATGAAGATTTATAAATGGCATATACATATATGGCTGACTAACTCCTAGGTATAAAATGTTAAATTATATTAGGTACTTCAAAGTTGGTTTTTTAATTATTTTTTTTATCTTCCCTCATTTTTTATCAATGAAAATTAAGCATAAAACGAAATAATATTACTCAATTGAAAAACATAAAACAATTATTAAAGACCTGCGCTAATTTACTGTTATTAAAAAAAGAATAACTTTAGTATAGTAATCAACAATTTATTTTATTTTATGTTAATATAACAGTTTATTTATTAATAGTCAAATTAATATCCATTCAAACTATTTTAGTTGTATGTGGCATTTATTTTTCAGTAAATACTAACCAGTATTATGTTTTTTATTAGTAAACAATTTTCAACTTGACAAACAGGTTAAAATAATCTACTTTTCCAATTCCACTAAATTGAAATTATAAAGTGGATATCGGGTTTTTCATATAAATCAATCACTGTACGTGACACATTTAATTTCACTGCTATTACTATAACAATTACACAACGATCTAACTCTATTTATTAATTTGATTACCATCAGGCTGGGTAGAGATAGTGATAAAAAATTCACGTGCTTATACTCGCATATGCATATCAACTTTTTATATGGGAAAAAATATAATATTTCAGGTCAAAAAAAATATACTATACAGATACTATATAGATATATATATCTACTAAATATATCGTAACTTTGACTTTAGTTTGTTCAAAATCTACAGAGCAATAGCTATACCAGTTCCGGCAATAAGATTTACTCAGACTTATATGTACTTACATACACGTATAGAAGTAAATTTATTTCGATAAAGATTTTTTTCCATACTATTTCTATATAGTAAGTAACTTTTGTAGGGGTTGAACTGACAATATGTATGTATATACTTATACATGTATTTATACTTATTACAACACAAAACTATGATCACTAGAAAAATCCAAAGAACACAAGCAAATCCGCGACATTTACTAGTACTTTAATGAATAGCTTTAAGTCCTTGATGCGCTCATTGGACTCGTAATAAACCGGTTTTTTACTATTATGATCTCCATAACGCTATCATTAAACTACAGACCTACCTACAGCTCGGACACTAATGTTAAACTAACTTTTCCTGGAACGCCGTATATTTTATATAGATGCGTTATAGAATAGACAATACATATCGGTAAACAAAAATCAGCCATAATTTGTACAAAAACACATTGTTATCATTGCCTTGCCTTTACCCCATTATTTGGGGTCGGCGCAGTATGTCATTCTCTTCCACAGCTCTCTATAGATCGTCATATCTGAACATACTCTTCTTTTATTCATATCATCTTTCACACAATCCATCCATCTTTTCTTAGGGCGTCCTCCCTTTACATCCATCCATATTCATATTATACACTTTCAATAAGACATGATCCTCATTCCTCCGCATAACATGCCAAAAACACATTGTACAAATTTAAATTTCAGCTTGCATTAGATTAAATATTATATCATCTGCTTTTCCCTTATCCCATTTATTTGAGGTCGATATAATACACATTGTATATTATATAGGAATATAGGTGAGATATATTTTTTTTATTTATCATGGTCATCAAATAATAACACATTGTATAAACCTTAAGGCAATTTTGGTACAATATTTTAAGAAATGTGTCCCCTAATACTTTTACGACTCATTGCTATTATAATATTATGATCCTTAAGGAGCGTTACAGAAGTCATGTTTCAACGATATATTAGTAAATGGCAATGAAATTACATAATACGGAAGCACCTTAGTCCTTTGAAGTAGCAACGTATTAGTGGTACCACAGTGGTCACATAACAACGTGATATACAAGCTGCTGTTCATGTATATAGGTAACGCTCGCCACTTACCATCAGGTGGTCAGTGATTGACATTACAGTTTTATTAAAAAATATATTATAATTGAACTTCAACAAATACCTAGAACAATATTAATTGCATTACTGCAAGAATATTAAGTGCAATATTAATTGAAGCACTATTTTATAATAGCTATTGTATTTTTATGTCTAATTGTAATTCATAAACGTTTACTTTATAGTTAGTTTTAAAAAAAATATCAATATTAGAAAAAATATACAAATTTTGCTTTTGTATGTGGAAGGTAGGTAATAAACAAAATCTATGTCACAAACTTGATCACCATTTCAGTAATTCATTTTTCCAATGGGACGTATATATATTTTCATGTCATAATCATATGTACAAACAAACAATGTACAAACATATGTATACATATATATATATAAACTATACATAATAGGTATTTATGTATGTCAGAATAACTTAGCTCGCTTAACTAGTATCAACAGTATAGTTGGTACCTATAGGTTGTACCGTCAATCTTAGTATTTACATATATTAATATTAACGTGGATAAGTTATTCGAACGATCCAATTTTTATGATTGGTTGCATTTAGGTAGATACGAGTACATACCTAATAACCATATCCAATTCCATTACTGACACAGTAGCGCGAATTACACAAACAAACACAATCTCCCACTCAAAAGATTACTTGTTTGTTTACGTTCAAATCCTTCCGACGGTCCTAATTGTAATAATCTGTCAATTTACATTTATTTCACAATATTAACTACAATGAATTCTTATTGATAAGCAATGTGGAATATCCGAGGAATTTTGGATTTATGCGATCTGTCTGTTATTGTCGGACATAGTTATTATGATTAAGTATAAGATTTAGTACCTACAAGTTACTTATAAAGCACAAGCTATTTCCGTGACTTTGTACGTAAAACAAAGTAGATTATAACTTATTTGTTTGTGAACGGAATAAAAACCTACCTTAGCAAGCATAATGCTATTAGCATACTCTTATACTATTGAAAATTTCAATATATAATGAAATAAATAAATCAAACAAATATTAAATTTTACGAGAAAATTGCTACGATACACCAGCGAAAACAAATTGCTAAAGAAAATTTTTTGCTACAAACTCACACACAAATGAGCAAAAATCTAAAAACTATTTATTTTACTTCGACAATAGAAGTACTACTTGTCCTTTTGCTTTAAAATCGTATAACCTGTGTATAAACCTGGTCCACTTATAGTTTTGTTATATGTATGAATCAACAATATTACCCAGTCATAACATTATATAACAATAAAGTGATTTCTGTCATAAAGTTTTTCAATTCAAATCGTGGTAGGTAAGTAGACACATCAGGTAAATAGATACTAAATATATTGTCTATGGTCTATTTTATATGGATAATGCATAATGTATAAAGTATATTATTATCGCTGGCTTGCAATTACTTGGGAATTTCCTGACAGTTGACATTGAAATAACATTTGTAATGAATATTGGATACGTTACTTAATAACAATTAAAACGGAATAACCCAAACACACCCCCCTTCATATCATATATTAATATTTGGTTTATAAAACAATGTAATTATGGTAGACAGACCAGTATTGTAATGATTCGCTATCCGGTGAAGAAACTTTTCATTATTTAATAAACAAGTGGCATTTTGTTAGATTTTTGTTAACTGCCAGTGACTTTATTTTTATACATAATATAGAATACGTTTCTGTGAAAGTGTCGTAAGAACGGAATGCTTGTAATACTAAGAAATATTGGTTACTTCGACTGAAGTACTAATTGTAAGTATTAGATTAAAACCACAGTGGATAATCTTTACTGATTATCAACTGTTGTTTGTGTATAGGAATGTGTATAGGTTTATCCGCATATATCTGCAATGTGTCGTGATTACTCATTGCAGATATTGTAGGTATTCACTCGAATACCTAACTCCTTTTTACATTTACTTGATACTACAAGTATGGATAAGACTTACAGCTGTGCCTATTGTATACGACTTTATTCCTTTTATATATTCGAATAACTTGTTATAGTCTCTAAACAATAATTAAGCCTAATAAAAGTGGTTCAGTTGTTTAGAACGAAGCATATAATACTTAAATACGTTTTTCTTATTTTTCAGGCAACACGGAAGACATCTAATGAAGAAATTGATGGACTTCGCGCAGTTTTAAAACAAAATAATAAGAAATCATAGTAATGAAAACAATTCAAAGTACACCATGAGCTCTATGGAAGACTTTATTAATGATACTACTAATGGCTCTCTAATTGCTGACCCAACGCTCATATTTGGTCCTCAAAGAGATCCTCTGTATATAGTTTTACCTATTACAATAATCTACTCGCTTATATTCGTAACTGGGTTAATCGGTAATGTATTTACATGTTTGGTGATAGTTAGGAATAAAAGTATGCACACAGCTACTAACTATTATTTATTCAGCTTAGCAATATCAGACCTACTTCTGTTAGTCAGTGGGATACCTCAGGAAATGTATTCAATCTGGTCAAAATGGCCTTATGTTTTCGGGCACAGTTTCTGCTTACTCCGCGGCCTAGCGTCGGAGACCTCCACCAATGCGAGCGTGTTGACAATAACTCTATTTACTATCGAGAGATACTTAGCAATATGTCATCCGTTCGTCTCACATAAGATGTCCAAACTTTCACGAGCTACACGGCACGTTATGATGCTTTGGGTAGCCGCTTTCGCATTCGCCTTGCCTCAAGCTCTACAGTTCGGCATCAGGGATCATCAGGGTATCACTATGTGTTTGCAAACACGTGTCATAATCGAACATTCTTTTGAATTATCAACATTCTTCTTTTTCTTTGCCCCTATGGTACTAATCACAGTTTTGTACTCCCTAATCGGTTTGAGACTGAGAAAAACTAGTATAAGTAAAGACAATAATGACCAAAGATTATTTGAACGAAGTCGCCATTTGACCCATGAAGTTCGAAGAAAATCCAGCCAGTCGACGAGAAGAGTCGTCAAAATGTTAGGTAACTATTTTTTATCTTCTTATTTTTACAACATAAAATTAATGTATTATATTATTATCAGATATCTGTTTTAGAACAAGCATAACAAACGTACCTACCTGCCTGTATAATAGATATTTACAAAACCGTTTCCTTTTAGTTTATAAAATGAAATCGTAAACAAAAGTATCTATTTGGGTACTGCTAAATTAGTTACGGTGTTTCAAACATCACGAAAAACAGATTATTATTGGTAAATCTTGTTTAGTTACTTGAATTTTTAATAAAACCCCGATTCTTGGATATAATTGTAGATAATAAATTCATTGCTTGAATTTTTTAGATAAACATTTTATCTTTTGTTGTTCATAAAGATTTAAATAAAGAAAATTTGAATCTAAGTCTCTTAAGATGATCTTTCGCTCGTATTTTCTGAATCGTCTACGAGTTGAAAAGTACTGACGTAGTATTTTCTCCATGAAATCATATTTAACAATAAAATATTCGGGAAGGAAAACATTAATCTCTCTTGTTATATTTTTCAATAGTGAACAAAATCTTTAAGTTTTTGCAAATTTATGCTAATCACCTATGTCTATCTGTACCTATGCTAGTTATGCTTATATGAATATATTTTTTCTTAGGAAATTAGTTTAATTAAGATATTCCGGATTGGGGGTAGTAACTGGGTAAGAAGAGCTGAAGATCGTGCCCAGTGGCGTGCCTTGGGAGAGGCCAATGTCCAGCAGTGAACTGATGATGATGATATCCCGGCCGATTGTTAACATATCTAACTTAGATATCTAGGCTCACTATCAAAATATCTATATATAAACTATCAAATAATTTACCTGCTTGCATATGGAAAGATACAGATAATTCTCCATTTAACATTATCATAATTATCAAATAACTCATAATAAATTTTCTTTACTCGTACTATTACGAGACCACTATTTTCCTGGTATCGTTCACTCTATTTTTATTTATTTTTTTCCGGATACTTGATTTGCGATCCAAGTAGTTTCTTTAGAACGCGGTCAGTGGATCCTTGCTTCATTTATCGCTCTTTGCATATACTCCAAACAAATCTCGGTTATAGGAGATACATTAAAAAGGTACCTTTACGTTTTCAACAAATAATAAATCAGGAATTACCCTTTCTAGTTAGTATACTGGTATAGTGTTATACTCAATGGTTATCAGTAATGCGAACTGCTACTCATACCATTCTATCAAGGATACTTATAGAGGTTTATTTGGCGTTCTCTTACTTACAAATTCATGAATCTGAACAGTAACAGTACATATTATACCTAATCGTACTTCGTCATCCAAAATATTTACAATAACTCACAGATTTAATCATACGATTCAGTGACATTTAGTTTTACAATTAAAATACATACGAATATCTTTGTTTCTTTTTTATTTCACTTAATTTCTTTAAGTTACGTGTTTTTATCAGTGTCAGCGATATTCGCAACTGATTGAATATGAATATGTTGTAATTCACGGAAGTTGGAAATCTCTAACATTTTATGATCATAACACATAGTTTAAACTTTTGATCTATGGCAAGCATGACCTCTGCTTGTACATTAAGCTTATATTTTGTAGAATTATTTCCATATATGTTTAATATTTATTAATAATTTAACAAAAATACAATTTCTAAAATGTAGATTTTTTTATTTTATATACTCTGTGTTTAACGGTAATTTTTTTACTGCATTAACAACTATTCTTTCTATTTTCTTTAATTTATGAGTTACAAAAAAATGTTTATCTCAATGCATAGTAATTTCTACATTCGTACCAAACTAGAAATCATGATTGATGCCAACTAATTGTCGTTCAATGTGTTATTTCTATTTTATACCTTTTTAGCACATTATACATACATATAAATTCTAATTACACCAAGCAACACTTATGCTTAAAATTAATGTTAGCACAGGTATTTATATTTTATTATATATCTAACGAATCATGTATATATATATATATTATTGACATGGTGTCAACAAAGTCAAGCGATGTTAATAAGTAATTGATCTGAAGAATAATAAATCAATAAGTAATATAATGGCATTATGAGACACGTTATTGGCTGATAATAATGGCATTATAATTACTTCGTGATACAGCGTAAGCATGTGCATAGAAACTGCAATATAACCTAACATTTATAGAACTGGAAACCACGTATATACCACATGTAAATATAGCAACATTAAATGTTAGTTACGTGGCATGTTTATAAAATTACATGATGATATTAAATATTGATTTCTTTAGTTACTATAAGTCTACCGGTCTATATATAGGCTTAATCCAGGTATATATACCTTTTTAATGTTGTATATATTAACACATAAATCTGTAATTTTTCTTATATAAATATTGTTTCAGTTTGGTACAATAATTCCAGAATTTAATTTTGTCATAACAAATTCCGATCTCCCTCTTTGTAATAATAATAGTACAGATCACTACAATAGATTTAATAAAAAGATAGGTGGATCTGGGTCAGAGGCTATTCATACATTTGATTAAATTATTATTCCACTTCCAACTAGGTGTATGTAATTGATTGCGTAAATTAAATACCTACCGTAAAAATCAAAACTTTTTTCTGTGTTTACATGTAAACATAATAAAATACAAAATACTGACTTATTGTTGTGCATAAACATGCAAGTAATTACATAATTACTTTGTAATATTCCTAATGAATGGTGATTATTCTGATGCATGTACCCTTATGAGTATATCAATGCGACATTATTTGTCGACTACAATTATTCATGTCATATAAATTCTCTCATAAATTTACCTGTAAAAATCATGTGCAACTATAATAACTTCTATGAAACAAAGTGATTGGGTCTCTCACTTATTTCATGACAGTATAGTGATTCAAAAACCATAAAGGTGTCATGTGCCAAGCAGTAAAACATAACGCAATTCAGGGAATGGTGAATACGGCAGAAATCATAGAATAAAAAACTTAATGAGCATGAGATTTATACTGACACTGACAAATATGAATTTCAATTGTTCTGAAGACAGTGGAACAATAGATCAGAAACAATGACCTCTATTGTCTGCACTTATAAATAGGAAGCTATACTAAACGTGAATATATATACTTGAGATATGTATATTATAATATATAATTATTATAATAATTATCTGGAGATGTAGATGTATAAATAATCTCTTATAACTCATTTTAGTAACTCCGTAAGTCAAAATCTGACGAATATATGTATAAGGTTCATTTATTATTTCATCCGGATTTTACATTGTAGTTCTTATATACATACATATATATTAAAGTGACAAAAATTTAAAAATGCAACAAAATAAGAATACAGAGATCATGTCAAACAAATAACGAAAACATAATAACAATAAGTATTTTATTTCCATTTTCCTAGGCATAACGAAAAGCGCCATAGAATCACGCAGTCGCTTAACATATTCTTTAAACTGGAGTATTAATATGAACTGTTGTGAAGAGGATCATAGAGATCAATAAATATAAATACGTATATAACGATATTTTTTTTAAATCTACTACTGTTAAGCACAGATACCTACATGAAATATATATTTGAAACCTTTCTTGTAATACATACTCAGATAACTTTATATACCTTTTTTACTGAAATACTTTCTAATAGTTGTTATATCTGTCATCACTAATATCTTGAAAAGAATTATTTTTCAACTAAACTTGTTATGAATGTCCATTGACGGATTCAGAGTCAAAACTTGGCTAAGTATTAAAGTTGAATATACTTTGTGGTGTTGTCGCTTTCTATTTATAATAAAATCAGAAAAAAAGTTCACAACAAACATAACTACTCGTATCGCCAGTATTACTTCCGCAACATGGCATGGCGTGCCCTATTCAGCTCGTACATTTTTTATAACTATACGTTCAAACCTATCGATAACCCTTACAAACATTTATCTATTAACTAAACGCTGAGTTTTATAAATAGCATGTCCTTTGTTTCTTTTATTAAGACCACATTCTAAGATATAGTCTATAAGTGATGTACTTACAAAAGATCTAAATTACTAAAACATTATCTGCCTATCGCTCTGTTTTTGTATCATAGCTCGCTTATACTCATATGTTTATTTATCTCTATTTTTCTTATTCTAAAATTACATGACAATTGTTTGATTTATTAATAAGAAGAAGATATCTTACTACTTCAATTGGTTGAACAACTGAAGTTTTCATTTATGTTGTGTTATATTACCGTGATCGTACATTACATATGTAAAGGTTTTAAGTTCCTTTCTCATTATAATAAAAGCTAGGTAGTAGTCTGAGACAGATAGGGTCTGTCCCTATCTCTAGACAGACCCTATCTCTAACAGATATCCAATCGGTGTAACAAGAGAATTTATAAAGATCTGTAAATAAGAGTTCTATTTTATTAGACATATTGACTTTATCTATATGAACGTATACAATATGTCATAACTAGTTGATACCTGCAACTTCGTCTGTACAAGCTTTCATCGCCTATTTCACGATTATTTTTTGAGAAAAAGAAATGCCTATATCTATACTCTTAATGCAACATATTTATGTTTAAACATTTTTTCATTAATCGGATCCTAAGGCGTTTAGTAGTAACAAATGAACATACTTTTGCTTTTATACTACTAGTATGTAATATTATATTATCTGTGATACTAGTATCCAAAATTATTAATTATAGGGCACAGAAATACTACTACACTACAAAAAAAACTACTAATTTGCTATGAGCAATCCCATCATTCTTAGATATATGATGTACATGTAATTAATATATAGTAAGTATATTATTTAAATTATTTTTATCCTTATTGACAGTTGCAGTTGTGGTAGCATTTTTTATATGCTGGGCACCATTCCACGCTCAACGACTCGTTGCAATCTACGGCACCACGGAAAATCACCAAGCCAAATCTCCAATACTGCTAATGGTGTACTCATTCCTCACTTACATCTCCGGTGTATTCTATTACGTGTCTACGTGCATCAATCCAATTTTCTACCACATTATGTCTAACAAATTTCGAGAAGCCTTTAAGGTAAATAAATTCAAATTACTCGTATTTGTCATTAATTCTATAGCGTTCATTACTTATAGTCTACAAGTACCTGAAATTTCCTCTGGGTGTAATTTGTCTACAAGTATGACGTGGTTTCGTGGAAGTCTCAGGGCTATGCTAATGTTATTAATGAAAACGAGTGTCTGTCTGTTTGCCTTTAGCCGATTAACTGAACAGATCTTAATGATAAACATACTTTTATGTATGTCCTTGAAATGGCAAATTTAGCAAAACTATCCGAAAGTCAAAATGAACTTCTAAATAACATATTATATGCTATCTATAAATATAATGATCACACAGCAATTTCAAGTTATTACTTTACGAAAGTAATAAATTGAAACGTAGCTATACGTGTAACCTAGTCAAATTACGCTGATTTTAAATTCTCGAATGCTAAACAAGCACTTTAAACTATAATGTATGTTTAGTGGAGGTATTTGTACAACGTTTACAGATATATTACTATATGGATTAAGTAGTCCTGCGTCGAATTTGAATACTATTTTTGTATTTAATTGATTTATTCCTGTATCGAGGCTTATTTTATATTAATTCCGTACGTTATAGCCATTTTTATAGTACAGAATATACTTACTAGGATTATATTACCGCTAGTTATTATGTATGCGATGGATTCCATAATTATACTTACTTTGAATATGACATATATATGGTTGGTTCATATTCACTTTTATACCCATCACATTCAACTTTTATACATCGTACCGCAACTATTCATTCTATAGGTACTTACCATTTTTACCGTCCTTTATTTTTTTCTTGTAAGGTTTACGAGAATCTTTATATACACGCTACGCTATATTATGTTTGTGCAGAACATGTTTAAGTAATATAGGCTTATAAAACATTCATGATTTAGGTACATAGTTTATTATTAAGGTTGGTATAGGTAATGTTTATACGGTATATTGCTTTACTTATTCTCTGTATTTTCAGAATTCACAACAGTTTTTTATGAAAAATTGTTACCTTTCAGAGGAAAAATTAACTGATATAGACATTATAAAAGTCGCTTGCTTAGATATCTTAGTTTCACATATTTCAACCGCCACTTGCTTTGTAGTGTGATATAAAATAATGAAATTACAGGATATGAAGGTATAACATATCAATTTTCCAGAATAGCAACACGTGAGTGGTAATACTGGTATCTAATTGTAACGTGATACATCACGTATCTATACACGATATATATACGACAGCATTGGTGCTATTTATGTATATGGGCGACGGTTACCACATACCATCAGGTGGGACTTCAACTTATTTGCCATTCCTATTACATAACAATAATGTTAAGAGATAAAGTAAGATTCCTTAATAAATTTAGTTTATTTTGTATGGATTTGGCATATAATCTACATTTAATTAAATGTGAAATAAAAAAGAGCTTTACTTATTGAATAACATCCAAATAATCTAAGAATTAAGTGTAAACTGATGGGCGTAATAAAAAAATCTCTCAAAATAAAACTAAATGTATGCAGACTATATAATTATTTTAAAAAATATATTTTCAATTTATTAAATAAAATAATCTACATATATTACTTTATTTTAAAAATTGAGTATTATATGAGGATGAAATGAAAAATGAAAAATTAGCAATGCATAATAGTTAACACTTAATGTCAACATTATACAAAAAATATTTCACAATGATTAGCGTCTGAATAATTTGTGTTACGTTTATACTTATACCTAAATATGTTTCTATACAATTTAATTACGATGAATCAGCATTAAAGCTGCCGTCCAAGACAACATTATGTAGGTACATCGCTAGCGTAACCTTAAAATCCAAATGTATGAAATTGACATGCGTTTGACACAAGTTATGGAATCTAACTTCAATCGCTTATGTAAAATTCATACAGTTTCTATTATCTAACCAGTTATTTCTTGTAGAATAGTAGTATATTATATACAATGTCTAATCTCGTAACGCATTGAAAGAAATTAATATATTTTCACAGAATACTATATTACATTGGTGCTGTTGCAAAGCTGAGCGAACCAGTGGCAAAAGGTGTTCGTATACGGCTATGGCTTTTCTGCGTAATCAAACTTCATCTGGAACAGTCAACTCAGGTATTTCAATAACAATTCAGAAACACTTAAACCCATGAATACATAAATATATACTTTGCTAATTGATAACACAAACTGGTTGTAATAACAAGACCTTAAGAAGATTTTATGAACATTTTCTTCATATTTAACTAAATTTATAATTTAACAAACAAACCAGTGTATATTACAATAATAATTATTCTATAGATTAATTACAATTGGTATATATTTTTTCAGGTAACTCACCCAAGATTGAACTCTCAAATGGTCATAAGAAAAAACACGACAGCAAAGATACTGCTCACACATACGAGCTCGATGTGAGGAATTCTTGTAATGAATGCAAAAGGATTGCATCTCTTAACCGAGAATATAGACTACACACTTGCTTTGATCAAAAGCTATTACAATTACAACCACCAAAAAGAGATAAAAGACATAGTTCACAGAACATGCAGTTGGATAAAACGATTTTCGTCAATGAGCAACGAAAGGCGCATTCATTATATAGTTCACATCAAACATTACCTAGTGGAGAGACTACGCCTGTCGATTTCATCGGCATTCAACATGATAGGTCATATTCAATAAACCAACATGATAAGGAATACGGATAAGTTTGATTAAAACTAGTTTTTATTACAATAATAATTCTCTAATTTTATAGCTTTGAAGACTTATATATTATTTATATGACAAAGCTATCAGTCCTGCATTGACCAGATTCAAATTAGGATTAAAACAAAATAAAATGGACTGGAAACATAAAATCATAGCAATTGAGTGATCGTTTAAAACCAAACTAAACAGAAAGCATAAAACGACTAAATAGAACTGACCATGTTATACGTTAAACTGTGAATATTATTAATCATATTTGTAATGTGTTCGCAAATGGAATGGACAACAATATTTGTTTAAAACGTATATATAGTAACAGCTTGTTCATGTATTACTTAAAACAAAAATTCAAGAATCTCCAATTTCTTCTCCAATATTTGTTTTCTACTCGTACTATAAACTGCCGCCTTGTCTATTACATTTCTGGTTTAATAGGCATTGTTCAAAGAAATATTATATAATATTTCTGTAGTAATGATAGTGATACAATTATACTGAAAGATTTGCGGTAATGATATTAATTAAATTATAATTAATATTAATTATAATTTGAAAAATAATCTTACTACAAACAATATTAATATGTAACCACGCATAATTGATTTTTAACGATTTAATATGGACTTATTTTCTATACCAAATCTAAATATTTCTATGCATAACTTAAATAGTAAAAAATACCAAAAGACCAAAATATACATGTGTGCCGTCTAGTAAAGACTAAATTGGGATCTGAAAGCTACTGTTTCGTAGTTACAAAGACTGTACCTTAATTATAGACCTATATACGTAAAGATATATATTTACTCATATACCAAATGTATATAATATATCTGCTAGATCAATACTAGCAGTTAATAATTTCAAAGATTATGAATGCCGTTGTATAAATAATATAATTAATTACACTATACTTATATATACATATATATATGTACATATAGTATAGTGCAGTATACAGATAGTATATATATTATAAGCATACACTTGAATTTGATTATTTTTATACATAAATGTAGAAATCTGTTATTTGTTAGTATTAATAGATATATTAAAATTTTAATGTTATATATACAGCAATTGTAAAAACAAAATATTAATTTAATTGATTATACCGTCGGTTTAATCTTGGAAATCAATTATACTAGATTGAATAATGTGTATATGTGATTATGTGTATATAACGTATTTATTGATAGTTCAGCCACTACAAATATTTTTGATCCAGTGATGTTATGATATTAACAGTTCATATAAATAAAAGTACTTCGATACACAATAGTGGATTATGATTTTCCAGTGACCTTGATATATATTTATCCTATTCATAGTCACTATTCAATGTGTGGAGTGAATTAATTAAATACCAACTAAAATTATTACATTTCTGTTATACTTGTAGTTCGTCAGATTTTTATTTTTCTTATTTATATCTCTCACAGCATGTAGCACATATATTTTAGATATATGATTGGTTAATGACAAGCAACTTAAAAGTTTCGTACCTCACAAGTTATTGTATATTATATTATGTACATTCTTACTTAATTTAAGCTACATGCGGAGAATACTACTAAGTGAAAGCCATTTTCGTGTTGGGTATGGTTAATAGTTATCAATCACAATTAACTGTAATAATAATGTACTATGTAAAGTTACTAAATCGTTAAACTTGGCACTATGTGCGATATAACTTTTCTAGCGACATGAGATTTGTCAACACTAGGGGGCATTAAATTAAATATTTTTCTACTATAGTGTTGATAAAATATACGAGAATCCTGCATTATGTAGAAGTAGTTATCACGACGTAGTACGTACGAAGATTTATGGCGTTATGACGATTTAAGAATATAAACTGACACCATGTATGTCATCCCCTGGATGGATAGAAATGTTTCTTAGATAACAAGAGGCACATATATTGTACACGGATAAAAGTGAAAAAAACCATGTACGAAGTCGTCTTGTCAACGTGCTACTAACGTGAATCATATATTAAATTGTATTTGCATAACGACACCCGAACCCAGAAGCGGAATAATGGGTTATCTTGTTAAAATATATACGAATAAAATTCAGGTAATCGTACAGGAACTAACGCAAATCTTTAAGAAATGACATATTGTTTTGTACATTGCTACGTAAATATATACCTACTATTGTAACAGCAAAAATATGCAATTTGTATTTGTTTTAAATTTGACGCGGTCATTATTTATACATCCAATTCTTCTATTATTTAGACAAATATCGATTTACCCGTTTAGGCGGTTGAGACACTGCCTGATCGGGAACTCAATAAAACAAACGTGATTTTTATAAATTATACCTATTGTATATGTTTGTTATTAAAAATATGTATATATCCCCAATAAGTATATAAAACAGTACTAATCTATATCAAGACGCTCTTGGTTTTATTTTCCATTAACTAATTAAATCAACTTTTTTACTAATTAATATGGAATGGAAACGAAAGAAAATCTTACCTGCATTTTTTTGTGTACAGATACCAAAACACACAAAAAATACGGTTGAAGGGATATCCCTCTATTTGAAATCAACAATGGGTATAGGTATATAATTGTCTTAAATTGTATATACCGATCTTATATTTCTATGAAAATCCCACAAGTGCAGTAAATTAAACAATATTTCATGTTAAGATATGATTTAATTGCTATATTTGTTATGAAGTCAATTAAAATTTAACCGAAATTTGATCCCCTGAAACTTATTTGAAAGATTCGTAGGTAATATTGAATTTTGTTAAATTGGCTGTACAACTTTCAAGGATAAGGATATATATATAGTACCTGATACTCACTCAATATAACTTTCACATTGTTAACTGGCATGTTTCCTCCTTACTTGCCTAAAATCGGAAACAAAAATACATACTAATATACTTACATAATATGTTCAAAGGTTACCTATTCTGTATAAAAAACACAGTAATATTTAAATGTAGTAATTTATACCAGCACTCCTTCATATGTGTAATGATATATCTTATACTGCAACTTCGTATACTGTTTTAAATTTGACGCGGTTGTTATTTATACGTATAATTTGTTAAAAATCATAAGATTTTACCACGGTTTGTTTTTATTTATTATTGAAACAAAAACAAAAAACGCGATCAGAAAGTGTATTAAATGTATGTGAAGATATTCTGAGTATAATTTACCAAGATGAATATCGAGCGAGTTTCTATAGTAGCAGCAAACGAAGACGTGTGAAGGTAGACGCATATGTCTATCCATAAAAAAATATTTTATTTGCCATTTACCCGCTGCTCTTCAGTTTACCCGTGATCGTAGTGGTTGGAACACTGCTGAAACATCGGGAACTCAATAAAAATAAAACGTGGTAAGATCCCGTGACTTTTACTAACTGTAACTTCATATTTGCTTTTTCTACTTTACCACTTTTCATTGTGGGCCTACTCCGAAAGTACACTACTACTATGAATGTTAGAACCCTAACGATACTCAAACTAACATTACATTTTTTTTAATTCAATCAATCATTTCTTTAAAGATTGTATAGATTGAAGTAAGTTGTATTAAAGTAGTAGAAGAAAATGTTTGAACTTTGAATGTATCTCAGATTTGTAATTTCATATTATTACTTCTAGGTACTGTCAATTACCAGGCAGACTTCTTCTGACATATATTTTTATTATCAATAATTTTGATTACTGATTTGAAAACTTATTAAGAAATTAAAATTAAGTAAAAAGTATCAATATGGTTACAGACAGTGAATATATTTTGTTGCAGCCTTTTTTCTGATCACATTCGCAACATCTATATATAGTATCCATTACTCCTAAAAATATCCTGAATGTGAAAAATACTTAACAGTTTAATTCATAGAAAGATACACAAAAAGTTTAATTATATTTATATCTTCCATTCCTTTTTATTGAGTTCTCTTTTCAATGGTTTTTATTTAGAGGTTTTCGTTACTCTACGTGTTCTGGAGTCATGATATTTTACTAGATGAGAGATACGTGTCATTGTCACATGGAGAGACTGGCGAGTTTTTCGCATTTAAGTCCTGTAACGCGATAGTTTGAAGGCAATCTTACTGACCATTAGGCCTTATTCTAAACGGCCTAACCTAGTCCATAGTAATTAGTTAGTAATATAATTAATATGTAAGATACTTTTAAGGATATTGTGTTGGACAATGTAAAATTAAAGTGGTAATTGTTGCAAAGAAATTAAACTTTATGTTGTTTACAATGTTTTATTTCACACTTAAAAACTTACCCCATCACCGAATTAGATAAAAACTGAATATAAAATGAAACCTGTATGTTAGAAGTTGTATCATAAACCATTGTCATACTCTGGTCGGCGATGGGAAAAGATATGCTATTACCATCTTCTAAGTTCATAGAGGTTATAATTAGATAGTCATAGGTATCAGTCGATACAAATCAACCTTGTGACTGTGAAAATAATAATACCAAACTATGCAGTGTCTGTGTGAGTACCAGACAACGAATATAAATACATAGATACATTTTTTTGTAAATTCATATATAATACGTATAGTAAACAGCCAAAAAACAGTTAAACAATCATAAATATGTTTGTACGGTGCGAGGAATAAAACCCGTGATTATCGGAAATAAGGTGGTATGCTAAACTGCTAAACTGCTAGATCACCGGCCACGGTCGCTACTTCGAGTAATTTCAGCGTACCTAATGAAATAATATTGACTATTTCTAGTACTATTGGTTTTGTAAAAATGGGTTACAATTCTATTGGAACATTTCTAGTTCAGATATATTGCTTATATATGCAAAAATATTCTACAAGGCAAATCATCAATTATATTTACATTAGCGAAACCATCAGAAAAGCAGTGCCACCTACTTACTTACTATTATAATCTAAATATTAAACAAATCGGTTCAGACATTTAGAAGTAAGGTGACAAACACACTACAGATAATTAAGATACCTACTGGCCCATACCACCCTCAAGGGCGTCGGACGGAAGTGTTAACGTAAGTTGCAATTTCCCTATAGTATGCTAAGGTGGCACTGATTTTCTCTTTGCTCGGGTCAATACACCCTTGATACTATTTTATTTACTCTGCAACTAAGTAAAATCTATGTGCGATAATTAAATTACAATTGAAATTGGTATTTGATGACACTACATACATATTGTCAATAATACTTACTTAGGTATTATATACTAGATGCACATTCCCATTAAATAGTATGTAGGTAAGTACTAATATTGCAGAACCAGAAAACCCATATACCTAAATTGATTTAATAAGTCAAGTTCAAAAACATATGGTAATTGGGTTATTAGGTCTCTTCCTAATAACAATAACAGAAACAAATACACAGGTAGATTTTTATAATTTAAATAAATAAATATATATTTACATTTCTTACGTTAAGATTAAAAATATATGGACGGCTCACACTTTGCCAGTGTTCAATTATATAACATTGGTACATCAATCGCTTGCGGTAGTCACTCAATGATATCGTATCATATCAAAGTAGAGAACACTTAATTAAATACATAAAGCTATCTACTCTTATGTCACATACCGACGTACTTCTATATGGCAAGTAAGCAGCTTAGTGGTAAGCAGGAGCAGAAAATTTGTATGTAAACCAAATGGCACAAGGCAGTATTTTGGGATTATGCTTACATAAAACACGTCTTAGAGAATTAATCTGTTCTTACATCTAGTATATGATGTTTAATGTTTAAATGAGAATATAATTAATATACATGACTTTAAAGTTTAATTACTCAGACGTAACTTACAAATACAAATTGAAGAACTAAAGTTTGTCGGCTAAATCTACACGCAACGAGCTTTATTAACATATTATTTTAGGTCCTAACTGCTTAACTATATTATAAGATTTTTGCTTTTGCCACAATGAAGTTGCTCAGGGTTTAAAAATAGTGAGCTGCTTCTAGAAAAGACTGTACAGCCATTCTTTAATTACTAGTCTTGACCTGACAATTCTGTGTTATTACGTGCTAAATACATACATATACATATATCTACCTATTTATTCCAATTGTCTTATTTCTATTTAGTTTGGTTTGAATATAGTTTTCTATTTATTTATTTAAAGTTGATTTGACGATTTCAACTTAATAATTTTTTTCGTGGTCTAAATATAGAAAATGTTACATAGTTAGTATATATATATATACCTAGTATATATAAGTATATAAGTCTAAAACCAGCGATAGCATTTAATGAAATGGATGGCTGTCGCCAGGAAGTAAAATGGAGACGAAAAGTTTAGTTAATGATGTAAGATATGTCCTAAAAGATATATGCCCTCATATTTTATGTGATAATGACAACGTCGTATGTGTGTTCATTGTTGTTATTGTTATTCATCACTTTGTTTTATAAATAATTTTACTAAATATTTAAAAATTTATCCGAGAACGAAGCGCAAATAACCAAAAGCAAACATTAATATCTATAATATTAGTAGTAGTAGATAGGTAAAAGTTATTTTCAGGGGTATTCATCGAACCTAAATTTATTTTTGACGCTCGATACGATAATCTAGTAATTGATTGTAGGTATAAATTGTACCTACTACACTAACTGTTCAACGACACATCGGAAGGTGAAAGCTTTTTTAGGCTGAAAACGATAACGTGAGATATGATGGTATTTCCGTAATTAAATATATATACATATTAAGATAAGGGTTTTAATGGTTCCGTTTATTCCTTTATAGCTATTTTCATCCGTCATCGATTTTCGTAGCCAGTTATTGACTTCCATAACTCGACTCTCAGAATTTTATGTTGGAATGAAAATAAGAACGTGTGAACTACAAGAGTAATATATTTGAAGTATGCTATATATTGTTTAAAAAAGCTATCAAAGTTTCTGATTAGTTATGCCTTGGGGAGGACCAAGATATGATGCCTCCTATCCTGTAATTATATTGCCTAATCGCACCCTACCACCGAAAATCTTATATATAAGTAAAACTGAGTCTAACACGACTTATTGCAGTCTACCTCTGGTTCTGGAAAATTTGGTTTGTACATCAAGAATAATGTATCCTAAATTATTTTTGTAAATATATATATAATATATTATATTGTTAGCTTTAACGCAACAAGAACGTCACAGCATTTAATTTGTCATATATTTCGATACAAGTTTTGTATGTTAGTTTCAATTTTGAATTAGACCTAATTAATATGGCAATTCGAATTGAAAAATTGAGAGTCATAACATATATATATACAAATCCAGGGACTTTAAAAAAGGCAATTATTATTTCTCTATGCATGCGTCGTAACCGGAAGACGAGCATAGTAGAGCGCGTTCTTTTATCATTACACTGTATAAAATAAAGTCTATATTTAATAGAATTAGGTGTTGTTTTGCGAAAGTCCATTTCACTACTCGATGGATTTATATTATTTTGTTTAATTCCGCTACAATTGTATTGTATTGTATAGTATATATTTTATAGTATTGTATTGTACAATTGTATGTATTGTAGCGAAATTAAACAAAATAATATAAATCCATCGAGTAGTAAAATAAAGTCGCTGTCGCTGTCTTGTCTGCCCTATGTATGCTTAAATCTTTAAAACTACGCAACGGATTTTGAAGCGTTTTTTTTTAATACATAGAGTGATTTTAGAGAAAGGTTTATATGTATAATATGTACACCCGTGCGAAGCCGGGGTGAGTAGCTAGTTATTATATGTATATAAAATTCTCGTATCACAATATTAGTTACCATACTCCTCCGAAATGGCTTGACCGATTTTTATAAAATTTTATATTAATATTCATTAGGTATGAAAATCGGCTACTACCTACTTTTTATAACCCGAAATGATAAGGGTTGTCCAATTTTATTGTTTACCAGCATTGTGTATCAGCAACCCCTATAATTTAATAGCAATTTTAATTTAAATGGCAAAACAACGTTTGCGGGGTCAGCTAATAATACTATAAAGATATATTTTATGTGCAGTTAGCTATACCGGATATAATGGTGTGTAATTCACACTCCCTATATTTTACCCATATGTGTAGGTACAATAACCTGTGAACTTGTATTAATTTGCATTGTACTGTGTCATCCATCGTGTCGTCTGAGTCCACAGTCAACGTTCAAACGTATAAAGATAGTGTGCTTTCCACAGGTTAGTGATTATTTTATTACACCTAATATTAAATCTATTATATCTTCTTCGGTTAATATATTTATGAAAAAAAAACTCATTAATATTTTGTGAAATAATTAGTATATATTTTTTACTATAATTCCATTACATTTCTCATACTAACGTGACAATATGCAAAATGTATAGAAATGGAAAATTATTCCAATTTCTTTCAATGACAATTAATTAAAGAAAAGGAAATCTAATAGTCGTTTTATAAAATAATTAGTTGTCACTCGAGACTTTATTTATGTTAACGAAATATGAAGTAGTCTTAAAACTTCTCCAAACCAAATAGTCAAACTGCGTGCCAGATTTCAAAAAGACTCATGGAGTCGTTATGGCGTCAAGAGAAAAGATGAAGAAATTACGTAATGAAACTTTTCATATCACTGGCAGACTATATCAGAAGTAGATTAAATAAACGTCGTCTGTGTTGAAATAGGTAAATATGAGTGTAACCTATTTTAGCCGCAAAGCACATTGCTTTATAAGCAGTGTTTTTATTATAGAGTCATATTTATTGTAGCAGTGAAAATACAGGATGTAAGTCATAATATCTTAGTCCTCTGGAATGACCATTCCAGACGCATGAGTGGTATCACAAATGCCACATGATAACGTGATGTCCGTAGTCCGCAGTACTGTTCATGTATATAGACCCCTTACCATCAGGCGGGCCGTAAGCTTGTTTGCCATTCTAATTACATAAAGAAATAAATACGTAATTATATAAGGGATAAATATTATTTACTTTGGCTATATCATTAATCCGTTAATAAATTTTATAGTCTCCAAAATTTATAAAAATTTTAATTTAGCGGTCGTCAAAGAAGTGCGGCCTTATATAAATAGTACATAGTAAAATCCAATTAATATGTTATTAGTAAATATGACGCCAGAAAATTTGACCAGAAAACAATGTACAGGAAATTAAAATTTTGACCACGTGTGCATAAAATTTTTAGTAAAAACTTTAAGTTTGACTTAATTTCATTCAAATTGCTATTACGTGTTTCGATGTTAACCACAGTACCACGGTGTTCATGTATTATTCATACCTTCTGTCCCAAAACATAGCATGTATAATACAATTAAGTAAACACAGAATAAATCACGAATACTATTATAATACCTACCTATATTATATACACTTATAGAAATCCTTGTGTTATCCTAATCCTAATGGTAATCTTTTATTTAATGATCATCTTCTATAATTCATAATTTTTATTATAATTCGTCCAGTTATTTAATTTTGGAAAAATTTGGGACAAATAATCAGACACATTTTCGAATTTAAAATATGGGTGAGGTCATTGAACAAATATATCGAAAATTATTTTTCTCCCATCAAATGACGATTTGGTAAGAGTCATGAGTGCCATATATTGTATATTTTTTATGTCTATATAAAACGGTTATCGCTTGCCGTCAAATGATCAATCATCCCTTTTTATTTCGATTGAAAGGAAAGGTTGTCACATTACACCTACTTCGATTTAGTTCCAGAACAGGTAAGATAGAACAAACATAATCCAAGTAAAAATAAATCACTACGGCCACTACTTTATATTATTTAAGTATATGTCAAAAATAATAATTTTTATTTATTTTGTTAAATTTTATTTGTATTTCGGCTTCTATGTTTTTTTCGAATGTAGCTATATATGTTACCGTAGTACTTACGTATACTATACGTATAGCTACTGACATAAGATGTGCATGTGTCTTTATTAACATACAATTGCTTTCAAACTTTATGTTGACCTTACTGCCGTGACCCTCATACCTTCCCGTGAGTCCCGTTGTTATTCCATTAAATTATATAAATTTAAACAATTATTACCTGTTATAACTATAAATAAATCAATAAATCTATGCGTTTCATATAAATACAACGTCATCTAGGCGCAAACTAATCAAAAATTACTAAAGAAAGAACCTCTAGATATATTTCGATTCGATAATATTTTTATTTTATACAGACATACATATATTTACAAAATAATGCAGGATGTAAAAAACACCCAAACCATTACAAAACACCTAACATATAAATGTACGTATCAATATACGTAAATGTTTTAATATGCTAAAATCAAACCCAAGTCTCTCGAAAACGAGTATTAAATGGGTGCACTATGAAGGCCACTACATGAATGTAAAATTGCAATATTTATTAGTACCTATGTATTTCAATTACTGTTAATTAATTTGATTCTGAACTAATTATATAACTAAAACTTAGTGTAATTATTTAATATCAAAATGAAACAAATGAATTGATTCTCGCGATGTTACAATGATTCTAAAACAACAATGGCAGGTATGTAAAATATAGAAGAGAAGTTGAGGTTCTATTCATCATCACCATAATTATCAATTTACTTTTCTAGTATGGAACATTAGAAAATTTTCTAAAAGTTACGGTTAATATATGTATTCATATAGAACATTTAAGCTACTTACGAGTATGTACATGAATTTTTATGTCACTTCAGCTGACACTTTCAGTTGAAAATAAATTTAATTTCGAAGTAACTGAAGTTTTCAGAACATAAACATAATATTCTCTGAAATACTTAAGAATCAACCAGATACTAAACCGCAAAGCAATTATTTTGTAGCTCTAACCAGGATAAACACGTACGTACCTAAATTGTGAGAACTTTCTTATTATTCCTATGTCAGGTGTATAATCTACACTTCTTTTGTTAGAGATTAATTGTTGCTAGATATAAGATTTGTAAGTTTGTAACAAATAAACACAAATACTGCTGAACCGATTTGAAAAATTCTTGCACCATTAGAAAATTTATTAAAAGATAAATTAAGTAATATCTCTGATATAAAATAAAACCCAAAGGATTAAAAAAATGCCATTAAATGTGCATCCGTACCAAACTGAGACATGTCTTATTTAAAAAAAGCAGGTTACAAGGTCAAGTAATTTGGGTTAAACATTGTAATGACAATCTAGTCAAATTATTAAATACTAAATTATGAAACCGTCAAGCATCATTGGCTGCTCAATGACTTTGAAAATCCTGTACTTACCTGTGCTTCTTTTAATGATCAACGTAAGTACGTATTAAATACATATTGTAACCTCAATTTATGCCCCTCACGTAAGGTTAATGCTAGTAACCAATACTGCATGCTTGCAAAACATATCTACTTCAGTTGCTGACATTGTTTTTAGTGAGACACACGTATTTGTGCATTTAATAAGTCATTTAACCATTATTGTGATCAAACCTCGTTCTTTTTAACGAATGTGTGATATTTGGTACAATACAGACTATGTATTTAAAAACAATCGGATTATAATCAGTGTCGAATGTAGCAGGTTAAGTATGTGTATCATTCATTTCATAGAAGTAATTTAATTTCTATTTATAGTAATTTACTTTTTTAAATAATACATTTAAAAATACGTAATTATGTATTTATGAAAAAAAAATCTATGTATATTGTCGTATCTAGGTAGTACCCATAATACAAGCTTCAGTAACTTAACTTGAGTCTAGATCGCGCTGTATGAAGTGTCCTTAGATTATTATTTGCTTTTTGAAATGCAGGTAATGTTCTCTTAACAAAAATACAAAGCCAAATTTAGGTTCATAACCACCACCTACATGCAATCTGAAATTGGTATCGTATTAAACAATAAATTAATCTTTTTCATGAATGAATGATTGAATGATATGATGAAAGATGACACCGGAATTTGCACGCCACTCTCCACCACCACTCATGTTCCGCATTAGGTAAATCGCACAGCAAATAATTATTAACTGAATTAAGTATAATACTACAAATTTTAGAAATCCGACCTTAAAACATAACTTTAGAGTCTATTTTTTATGATTTCCAATTATCAGTTGATACATTTTATTATTAAGATTGCATGCATTATCGGTCCCGAAGTTCTTCGAGTATATAGCAACCACGTGTGGTGTAAATAATATTGTTGTGATATTTCAGCAAAAGACTTCCCTTATGTCTTTGCATATTGTAAATTTTATACATAAGTCGTTATTATGTTGTAGTACATACCGACAAGAATATCAAATTTAAGTCATAAAAAATATTACACATTTTTAGTTATAAATGTAGTTGTGTATATTTCTATAGAATATGAGTTCCACACGGTAGGGATTCTCAATTTATCCCAAGGGGAGCCAATTTACTGTTAGTAACTGTCTCCGTCTGGCTATGAGGCATCAATCTTTTGTGTATAAACTTATAGGTATATTTTTCGTAAACTAGCAATATATTTAATATTAATTATATTTTAACTACACACACTTTAAAGTATTTTTTAATATGATTGACCTACAATGTATAAAAAATAAATTATTAATAAACATATATGTACTGGTAAATTAAAAAAGAAATAGTATTCAAAATGTTTGTGCTAATAAGGCAAATTTATTAATATTTATATTTTGTATTAGCATGTTTAGCATAGTCTTAGCATTATTTAGTTGATTAAATATAAAACTTACAATAAGTATTTGCAATAACTATTATGGGTATGCTATATATAAATATCCATTTTCTTATTATACATTGACATTCATCATCATTTAAAAAAAATACTTTTTTGCGGAGGAATTTTACTTCAATCTGACGGGATCGTTCAAAATAGTAAGTCGTATAAAAAAAAATTTAAATGGTCAGGGTATTAGATTAGGCAAGGCAATACCGTCTGTATCTATGAGACTCTGTTAAACGATCAAATTTTTAGACTTTTTCTAGTGTCCTGGCTTCTAAGTCGATAATCTATCATCTAATAGACTACTGGAATATATAACTTTATGATTCATAATAAATACATTTTTTTTAAATATAGTTAATTTTCAACAGAACGTTTTTTGATAATTAAGAATTCGGAAAATGATAAATATACAATTTTTATTTCTGAAAAAATAACATGCAAGGAGCTTGGTTCCTCTCAAAGTCAATTCACGTTATCAACATTAAATAAACTACAATCAATAATGGCACCTTTTCAAAACCCATTAGAAATCATTCACTGTTAAAATCTACGCCTCTATTATTCGTATTTAGTACGTATGTAGGCTTTATACAATAAAATTTCATATTCTACAGGTAACCATGGCGGAAGAAAACAGTACAACCAAAGACCCGAGCGGAAAATCTAAACTTAGTAAAAGCCGCGAAGCAAACTGGCCGGCTGTTTTATTATTAATTCATATACATTTACTATCACTCTATGGTCTGTGGCTGCTATTCTTCGAAGTAAAATGGAAAACTGTATTTTTTTGTAAGTATTAATATTATTTTTCGGTTCAAATGAAGCCAGATGATCAAGTATAAACATTAATTTAATTGCCTTAAATAATACGTAGTTATTGATATACAATAGTTATTAATTTAGACAAAATTAACATTATCGTCGAGTTAGACTCACCTATTTCGGCCACCAAGCTTGGTTTGTAGCATATATGAATATATTTCGTTCGGAGGTAATATATAAAACAGTGAAATTACAAAGAAAGGGGACATGATATACTAGTCGTCTGGCATGTCTCCACTTACCAGCAAGAGAGCCGGAAGCTTGTTTTTCATTCTAATTAGGTATGTGAAAAAATATTTGCCAAAATACGAAAAACAACGCTAAAATTCTTCGATTTCATATTTGTCTCTTTAGCGCAGATTTATAAAATACAATTACAGTAACGTAATAATTCTCATTCAAAGATTAAATTAACAATCGGATTAAATGTCCATTAACATAAAATCTTTAACGTTTATTTCATAGTATAATATCTTCAATATATTCTAAATGAATTGGAAATAATTTCGTAACGAATGAAATCGAATTTTTGTATAATAAAATCTTATATTATTTATCTACAGTGTTATTTCTTACATCAATTGCTATTCTGGGAATGACAAGTGGAGCCCATCGTTTATGGGCACATCAAACGTATAAGGCAACCAAATCGCTGCGCCTGGTTCTAATGCTGTGTCAGACTATGGCTGGAATTGTAAGTAAAAAATCTATCTAATCTAAAACTATATCCTGTAATATTATTACACAATATAGTTTTGTACCTTGACATCGCCACTTCTACGTTATTTACTTATACCTTCTAAATGTTCTCACAATTCAGTCTTTTTAGGTACTGTAGGAAATAAAGTAAATGAAAAAGCTTTATCTATATGTACTTAAATATTTTACAATTATTGTTTTAACTCCAATAAATTTTAATTACTGAATAAATTCTAATTACTACATTAATTAACCGATCTGATTCAAAATATTTAGTTTTTTTATGTTAATTCTGAATTGAATATGAATGTCCAGAATTGACACAATAAATCTGAGGTGACTTGATTATTAGAGAATAGTGATCCTATTTGTAATAACCTGTAACTTTAAGTCTACTCCCACGCTCTCCCTTCTATAAATCATTATGGTACATCCGCCAAGATGTGCTAACTAACTTGACTTCATGCTTATCCTATCATCATCCACTAGTCTATACGCCAGCGCCTATCGTATACGGAGGTACGCCATTCCATATACTATCTAACATATACTTAATTATTACTTCTCTTTGTACTAAAAATAGTTATTCTTATTACAAAATATTTTGAAAGACATGGAATTGCTAATGTAATACTACGTTTTAATTATTTTACGAGTATATTAATATTTAACTACTATTAATTTCCAGGGTTCAATATACGACTGGGTTCAATACCACAAACTACATCATCAAGTTTTCGCTACCGAGGACGATCCTTACGATCATAACAAAGGTTTTCTTTATGGACATATAATCACACGTACGAGGAAATTGAGCCCCTACCAGGAAAAACTAAAGGAATCTATAGATATGTCTGACGTTGAGACGGATTCAATTGTTATGTTCCAGAAAACGTAAGTTTCTTCTCGCTTTTATTTGTTGATATGTAATTCTACATTTTTTTCAATCACTTACTGACTCCTGATAGATTATTTGGGACCTTTAAGTTTCATCCGTTTTACACGCAAACAGAGCTTATTGGTGATTCGATCACTGTAGCTAATTTATTTTATTACTCGAGTAGCTAACTATATATATACTTAATATTTTAGTCTTGTGAATTAGTGCTAATATTAAGTCACTTGTCTTGAAGATTTTCAGAGGTAAAGTTGATAAACTCTTGTTGAAAAGAGCAACCGGCAAATCATTGCTCATTCTTCTTCACTGAATCTTTATTCAGATTAAGTTTCAGAAAAAATATGAATCAATCAATTTGAATAAAGAATCTTTGCTATTTATTTGATTACAATGCAATATTAGTACCGTCGAAATGGTTTGATGTATCGTAAAATAACCCAACGAACCATAAGAACTTTGAAATAACAATAATACAATCGAGTTTTACCACATTTATCTTCAACGAATACTTGGCTGACATTACATATATTAATTAGGGTTTGTTAATTAAACATTCACTTAGAGATATCTTTGTATGTCTTTGAAATTTGTAAATGTTACTTTGTTTTCAAGTTATTCATTTGTATATCATATTTATTTTGTACATACATTTAAGATACTTTTAGTGAATGTACCGGAATATAATGTAAATAGAACTTAGATATTCATATCAAGTATGCCCCTCATTTGTCATAATAAATACCTACGTCACGATACCATCGTTCAAACTACTTATCTATTGGATTCTACATATATTTGATATACGAGTAGAAACTCAGTGATCCAAAACAAATTCGGGAGGGAATAGGTGTACGCAGGTGAACTATGCATGTAAATATTTCAAATATATTATATATACTAGCGATATACCCCGGTTACGCACGTATATTTCAATTATATACCTAAACCTCTCTTTAGAACTCACTTTGTGATAGATGAAAACCGCTTGAAAATACGTAGCAGTTTTTAATATTATCGTAGAAATAAACGCAGCGAGACGCGCTATTTTTCATAATATTATACATTTCTTGTTGCTCAACTCACTCTTCAGTCACTCCACTCTAGAAAATCCACATGATTTTACTAATATTTTCTATTATATTCATTAGAAACGGTCTCTGTCTATTTGTTAATGATCAAACGTCACGACTAAACGACTGAAGGAATTTTAATGAAATGTAAGATAGAATTATTAGACTATCATTTATCTTAAAAAAGCAGACAAAGTTATGTATAACAGTTAGTTTCTATTTTATTTAATTATACTCATACATACTCCTATGAACACGGATAAATTTAAATTCATAACATTACATGTGTTTGACTAAATATATACTCTATATATCTACTAACAAGATTCCTTCCTTGTTACAGGTTTTACTGGGTTTTATATGGCGTACTGTTTATTTTACTGCCACTAAATGCCCCTCTAGAGTATTGGGATGATACCGTGTTGAGCGCTACGTTTGTCATCGGATTCTTACGTTATGGCATAATACTTCATGCTTCGTGGCTTATAGAGAGTAGCATATCGGTATGGGGTCTCAAGTCTGGTGAAAAGTTAGTAAAATTAACATATTTTTATTATAACAGATCTACCCAGAAGAGGGAGTATTCATAGATTACGAAACACGTTAGGAGGGAGGGGGTTGGATAAAGTGTGTCATTATATAACAAGATGTTGAGGAGTTTGTGTATAAAATCATGAAATCTGAGAACCCTCTTAAGAAAGGTCTTAGATTTTGTGACGTAATATTCAATTTTAGTATTAATACATTTTAATTATTATTAAATGAAATTGTTGTGACATATATCGACCGCTGAATTATAAATATGAAAACAGGTAGCTAGTCAAATTGTGGAAAGGAACAACTTTGGCATTTAGTATCTGTTAAATTAGGTGGTAACTTATGTATATACCCCGAAATCTTGCTCATGAAATTTAAACTACTCACCTACCGGATGAAGTTGAAACATTAGATGCCTTCTGTGCTGAAGTATTAATTTTAGCTAATCTACTAGCAGAAACTTTTTAATTAATATCTTACTAATGTTATACACATTTAAATAAGGTTATTAACTACGAAAAAATGTTGTTTAGATAATTGCGGTCGACAGTTGACGCAATACCCATATTTAATTACGATAATGATTTAATTGATTATTATGAAATATTTTTTACAGATCACCTCCAGATTCAAACTCTGTATTTGTATTGAATAAATCATTCTGGCCGCACTACCACTATCTTGTACCGTATGACTACAAATCAGGGGAATATGGTACTTATGGTATGTTCTTTATTGGTTAATAATACAATAATTCACCCACCTAAGAGCATACGCTGCCAGGGCACCACTAAAGGATGATCAGTTAGCCCATCGTAACGAATTATGAATTTATCATGAGGGTTTTCATGAGGAACCGCGTGAAGTGGAATCTACCTAACATTTTACCACGTCAGGAGGACCGGAGGCGGGGAATAGTAATACCATTGCTAGCAATCAAGCTAGCAATGGTATTACTATTCCCCGCAACTGACAATCCCCTTCGAGCCATATTAGTTTATAATTAGAGTACACCGAATATATAAGTTACAAAAAAAAAAAGAAAAGAGAAAAGTGTATAATAAGATATTGAAGATACCGAGTCTTGCTCTACGGAAACATTCTTTAATATTCATCGTACTTTTCCTCTAGGGCACGCTCAAGATTTCCACCACATGTGTATACTCTCTGAATATTTACAAAACTTCATTACCTGTAGGCAAATCTCCTGTATAAATATATATAATATTTACTGGTACACCGCTTGTGGAATACAGGCCACTTATTTGTCTATAACCTATTTTATATGCTTTATATTTCGAATACCAAAATTCTATTCTAAATTGTCACTGCTATCTATTGTTCCTTTCGGTTTCCCTTTCTGGCCCTAGTTAGTAGTGTTTCTTTATAATATACTCTTATAATAATATATATATATCCTATAAATATATATATATCCTACAATTCCCTGGTTTCCTTTATCGCCCACACCGCTACTTTGTCGATGTTTAAACATAATACATAGTTTGTCCGTTTTTGTGATACAATCTATCTTTACGATTAAAGGTAGTAGACAGATAGACACACTTTCGCATTTCTAACGTTAGTATGTATAAGCATTTCAATAGAAACGATGTTATTTCTCAAATATTGTAAAGAAAATGCATTAGAACAACACTACATCTAATGCTAACTTTATCATTACATCTTCTTTCAAGTACTAGGTACATACTACATAATATAACTATGATGACTAACTGTGCTAGTTTAACTAGTTGTATTATATATGTATGTATCCACAATAAATTCGCCAATTCTCAACAGCTGATGAATATTTTTTCAGTTGATTTACGGCTAGGTTGGGTTCCGTACTATTATTATCAATATTGAAGTGTGTTTAATTTAATCTTAATTATATTTTTAATTCTAATAGTGACTGAAAATTATGTACAGATTCGGGATGTTCGACCGCTTTCATCCGGGTTTGGGCTGCATTGGGACTGGCCACGGATCTAAAGACTGTAGAAACTCTGTCTATTCAGAAAGCATTGGCAAAAGTTGTGAAAACCAAACAACCGATTGAGACTTGTTTGGAACAAGCCGTCGAAGAACAAGATCTATCAGAAGACCACTACCTCCAAAGAGGATTACGTTTAACGTAATATTAGTAAAATTATATACTACCTTTTATTGCTCAGTAGTTTATTTGCAAGTGTACAATGTAATATGTGTAGTTGAAGTGCGAAATAATAAAATAAAAAATTATTAAATACTCACTTCATTATACTCATCATTATTGCAAGCGCAATATAACCTACTGTAAATGTCTAGTATCGATAAGAAAAATAATTAATGGTCTAAACTTAATAATGCAAAGTGTGCAAGATACTAATAATAAAAAAAATAATATGACTTATAGAAAACGTTATCGTATCTACTACTATTACTATAAAAAGAATTTAATTTTTATTAGGAACATGAAATGAGGGCGACGAATTACTGCTTAGTAGATTACAAATAAATTAATAAATATTAAAATTTACGAACTGAATTCTTGTGTTAGGCTAAGAACAATAAAATGAATACGTTTTTAGTACACGTTCTAGCTAATGACTAGGTACATAACAAATTGATACCTATCAACCTGTATTTATAGTGAATTCATGGTCTTGCATCTACTTGTGCTTATTTGAATAAATTAAAAATACGGGTGAAGAATGCTACAAAACATTGACGCAATTCCTTTCTGTTCTTCCAACTGTATTCTGCAATACCTGAGAAATAAATGTAATGTGTCTATTAGGTTTACTATAAATAACATGCACACAAGGAAATGTTTCCCCTAAACCCTCTTCTTTCAGTGTTGTTTACTTTACGTATCTCCTTTATAATTATATATTCCGACGACCACAGTGGTCAACATGACGGAAAAAGTAGCATTCATGTGTATGATCGTTCGAATTGAATTGAGTGTTTTAAAAAAATGGAAGTATTTCTGTGATTTGCCTAGTACCACATAAATAAACATATACCATACAAGCACTGCATTGGTTGGGATTGCCTGCGTTATTATTATAGTTTTGTTTTAATCCATAGTCCACTTATTACTTCTTGAATACATTAATAATTTAAAACTACAAGTAATTACACAATATCGTTCGATCTTTAATAGGAGTATTAACATGAGGATTAATTAATTATCCACTGATTTAAACACTGTCTGCGTCCTAAAAGCATTTGTTTGTCAGCGAGACTCCATTAGAATGACGACCTGATTTCCCTAAATAATTTATCACTACAGAATCACTTTTTCATTGTTATTTCACTGCTAATTGACATACAATGCGACACATTGACCTCCTTCAAGTTGAACTTTAACTAGCAATTTGATCCAAAGAAGAAGATCCAAAAAATGCGTTCTACTACTAGACCCAATTATTTTTTCTACCAATTGACTATAAAGTAGTTTATTTGCAAGTGTAACATTTCTATAAAACTAAACTGGAAAGATGTAGGTACTGGAGGTTCAAATTAACCTATCAAGATTGATCGCGTGTTACAGCATAGAGATGCATTATTTAAAATAATTGTGCTTATACTATACTATTCCACATGTTATTATCATACAAAACCACATATATAGTTATACGATAGTCTGAAGTCAACTTAGTATGCACATAACATTTTAGACGGAATACAAAATAGAATTATCATAATTAAGTAGGTAGATTCTTATTATGTCGACTACTCAAAAACAAAACTACCTAAATGCTAATTTTGAAGACATAGTTTAATTTAAAAGTTACGTCGTCTAACAACATTTTCACGGAGATATTATAAGCTATACCACAGTATACATTTCTAATTTAACAATATAAAATCAAGATTTCATACACTAAAACTACAAATTATACGTAGTCCCAATAGATTTATAAAACAGAAATTATATTATTATTGTCTTGTCTTGAATTAACAAGGTTTTTTTGCAAATCGTTTTGAGTTATTATATCATTAAGATATATTTCCTCCTAGAGCGTGTGGTGTCGCTGAGCGTGTGGTGTCGCTGTAAGAATAGCACCACCCCCTCTCTTCCCGTGGGTGTCGTAAAAGGCGACTAAGGGATTCATCGACCAGTGGACGGGTAGCAGCGTCCTACTGAGTCCATCATACTGCGATCGCCAACCCGCATGCCAAGCGTGGCGATTATGGCAATATCCCCCCAAATGAATTTGCACCCAAGGCCCCGGCCCCCAGTCCCTGGCGGCCCCGCTAGTCTTGATCATGGTAGCGGTCATGGAAACGGCGGGGCAGGGGGTGCGAAGAATCTCCGGGTAAGACCAGGCTACCACAAACGACGACCACTGGCCCTGGCAACATACAACGTTCAAACACTGCGGACCGACGAAAAGTTAATTGAACTGGAGGAAGAGTTGAGCAGATTGCACTGGCATGTCGTGGGATTATCTGAAGTCCGAAGGAAGGGGGAGGACTCGATAGTCCTGAAATCGGGCAATCTGCTTTACTTCCGGGAGGGCGATCAACTGTCCCAAGGCGGTGTCGGGTTCCTCGTCCACAAGTCCCTTGTGAATAATGTTATCAAGGTCGAGAGCGTGTCGACTAGGGTAGCGTACCTGATACTCAGAATTACCAAACGGTATTCATTGAAGGTCATCCAAGTGTACGCTCCAACTTCGACGCACTCCGACGATGAGGTTGAGGCTATGTATGAGGATATCTCCAGAGCCATACATAGTACAAAGACTCATTATAACGTTATCATGGGGGACTTTAACGCAAAATTGGGCAAACGAAGCGGTGATGAGCTGAGAGTGGGGCAATTTGGTATCGGTGATCGGAACTTCCGAGGTCAAATGCTGGCCGACTTCATGGAGAAGGAGAACCTCTTTATGATGAACTCCTTCTTCAGGAAGCCGGAACACCGGAAATGGACGTGGATTAGTCCCGATGGTGCCACAAAAAACGAGATAGATTTCATCTTGTCAACGAGAAGACAGATTTTCAATGATGTCTCTGTGATCAATGCCGTCAAAATTGGAAGTGATCACCGGATTGTAAGAGGCACATTGAATCTGAATCTGAAACTCGAACGATCCCGACTGATGAAATCTACGCTCCGCCCTACACCTATACAGATACAAAACCCCGAAAGCTTTCAGCTAGAATTGCAAAACCGTTTCGAAAGCCTTGGTGACTGCGTTGACGTGGACGATTACAACAACAGGCGCGTGGAAACTGTCCGTGCGGCTGGGTATATAGCACTTCAAAACCCGCCGCGCAGAAAGAACCGGAAAAATATCTATCTCTACCCTCAAATTGATGGATGAAAGGCGAAGTATGGTCCTGCAGTCTCCGACTGACGCTTCTCAGTATCGGCAACTTAGCAGGCAGATCTCTAAGTCCTGCAACAGAAGAATCGACTCGTGACTTACGCCACTTTAACACAAATTGTGTAAAGGAGGCTATTGAGAGAAACAAGGGCTCAAAAGTCTTTAACAGGGATCTGGCTGCCGGACAGAGCCAGCTGACGCAACTTAAGACGGATGACGGCAGGATCGTTTCGTCTAAACCCGAACTTTTGAGGGAAATTGAGAAGTTCTATGGACAGTTATACACGACAACACGGGCACCTGTTAACAACACGGCGAAAGACCCTAGAGCCAAATTAACCCGACATATATATATATTTGAAGATATCCCGGACGTCAGCCTGTACGAGATTGGTATGGCTCTTAAACAACTTAAAAACAACAAGGCGCCGGGCGATGATGGAGTTACTGCTGAGCTTCTGAGGGCTGGAGGTAGACCTGTTCTACGAATCCTCCAGAAGCTATTCAACTCCGTCATCCTCGAGGGCAAAACGCCTCAAGCATGGCAAAGGGGTGTGGTGGTTCTGTTCTTCAAGAAGGGAGACAAATCGCTTCTGAAGAATTTCAGACCCGTAACACTGCTGAGGCATGTTTATAAGTTGTTTTCGAGAGTCATCACGAATCGTCTCGCGCGCAGGTTTGACGACTTCCAGCCTTCCGAACAAGCCGGATTCCGAAAAGGCTTCAGTACCATAGACCACATTCATACGCTGCGGCAGGTAATTCAGAAGACCGAAGAATACAACCTGCCACTTTGCTTGGCGTTTGTGGACTATGAAAAAGCCTTTGATTCGATCGAGACGTGAGCTGTGCTACAGTCTCTCCAGCGGTGCCAAATTGACTATCGATATATCGAAGCGTTGAAATGTTTGTATGAAAACGCCACTATGTCAGTTCGCCTCCACGACCAGAATTCGAAGCCTATCCAACTGCAGCGAGGTGTCAGACAAGGCGATGTCATATCGCCAAAGCTGTTTACCGCTGCGTTGGAAGATGTCTTCAAGCTTCTGGACTGGAGCGGGCTGGGCATCAACATTAACGGCGAGTACATCAATCACCTTCGATTTGCCGACGATATCGTGGTCATGGCTGAGACCCTGGAAGACCTTAGCAAAATTCTCGAAGACCTCATTAGAGTCTCACAAGGAGTAGTCTCATAAGGTCTTAAAATGAACATGGACAAGACGAAAATTATGTCAAACGTCCATGTCGTACCTGCTCCCGTAACAATCGGAGATTCTACACTCGAAATTGTCGATCACTACGTATACTTAAGGCAAACTATCCAGCTAGGTAGATCCAATTTCGAGAAAGAGGTCAATCGTCGAATCCAACTCGGATGGGCAGCGTTCGGGAAGCTCCGATATATCTTTTCGTCCAAATTTCCGCAGTGTCTCAAGACGAAGGTTTACGATCAATGTGTGTTGCCAGTGATGACTTACGGAACAGAGACGTGGTCGCTAACTATGGGCCCCATCAACAAGCTCAGAGTCACTCAGAGGACAATGGAGAGGGCTATGCTCGGAGTTTCTCTGCGTGATCGAATCAGAAATGAGGAGATCCGCAGAAGAACCAGAGTGACCGACATAGCCCGAAGAATTGCGACTTTGAAGTGGCAATGGGCAGGGCACATAGCTCGTAGGACAGATGGCCGTTGGGGCAGTAAAGTCCTCGAGTGGCGACCACGGACCGGAAGAATTATAAGCAGCGTGGGAAGGCCTTCAGCAAACATTACCGACGATCTGGTCAAGATCGTTGGAAGGCATTGGATGCGAGCAGCGCAGGACCGATCGTCGTGGAGATCTTTGGGGGAGGCCTATGTCCAGCAGTGGACGTCTTCCGGGCTGCGATGATGATGATGATGATATTTCTTCCTGAGATCTAGATGTAGACAAATTATAATCTCCAAAATATAATATTTAGGTACCTATACTAAATTCCAGGCTAATTCTATTATATAGGAGTATTTACTCCTGTATTATATTATTACAGGAGTATTTAACTTACTTTGAAAGTAGAAACATTTAGTAGATGTTAGTTTGTGCCAAGTTACTCGTAAAATCATATAAAAATCTAAAATTATAATCCTAATTCTAGTTTTTTAATCTTCTATTATGAATTCTTGATAAGCTCTATTATACTTATGAATTAATATTCTATTCATTGTATATCTTGACGTTACAGAACTTCATTAAGCTTTTAATTTAAAGTAAAAATAGGTATTATAGAAAATAACATTATTCACGACTGTTATCACAGTAGTCACTGTTAAATCAGATTAATTTGCTTTGTTATAGATGATTACATATCAACTATAAAAAAGGGACAACTATAATTAAACTGGGGGGTAAGTGGGTGTAAATTTACACTTTTTTTAATTTGATTTTACGTCCTTTTAATACAAACAAGCTAGCAGCCCACATAATGGTAAATGGCAACCGAGGTACAAGCTTCCTTATTCTAAAATTTCACTGCCATCTCTCACCCTTCAATACAGCTTATAGACCAAGCTGCTTGGCGTCTAAAATATGTGCGACAGACGTACTTGTAAAAACGACTTTTTCAAAGTCTACGTAAACCAACGATATGGTCCATGTATAGTAACCAGATACTAGCCTAATAGTGTAGCAGCCATAAGTCCAGACACGATGAGTAAAAGTGCAGAGCGTACATCAGTAGCTCTGGCAGATGCAAATCCAGCAGGCGGGTCGCACTCCGGCATGGACGGCACAAGCGCCGACTCCAGTCGCGCTAGGGCACCGTTACTACGCAACTGCAACAAACTATCACTAACTTTGCTTAACTTTATTTATGAAAACAAAAGAATGTAAGCTTAGTCCGTTAGTTAAAAGGTCAGCTGCGGTTACAAGCCAGCAGCCATACACTCTTATCGGAGGGTGGAAAAGACCCGAGATGATGATGCAACTGTACCAAACTGTCGCGTTTTTAAATGTCTTTCATCACAACGGTCAACAAGCGGCCACTCTAGACGTATGGAATAAGAAAAAGATAATTTCGTCAATACAAAATGGATTTTCACGATTCTTCCCTTTAATCACACAATTAACCACATGGGTCCCATCTATTTTTTTTAATCGAGAGGTTTTTATAAAAATCTTAAATTAATTACCATTCTCTTTGATAGCATAAATGAACATTAAAATAGTATAAAATATCCTATGTACATAGTGTCTATTAATTTAAGAAGTGAACTATTTACGTATGTAATTTGGTTCAAAGCCATGCAGTCATTAATCATGATTCCATAACAAAGTTAGGACTCTTTTGGCACTATATTTTAATAAAAGCAGGATTGGGTTACCTTATTAGTGTGGGTCTAGCGTATGGTGATCGACGTGGCAGAGGGAACGCCAACTGAGCACGCGTCGAATGCACTGGTAACTCTCGTACCGCGCACCGTCCGCGCGCTTGGCTCAAAGACCTGTCATAATACTTAATTCTTTATTTTTATTCTATAGATGTAATGTATGTATAGCATCACAACTGTAATCCCAGATGAGGTAGTCAAAGATGTTATAAACTATTGTCGAACGCAATATCGATTTGTTATTAGTATTTCTGCAACAGAAGAATCGATCGGAAATATTAAAAGACAATAAGATGATTGTCATCGCCCAGATTCGAACTGGCAATCATTGGAGCCAGCCAGTAAATAAGGGATGTGAAAGGCATGCAGTCTATAAAATAAATGTATTGTATACTTCACGTCTCATGCATTAAATATATTTATGCTTAGTCAAGCACAAAGGGTTCTATAATCGCAAGCCAGTTAACCTTAAAGTGGAACGAGCTGCTCTCTGACCGCCAAAAAACGCGTAGTCCTGCTTCGCCGCGCGAGCTAACCCTTCCTCGGCCGATGAAACTAAATTCTCAGCGTCCGAATATCCTCGAATATAGAATGCGTTTAGTTGTGAATCTTTTGTAGACTAGAAACAAAAATATGCTTGATTATTATCGCAATACGAGTATACAAAACCCATGTCACGACCACTATCTACTACCGTAAAACGGTAGGTGCTTACGTGAAGTAATAATAATATTAAGATAAAATATTTCATCGTATTAATAATGTCATCGGATATATAGTTAATATTACCGTCCTATATTTATATATGTATATATTTGTTTATACAATAGTAATAGCACAGATAACATAATATTATAGCGATACGTACGTCTATGCCTATCATCTCAAGTAGTATAATAGAAGTCTTTAGCAGTAATTTCAATTGATACCACAATTATTACCATTAGATACATCTGATCGGCTCCGTTCCTGATGTACCCGATCTTGAAGTTAGGAGAATGGAGTACTGCCGCCACAGTATCGACACTGGCCACTCGCACCGATAACACTGAAGTGATAAACGCGGCATACGCGTTGTATGTCACCACAGCAAACAGCAAGCACACTATTAGCAATATACTCGATGCGGGGTTTGGAGGAGTCCAGTTTCCACCTTCAAATTTATTTGTATACTTATAAAATTGTAATGACAAACATGCTGATAGCCCATCTGATGAAGAGCGGGAACCACTTTGTTAAGCTAATAGTATCACTAATTGGATGCTTGTTTTAATTATATGGCCTGATAATTTAAATAAACCATTAAAAATGAGAATTACTTAAAAAAATCTGGATCCATTCGTTAGTGTGATTCATTTGACATTTGATACTCATTTACCGAGTTAAACTTTGTAAAAGTCATTTTCGTAGGCACCAACCGCTAAGCTTACTTTGTAACCTATGTTTTGAATTGTAAAATAAAGCAGTGGAATTACAAGATAAAAGACATTAGGCATCGCAGGTATATAGGCGGTGGTTACCACTTACCATCAGGTGGCGGCATTTTTTGTATTCCAAAAACATAAAAAAAAACAAATCAAAACATTAATAATAAATCTACTGTCTGCAACGAAAACAAAATATTTTTATGCTTTTATTGATACATTTATTAATTATGCTTTTTATTACCTGCCTACTACATAGTTTCTTGCAGATGGCTTATCATTTATTTTAATAGTCTAAAAAATTAAATCATGTGTATTAAAAATAATATTTAAAATAAATATAAATACAACTCCTGTATTTCTAATATTCTCTTCATTTTTAGACATTGAAATTTCGTTTACGAAATACCACTGTGAAATTAATATTACTTACAATATGTATTTCCCCTTATTTGGCATCGTTCCTGTACATACTGAGAATAATATTAAAAACACTCTTTTCTATCACATTTCGACCCATCAATTCCCCATCAGTATTTCTCATTCACGTTACATGCTTCATCGAACGGGTAATTTTTTCTTATTGAAGTAACGTGGTGAGTTGCCGCAAAATAAAAAAATAGTTAATTTTTATAAGTAAAATACAGAATATATCATCCGACATACGGTTTGGACTTGTTTTCCGTGGACATTATTAGGGATTTTGAAACTAAATTAATACAAGCATTATAAGTCCTCACATCTTTACTAATAGAATAAAGTTTATGAGTGTGTATGTTCAGATTAATCTCCAGTAGTACTTATTCGATTTAGAATTTTTTTATAGTGTTCGATAGCTCATTAAGACTATGACCGCGCAAGACTATGCAGGCTATGTGACATCACACTACGACTAGGAGCTGAGCTGTAATGAAACATGTTGCAAAGACGTGGAAAATATGAGGAAGATTTTTTATTTTTAAATTGTCCAACTTTACGTCGTAATTGGGCAGCTCTTAATGAGAGGAGAACAATTATAAGATAAGAGTAAAAATTTAGGGTCCAATATCACTATACCCCCAAAATAAACATTACTTAAATTTCTAGTTTGTTTAAAGTTATTTGACACTAAGCACTACTTTACTACGATTACTTACTTACTTTACTACCTACCTTGTTGACAAAGAATTCCTGTAGACCAAATCAAAGCCTCAGTGTAACCCATAGGGCGCTCTCTATTGCGAACAGATGGTGCAACTTTACTAATCAACACAACAGCTAAAGAAGCTACCAAGGCCACTGCCACAACACAAACCACAAGCCGGGCACTAAACGGAGCGAGAAATATATCTCTAACAGTGGATGTCTCCTGTTGCCGTATATAAATATTGCACCTGTAAACATATATAGTTGAAAAAATTTGCAACAAAGGTACTCGTAAATGAAGCTTCTGGCTTTGACTCTCATTTATCACCGTCATCATGAACCAAACTCACCAGCATTGCCACTAAGAAAAGATTTTGCATAATAAGAGAATGACAATCATTAATAATCTGACTTTTTTGCTGCAAGAGCATTTACGATAATAGTACATATCTAATGTAAAAGATTACTAAAATTAAACCGTAAATATTTATAACAGTTATATATCTTAACTGTTATTATAGTATAAGTATTATTATACCAACCTAAAATCAAAATAAAATAGTCTACTGAACCATATTACAAACAAACAATGTGGAAATATTTAAATTATTTTTAATTTTATATTAAAGTAGCGATCTGCCTAGCCTAGCCTGTAATGATACATTTAAAAAAAAATATGCTTTTCAGAAACTACAATTTGGATATATTTTTATACATATATAAACCTAGCACTTGAATAACCTTATCAATTAACATAGTATTTAAATTCGTTACTTAGTTTAAAACAACATTATTTTATATGTAAAGATTATTCTTATAACCGCCAGGTTTTTAAAAATAATTTACAGTTTCCACCTTACGTCTTGGGAAAATTTGTTTAGTTTCATGAGTGGGTACTATCACTTTTATTTTGATATATGTAGGTACCCTTTTTGACTAACTATATATAGGCCGCAAAAGAAAAGGCCTTTCAGAGAGCTTAAGGAAGATGAAAAAATAATACAAACTATGATAAAAGTACTTTCTGTTCAAAGTAAATACCTACGTGTGATGTTAATAGCAAGGTGGACACGTACTTATCTGTGCCGAACGCGTGGAGGAAGCAGAGCGAGGCGAATTTTAAAATTATGTGAAATTTCTATCACCAATGAGCATTGATGCGAATGTATTGCATACCGTGGTCCTCTTTTTTTTTTTGGTGTTGACAAATAATGTGTCAACTGCCCATTGGATAATACGGAACTATACCTATAGAATATTACCGTGTAATACGATCGCAGTGTCAACTGTCCAGGTTTCTTATTATTATAGCTTTATATTCTGAATTAATGCAGAGCAGTTAAGTAAGATTTTAGATAATTGACAACCTATTATGTATAGACAATACCTACAACCATTCTGATTTTTACTTTATAAAATGCATATCCGTACTGTATTGGCTGCCTGTTGGTAGGTATACGTAAAATAATTGTTTACATAAGCTGAGAACTGACTTTAATGCCAGTTTGAGCGGAATTTTATTATGAATATGATCAATAAATTACGATAAGGTTCTTTGTCAGTAGACCCACATAAATTTGGCGAGATGCCAATTAATATATTACTAGATCACTACATTTTATAGAACAAAGTTCACCGCCTTGTCTGCCTATGTCATGTACTTTGGCAATAATCTTAGATACTATACTGTAAATATTTCTTTAAGGTTTTAAATAAGGTCTTTAAATAAGACAATGATAGCTCAACAAGTCGGAATAAGTTAAACTACCTGATTGGGTTGCCTATTACTCATATTGAAATCCATGAATTATAATAATCCAACTAATAAATATTTGAACACAAATCAAAATAGAAATCCGATACAATTTACAAGAGACAATATTGACTTGAATATTTAAACTTGACACTGAGCCCAAATCCATGTAATTCCATTTTTAAAAAAGAAAATACAAAACTTACATTGTCTCCGCTATAGGAAATATGAAATCCATATCCTGGTGTCTTGGCGCATCAGCAGTGACGGGCTCCAGGGCGATATCGACGGAGTGGTCCAGAAGAGCACCCAGAAGTCCAGTCCATGTGCCTTCATAAGTACGGAGCCCGAGCTTACTGTAGTACCGACTCCGCGACCTGTTTCCCATAAAAAACACATATATTACATAGCATACGAGTTTTGAGTAATATTCTGTTAACAAATTTGATTGTGGATGAAGGTTAAACAGTTGATAAAGACAAAAAATATCAAATAGTTATAGTGAAATGAAATTCCTAATATATGTGTCCTAAATAACTATGTTCAATAGGATTTATTTTAGTCTTTTCTAGAATAGAATAAAATTATGATGATGAATGTCCGTTAGTTATTTTATTTCTTGATCTTGAAATATGTAATTAATAACCTTATATTTCTAAACCAATGTCATTAGATCGTAATTAATTTCCAGGATAGGCTGGCTGAATGTTAATAATTATAAATTTAACTAGGAACTAATTATTATGTAATAACGAAATTTTTATAATTGTTAAAAATTAATCTCAATTAAAATTATAAACGCGGAAGTTTGTGAGTGTGGATGGATATGATATGATTGTTACTCCTTCAAACACACGTAACTGAATGGATTTTAGTGAAACTTTATAATAATCTAGATTATACTTCAGAACATTACATAGGCTATAAATTTCACGACGATGAAACAGTGCGCACAGCTAGTAACATATATTTCTACAACTTACGTAGAATTGAGACGATACGTAAGGAAATGTAGTACATCGTCTAGTAAAGCTGGCGCTGATGGTTCATCATCTTCCAAGGAAGACGACCCGTCTCCGGTCGAGTTACACCTGCCCACCTTCAACTCCTCGCCGAGAAAATTACGAGCTTCCACTGGGTAAGGAACTTCAACTGCGGACATGGACTGCTCTCTGTTCCAACAACCTATACAAGAATTATAGTCTTCTAAACATTTCTGATGCATTTTTATTATACTACAATGGTGAGGATGAATTTCGCGTTAATGAGGAAGGAAGAAGGGTGTGTTAGTCACCCATATTAAATTACAAAGAATTTAGCCCGGTATATTCTTATATATTTTTAATTTATTATAAATTAGTAGATATTTATTTTTTCCATGGGTGTCGTTAGAATATTATTCACTGCCAATGACACAAAAAGATGTCAAAAATACCGAAAATATTACATAATCATGTACACATGCTAAATTGTCTCTTTTTTTTAGTTCAGTAAATTATATTGATTACCGGCTCGACGAAGAAAATCTGTTTAAGCAATTCTTTTATTGGCATGTTCTCGTAAAAACCTAATAAGCTACAGTGATTACATTTCCCCCAGGCAGTCGGAACGCGTACTTTTTTGTGGTTAGAAAATTGTGAGAGAAATAAAAAGTATTTTTATAATTAATTGCAATATCGAGGAAAATCCCAATAATCTGAAGGAGCTGATATTCCACCCACCCACTGAAAACAGGTGGTTCTCAATTAGACGTCATTTTTTGTTATACGATACGCATTGTGCTACATGATATGTTCGAACGAAACTAAAAGGGTGTCGATTATTTTTTTGCAATCGATAGGGTTTGTTCCAAGGTTGGACTACAGTCTCTCACAAATTGGATATCCGTTTAATTTGTAGCGTATCCGGTCTATACTTGTTAATGTTTTTTTCTGCATTTCAAACTACGCTCTATTGGAAAACGGAGAGTATTGAAATAAACTTGTCCTGGTTTATTAGGATTACTATAGTGTCTAATAGTATTTATACTTTGTTTTCACAAAAATCCGATACCGACTATGACATTATGACTGTAACTAATCTCATACAATATGTGTGTATGAGATTTATTTCATTATCTATCGCTGCAATTTATTTTATATTTATATGAACAATTGAAAACAAATTATATCATTAATTGACGTAAGTTATAAGATATTCCAATTAATAGATAGTACAACATATAAATTATATAAAATACACAAACCTAAAAAATGAGCATAAAGTGTCGAATTAATTTTGACTTTGAAATACTGAACGACGTACAAACGCATCTCGTTTTTCTCATAACGATTGCCTACGCTCCAACACTTCTTCGATTGTAGCCATAACGAAAATCTGCTTATATTCGTCATCTCAAATCTTCTAGAATAATTATAGTTAGCACAACCGGACTGCAATAGAGGCACTAATCTACCTGACTTCTTGATAACTTGGTTCCTGGTAAGGTTTTTAAATCTATCCGATGTGCGATAGTAATTTCTTTCATATTCCGTTTTAATACATTCAAAACGATTACGTGAGCCAGATCGACATTTGTAATAATCGTGTTCATTGTGAGAAATTCTCAGGTTCCTGTTAACATATTTATCTTCATTGATTTTATAGAAGAAATTAGCATCACATAACCCTAGAGAGTCAACGTTCTTCCGGTAACGGTCAGATGGGTATGCCGCTATGATATTCTGATCGAATCGAATCGATGTTGCATTCAGTATCTCATTGACATATTTAAGATCCCGTTCCGATCTTGTAGCAATCAACCAATCGTAAGCAGCCGTATTCATTTCTTTTTCATGTAACTGTAACAAAATGTATGAGGTAAACATGACAGAATTCAGTGCACAAATAAAATACAGAACATTCTTATCACTATTAAATTATATCCTGATCCTCCGTGACAGCACTAAGGACATAAGTTATAACATATTATTCGTACGTTATGACAAAACAAATTTGTTTTGTAATATATCGAGGTTCATAAATCAGCGTGTCGGGCGCCTACCACCGTTACCCGCAATCGCTGGTCATTGTTATAAGTTGTCATTTTTCCCAGCATATTTTCTAAGCTAATGAAACCGTGAAAACAATTGCAATAAAACATTTTTTTTAAATAAATCAGTGGTATGATTCTATACCTTGCCAAGGACTGGAAATAATCTTGTCCACCACTAATTCTGGTCAGACAGTAAGAACATAATTACCTTAGTCATCAGGATTAACATGAGGTCTTGAACAACGCTAAATATACTATACCGACCAAATACATTACGTATTTATACTATGTTTATTTGTACATGTTTATTTGCTTAGTAACAATTATTTCTATATTCCAGATGGGTTAGCTGCTCTTCAAAAATTATTCAATTTTTGTTCAACAATAATTTTTGTATATGAGCATAAAATACTCTCTATAATGTTGACAACTAATACTAATAATAATATTCCGTAATATTATATTATATTATAAGATTTTAGTTATTTTATAATTAAATAATCAAAGACATCTTTCTACATCTACTTACATATTAATTAATTATATACAATACAATAATCTAACCAGATGGATATGCGAAACTTTAAAGTTTTCTTTTTAATTATCCTATAGAATTCAGAAAAGTGTCATCAAAATCTCAAATTTTGACAAAGTTTATTTTCATCAGGAATTCGATTGAACATTATCATTAAATGAGAATAGAGGTGAATTTGGAGTCTCTTTATTTCTGATGTCGGTAAAATTACGAGGGCAACTACGCAAAACTAGAATTAGTTTTAAATTTGTCATCATTGTCTAACGTTGATTGAACATTGATTGATGTCACCACAGTAGTAACTCCTGTTTTACTGGCACTTCCTTATCAGGATTCATAACTAGAAATTACTTTTATGCGTATCATGTTTCAGTTACAGTTTCCATATTTTCTTCTGTCGTTCTTACCCTTTACATCTATTTACATTAATTCTCAATTAATAACCAAAGATAAAAGAAATACCTTTTTAATTAGTGTATTGAGACCGCTCGTATCATTTAGCCGCAGCCGAGGCATAAGAATAACTATACCAATACGCGCTTGAATCCTCACAGTTCCCATTGCATTGACCACAGAAGCGACCCCGTTTACGGCCAAACATTTCATTAGTCGGACAATTGCCCATACACAACCTTAAACAAAAATATCATGTATATTTTTTACCGTTATCTTGTTATCCATCTAAACGAAATGAAATCGACTAGTTGCATAATGCATTCTAGAATATATAGTTGGTTTAAATCTCTTTTTTGTGTGAGTAGAATGGCAAACGAGCTTACAGCCGACTTAATGGCAAATAGTAACCGTCCCCTATACATGAATAGCACCATGCGTTGCCACTTCTCATGTTTCATGTCTACGAATCCCCTATCATATTACCAAAGATACATATTTATTATCAACGGTATGTGGGTAGAATAAAAATTTCCACCCATAGCTGTTTTAAATAGTGTATTAAGTATTTTTTCCACAAAAAAAGAATCTGTTATCGGAACAAACTTTTATCAATTGCAAAAAGACTCATCAAAAGCGCTACTGCAATATGACGTAACATATTCCTTAACTTTGACAAAAAGGTACCTCAGTATTGGTACTGTATATGTTATGTCAATATTATCATTATTTTGACATAGATATCATTTCAAATGATGATTCATTAATTGATATGACCTTCTTTCTGCATGTATAACAGAGCAAAACTAATGCAACTTATGAGTAATTATAAAATCCGATAATACGTTCGGTGAAATATCTTCACTTAATGTGATTATTTGTAATAATTTATCCATAAAGTAGGTATGTACGTGACGAAGGATAGTTTAGTAAAAAGGCAGAAATCGCCGAAGGCACGTAGATTTGCAGTGAATCGAGAGACACGATCCGGTACAGTTTTACATTATTTTCACATTTTAACATTGTCTACTCTTTTTTTTATTTCTAGTTCTGTGGTGTTTATATATTTTTATATACATTATATTCTACACCAAAGGGAGAAATTCAGTTTTCTGGTAGTCTATGACCTTCAAGTAAGTAATTAACTTTATGATATTCAACAATTCCTTTATATTTGTATTTACTAACATATATTGCACATTATTGTATCTACCTCGCATAGGTATACTTTAAGTACTGTCAATAAATAAGATAATTTAATAAAGTTGTAATCGGTATTAAAAAAACTCACAAAAGCATTTCGCACACGATATGTCCGTAGGGACAACAAATGTACAAGATTAAGTAAGCTCGAATTCGAAGCTTCGAATTTATATAACTGAATAACTTATATTATTTATTTATTCCTCTAAAGATATTTGGATTTGGACTCTTACACCCGGACAGATATTTCTTTCGCACGAGGAAAACTCGGCTGTCACTCTATTGAACAACGATTGTATTTAATTATACGAATTTGACCTTAATTGTACAAATAAATCAAGCTTATATTTTAATACTAATTGAACAGCAGCAGTAACAGTAAAAAGACATGTCTCTGTCACTGTTTCCTATAAGTCTAAGATAGTGTTAGGGGAAGAAATCGCAAAAGCAGGCCTGGCCATAATGATAAGAACAGGCTCTTATGAATAGTCTGTATCCTGCAGTTGTTAGTAATAGATTGTTATGGCGGTTATTATTGTGGTAGTCGGTCAGTATAAGTTTTTTTTCTACAATTAAGACGACACACTTTTACAATATAGTTTTTGTCACACCACGATCGATGTTAGGTATGTAAATGAACGTCTGATGCCATCCTCGCCAAATAGCATGATCCACTACATATGGGAGCGGGGCCAGTGCATCATAAGGGCAGATAGCTCGTATTCCAACGCTAGCAAACAGAACGATGAATAATGGTATAATCTTCATGATCTGAAAATTAACAAATGGCGAGTCCAGGGTAACTGTTATAATAGCTATCTAATTTAAATTAATTCCAAAAAAAAATTATTCCTAACAAAATCTGCATGGAACTAAGACGAGAATAAGCCTGAGGAATTGCAAAACAAAAAAGATTCAAATCGGCATATATAATTATGTAAGATAGCAATAACGTAGCATTAAAAATGAATATTTCTTAAATTACTCAGCATATTATTTATGTATTATGAAGAAAATATGGCACTCATTATCTTTAAACCCGAAAATTAAACTTCTATCACTTATTCATGTCCATATATAATTTAAAAACTAAAGAGGCATCTAAGCCTCTAATTATTTTAATTGTACGAAAAAAAAACCTTATCATTATAAACGTATTTTCTTCTGAATATTTCATTCTAAATGCCTGTTAATGGATATTATTTTTGAAATCGATATTAAAATAATACTATTTATTTTAATATCTATTCTGCTTATTATATTCTAATTACTACAACATCAATCAATTTTTAATAGATTATACAGACATACCTTCAGTAGGAAATAGGTAATAAATCTAAACAAAATCGTAGGTAATAAGTGCTTATGAAACCGTATGCACGTACATACAACTTATGAAAGACTACGTCATCCCTGTCCGGAAAGATACATTGTTACAATCATTAATTACCTCAGACTGAAAGCATTGTACCAATCAAAATATGACATGTCAACCTATTGAGAATACCTACGTGTATTTCGAGAACCCTACTTCAATTAATAGTAACAAATGGAATGGATACTGTTGTTAAATGGAGAGGTACAACCAGCATATTTATTCACACTTACATAATTGGGAAATTATGTCTGTATGTATTTATTATTGCTCTATACATAGTCTTAAGATATATTCCTATTGTTTCCTTTAAATAAACTTTTGTTTAGCACCGAAACTTTTGGTACAAAAGACAGTGTATTGTTATGGTTAATACGCTAGATTATGTAGATACAGTGATTACGGTACTACACCTTCATATGTATTATTCTTGCAATTTTTATCTAATTTATTTTCGCTTATAAAATGTTTATTAAAATTAAAATATAATCAATACATAATCAAGCGTTTTAATCTCTTATACCTAACGTTTGTAAACAAAAACGATTCCTATAATCTAATTACAACGTCCACCTCATAGATACAAAATCTATACATATAATTGGATGGCGGATTCCTGGGATTAATATAGGTATGTTTGTGTATTACTATAACGTTATAAATTACATTGGCCATTGTACATTTCATACTGAAACACGCACGGACGGCCTTCAGAAAAATTACACAAAATTTCACTGTATCTTCATAAACATGCCGTCTCCCTCGGTATGCTTTCCCTTTCAACGCTATTTTATTCTTATTCTCGCAGATATTTGAAAATATATGAGTTATTATGAAGTAATTATTATTATTTTAAGTAGGTACAGTATAGTAAAATGTTTATAATAGCCAGAGATGGCAAAATATCAATACGTGATGATCTATCAGTTAGATTAACGCCATACAATAAATGAGACAATATATATCTGCGTGATAAAGATAGAGACTTTAAAAAAATATTTTAAAGTCCCAAATTCCGATCAATTTCGGCCGTTAAAACATACTTTGCAACTTGTCTCATAATTTAAATCGTTATTTATATACATATAGAGTATGTAATATTGTGCTATCTGTGGTTATAACCACAGATAACATAATATACATACTATAGTCAAAAATCAAAGTCATGTTATGCATCAGTAAAGCGGTTTATTCATGTCTACGCGTCAGTGCATATGTACCGTAATATTAGATAATATAGGTACATTAGCGGATTGCTGAGAACGCATTAATCGAGACACATATGTAGAGGTATCACAAATACCGAATATTTCAAACTAAGAGAATGTACATAAATCATTCAACGTTTGAATTTCCGAACTGTATGAGACATGATAAATTAAAAATTGGTAATAAAAGAATATAATAATATCTACGTATATGTATAAGTAGAATACTGTTTAGTTTCTTTATTTTTGCGTATAAAAAATGCTACTTACATGTATATATGTATATAGTTGTAATTATAAAATACACACTACTAATACACTTAGAATAATATGTCTACTTCATCTAAATTAATAAATTAGTGGTTACGAAAGGAAAAGAATAAAGAAGTTCAGCTAACATAGGATTATTACCAAAATAGGTTACGTAATATGTTTGATATATTTTGAATAAGGGTAAGTCATTGTAAGCGTAGAATAACGACGCGTAAAATTACAAGGGGCATCAAAGCGTATAGTGAGAAGCCGATGGCGCTTATTTATTTAGGCTTTATCTATCACACATACTTTGATATAAAAGCTGGACTTAGTGGTAGGTGGTTTCTCAGTAGGAATGATGGAGTAAATATGCACACACGTATATGTATCACATTATAGAGAAAAGTAGATGTTTATCGTAATTAAGTATGTAATGCAACTAAGTACGTGATAGTATGTCATTGTTTACAACTAGATAATTATAGATACAAGTAGATATAGTGTACTTATACTGTATACTTCTATAATATGTATTTTAATTGAAATAAATAATCTTACTGTTGGATAAAAACCCACACTGCACTTTTCTAAAATGTCTTCTAATACTATACCACATTTGAATCGTCTAGTGTGACAGATCGAGTGAATGAACGAACTAGATTTTATTTATATAATGAGAACGGCTCACAAGCTGATGACCCGCCTGATGGTAAGTGGTAATCACATATATGTATAAACAACACTAAGAACATCGCCTTATCATGTGACGTCCGTGATATAACTCATTGCTATTCCGTAGGACTAAGATGTCATGCCTTATTTCTCACAATGCAAACTTAGCTACAATGCAGAGGATTAGGTACCAGTTCGTTAATTTAAAGCCATTCCTATGGAATATAAACAGTATAAGCCTTAACGTGAGTTCCAGAATGCGAAGTAAATTCAGAATACAGGGATCCTAATAAATATAAATATTTTTCATGGAAAATGTTTTGAAAATTACGCAAGTACCTACTTACTTACGTTACATTAATGCAGATCATAATATCTAATGAAACAAGTAAGTTAATGATATTTTATATTTCTTTTCAGAAAAGCATTATGCCACTTTCAACTACGCAAACATCTGTAATTGAGGAAGACAAGCCTTCTCATTGTGGACAATGCAGACTAAATCACAGCAAAGACTGCTGCAACAGAAATAATAACAATGAAATTCAATATAAAGATGCACATTTCCAACTACTACCCAAAAATGAGCTAAAATTCGTCAGATTAATAAGAACTTGGGAAAAACACGCTGGATTCATAACCCCCATAAGATGGGTAAACACTTTACTGATCATATCATTTCATATTTTTACCGTACTATGGTTTAGCTACACAATGTTATATAACAACAAGCTTAAATGGCAATCAGTGTTATTTGGTAAGTACACAAACCTCCTAACTTATTTTATAATACAAACTAATATCACAAAGAGAATAGATTTGTTTCTTTTATATAATTGCTTACAAAACGTAAGCTTGGCGGCTGGGATAGGTGACACTGTATTACCTATACCAATATACAACCAAATGAGACAACATTTACGAACTTTTACTTTTTTTTTAATTTTATACACTTACCTATTATAGTTTCAACATACGCTATATAGCCGGGTCGATTATAGGGAATTATACAATTTGTGCATCATCTGATTATCACTATGTATATTGTAAATTTAAAGCTTTCTCTAACTATAATATTTATCGCAAATGATTAGATTTTACAAACCTATGTGCGTGACAATTAAGTAAAATAATACTCAATTACCTAAAACTGTATAAATATAATGTCTACATACTTCTACTATATATACTATGTAATATCCCAATATATCATTACTATATTACGTCTCGATATAACTTTCAGGATTCCTGACGGGTCAAATTGCGGGTTTTGGTGTAACAGCTGGAGCTCATCGCTACTGGTGTCATCGGTCGTACAAAGCCAAATTACCTCTACAACTAATATTGCTGTTCTGCTATTCTCTTGCTGGACAGGTACGTAATTTTATAATATTAAAAAAAAAACAGGACAGGCAATCGAACTCACAACCTATATTTAATAAGTAGCAACTATTGCTTATACAAATAAATTAACAATACGTCATGTGTCGCTCGTGGTACTTCTCATTGCATTATCATTATGAAAGACTATAGAATCATACCTTCATACCATGTAATTTCACTACCGTTATCTTATTCTTCAAGCGAAACACATATTACTCAGTAAGTTACTTTGCGACTTAAATACGTGAAATCGCAAACTACTTTAGGTATATAGTCTAACTCGATAAAGTAAATCACTCACTTCATTATTACATAGTATAAAACAAAGTCGCTGTCACTGTCGGTCCGTCCCTATGTATGCTTATCTTTAAAACTACGCAACGGATTTTGATGCGGTTTTTTTAAAGAAAGAGTGATTCGAGAGGAAGGTTTATATATATAATACATGTACACCCGTGCGAAGCGTGGGCGAAAAGCTAATATACTTACAAAACCTTATATGTACTAGAGACCATATTATACTGAATTGCATATTTCTTTACATCTTACAGTATATGAAGTTATGAACGTTCTTAACGTTTTCCTTATTCCTAATTAAAAATAATATCATGGTACTTTATAAACATTACCAGCTAAGAGTCCATTTTAAAACAAATGAAAAATATGTGACCTCGTCAAATACACTCCCCAGATCTGCCCTATTAAATTAGAGTAATTTTATGAAAATTAGCTATCTCCCTTTTAAAATGTAAATATAACAAGTTTCAGAATAACAATCCTTTAATGTTAACAATAGTTATTTTGATAATTATAAGAAATTATCTACTTAAGAATTAAATGCACAAAATAGTATTTCATCCTTTTTTATATACCTTCTGTGTTACATATTTCAACCGTCAAGCAGTTTGCTTTGTAAGAAGTGTTTCGGTTAAGTGGTGAAAAATTACAGAATATGGAAGCTAATATGTTAGTCGGAATGGCAAATGTGTTGTGCCACTAGTGTCACGTCATGTGATGCTCTATATATATATATATATATATATATATATATATATATATATATATATATATAGACCGCCTTTTGTGTAAAGTTATGTATATTCACCACTTTTTTTTTTTGTTATGTTGGTAATTGGTGTAACAAAGAGTAAAAAAACTACACAAATATGCAAAATAATAAGTTTTTTTTATTTACAGAATTCCATTTTCGATTGGGTCCGTGATCACCGGGTGCACCACAAATTTTCTGAAACATCTGCTGACCCACATGATGTCCGTCGAGGTTTCTTCTTCTCACACATAGGCTGGCTCATGATGAAGAAACACCCGGATGTGATTACCGAAGGCAGCAAGACTGATATGAGCGATATCATAAACGATCCCCTCGTCAAATTTCATACCAAGTAAGTATTTATTATACTAGAAAGAAAGAAAAGAAGGAAAATATTTTTTTTCTTAAGTGTTTATAATGTATGAGCTTCTATTTGTGACTATAATTGAGAGGATTCAAAAGAACTATTTAGCTCTTCTAGTTGCTACCAAGGACTTATTTTGATGTTTAAGGAATAAAATTTCATTAAGATCCTTTCAAATGCTAAAAGTGTGACGTTTTCATAGACAGACACGAATTTATTATATTAGTATAGATCACCTTCTCCATAATTTCTCCATACAACGTATATGCCAAATTTATAATAACAGTCAGTCAAATTGTTACACCACAAAAGCATAACTAACAAGTAAACAACAAACTCATTTACGCATTTCATATGTCATGCTTGATTTCCATTGGGATAGGCAGAAATAATGAAATGCCTTATACGATTGAAACAGACATTATTTGTTTAGTTTACATTAATAAATTTAGTAGAAATGCATTATTTCATTGCTATTTTTGATATTTCGTAATTTATTTCTGCAATACTGACAACAAAATAGTTACATTCATTTTGAGGAATACAGTTGTTGTTTATTATACTTATAAAAGACTAAAACATTTATTTCTTACAAAAATTGAATTTATAACATTTAAACAGAAAATATAAAAAATAAGATATTGTAGAAGAAAGTTTTTCAATAGATCTAAAAAGGCACCCGGATGTAGGTAGATTCGTAGGTACTCATCTAAATATTGTTCTTTGGGTCCGAATGTTTATTATTGTGGTTAGATGGCCAAAGTGAATCGCAAACAATTTATTCCATTTTCCTACATCTAAAAGAATATTTTATTCAAGAACTACGTAAATACATTTTTGGGGTGAATACAAACATTTCATAGGTAAGGTAGGTACGGTCAGCAACAAGTATTAGTTCATTCTTAATTTACAAAATACTGATAATTACAAACAAAAAATATTTGTGGTCTACAAGGTTCTTAGTTTAAACGGCCGACATTCAAACGTTATTGTAACTTGGGGTAGTTACAATAAGTTTTGAATGTCGATATCGGACTACTACTACAGATAATATTACATACTATTACTATCGTAACTATTATGTACGTATTTTGTATTTTAGTATTTTATTTTAAAAATGTTGCTGTTTTTTGCAGGTACTTCAATGTATTTAAAATAGCCATTTGTTTCGTATTGCCTACACTATTGCCAGTATACGGTTGGAACGAGGAGTGGAAATTCGCCGTCTTATCACAAATCTTCGTACGGTACATGATGAGCCTGAATTTCACGTGGTCTGTTAACAGCTTTGCACACATATGGGGAAACAAACCATATGACAAGTAAGAATACATTAAGACCATTTTCCTGTTTATATTTAGAATTATACCGAAGTAGCAGCTTTCTTGGTAACATGTGTTTAAAGGGTGAGACAAGGTAGTGAAATTATAGGATAAGAGGTATGGTTGGTATCACTAGTGTCACATGATAACGTTATGTATTTAGTACTGTTAATGAATATAGGCGATTCTTATCATTTATCATCGGATGGGCCGTCAGTTTCTTTGAAATTCCAATTAAGTACATTAAAAAAAACTTAAACAATTAAATTAATATGATTTATCGTTCCATCAGAAGAGTTAACCAATTAATAAGTCGTATATAATCATACGAGTACATTAGGAAGTATCACGTCCGTTATATTGTCATCGTCATACATAGATTTAAAAAAGGATAACTTAAAAATTATTCTATTTTTTGTATCACGTTATCTTATGCTTATCGGCATCTACATATGGCAGACTTAACACCATACGACTATAATATAAATAACATGATAACGTATACTTCTGTTATTTTAACCAGTATTAGTCTGTATTTTTTATAGTTGTGCTACGTAAAAAACTACTAAAATCTTAAATTTTGATAAGTTTCACTCTAGTTCGAAATACAATAATCCTCCTGTTCTGTCCTATTCCTTTTACATAGTGTAAATAACCAGCTTTCTTTACAGAAACATCATGCCGACAGAAAATAGAGGTGTATCGATTGTAGCCATGGGTGAAGGATGGCACAACTATCATCACACATTTCCATGGGACTACAAAGCTGCTGAATTAGCTTATTCTATTAACGTTACCACGATTATCATAGATTTTTTCGCGTATATCGGTTGGGCATACGATCTAAAAGTGGCGTCACCTTCTTTGATCGACGCGGTAGCAAAGAACAGAGGTGACGGGAGTAGATATGAAAGCTTAACTATACAAAATAAATACAATTAATTGGAATAATATAAATAGACATGATATTCGTTGAATGAACGTGAAGTATGGGGTTGGGCGTGGGTTGTGAGCAAGATAATCATATAGGTACATTCAGTGATGAACCGCAAAATAGCGGAATTCCAATTTCTACAGCGAGTAGAATACACTATACAATGTAATGTTTTTTTTATTTAATTATGGTTTTGAAATATGATTAAAACCTGCTATGTTTAAGGCTAATAAAAAATATAATGATATTGTTTTAAGAGATCTGTATAGTTTCTTTTCACTATTATGTTCATAATAAAGCACAAAAATGTTAAAAAAAATAATTATAAAGTTTGTAAATATGTATTGTAAATAAAAATATAAAGCCGCTATTTATCAAATAAAATGTGACCATAAAACATTTTTTTAAACAAAATAAATATATTTATCTTCTATAAGATATTATTAATTATTCTTGAAATACAATAAGTAAAATAATTTATTTATTGACTGTGTTCTTAATTCTCTAGTTGTACATATTTATAACAGATATGAGTGCATGTAAGTGATCACATATTAGTGACATTTATTGCTGGAGTAACTAGTAAACAACAAGAGCAATAAAAGTTCAAACTTCTAAATTATGCAACAGCTATCAAATGTAAAAAATATTTCTAAAATTTTAACATAATATATACCCTTAAATGATTACAATTTTGTTTCTTATGTACTTTTATTACTTTATTTTGTTTTTTTTTAACATAAAATAATACTTTGTCCACATATGAATGAATATTATTCAACCAATCTGGATACAAAAACAAAATCATACTTTAGCTCGCAATCTACTTTATACAATATATATAATTAATATATTATTTAGGCACCAATCTACACACCAACTCAATAATAATAGAGGATTTTTTTTTTATTTGGTATAAAATAAGGTGACTAAAACCATTATTTCTCAGTCTTTGACCAGTTTCAAATTATTATTCAAGAATAAATTCCATGCTATTACAATCTGCATCAGTTTTTGCTTCTTTAATGGGTCTCACATTCTCATCCTTGGATGTTTTCCTTTTCAAACTTAAAGTTTTTGGACCTACTACACTCTCACTGACATTGGAGTCACTGTTTGATACCTTCCTTTTCTTTGTTTTTGTGATAACAAAGTCCAAATCAGAAGAATCATCATCAAACCCTGAGTAAATAGGAACAGATCGACCACTTCGTGTCGATCTAATGGGCTGAATTCTAGTTGTCTCCTCAATAATTTGTATGGGTGGGGGCCACGTAGCAAAGGTGGCACACTGTCGTGCCTGGCGATAACTGTTTATAGACATTAGCTTAATGTAAACAGCAAGGGTGCGAGCTTTCTCTGCCTGTGTTATGGTACTGGGCAAGATACTCCAAGGCATTCGCCTGTCGCGAACATTTAAATACCTCCTTTTCATTGTTTTTTTCGGTGATGTACTGTTAGGTTCTGTGTCAACCTGGCAAAGTATATATTTATATAATTTCTAAACTCAGTCAGATTATTACAAAAAATATAGATAAAATAAATATTAATACTGAAAACAACATTCAGAGGTCAATATACCTTTCGTAATAATTCGTCTTCCTTAGCAGATGCCTCTGAATCCCTTAAAGCTCTAAGGAGATCATTCATTTCTTCTTTGGTTAAATTGTCTTCATCGAGGCCAAATTCTATAAGAAAATGTTAATAATATGCTTAGGTATTCAATGTATTATTCAATCATAATACAAAATATTTTTCCAACATGAAATTTAATAATATACCGGTCAATTGATTTTTCAATATCTTCATTTCAGAGTCGCAACTGTCGTCCGATGAGACTATATTGTTCAAATCATCCATTTTATATTTTAGTGCTTTACTTTTTTTACCAAAGCGACATAAAAAGTATTCTCTAATAGGATTAATAAATGTACAACATTTTTTACTCGTAATTTATTTCAATACAACCAAAAGCAGAATAATAACAAATAGATACACAACTACACAACAATAGCAAACTTTTCACATACAGCCGTCAGCAATCATTGTCAAAATAACAATGACAATGACAGTTTTCAGGTGACATCTCTGTCTGTCATTACGTCTCACAGAGTTTATGAAATGACGAAAAAGAGGAATCATCTAAATGATCTCCAAAAAATATTGTAACTTTCTTAGCTTCTGCTAATCGTATACGAATACGCAGATATCGGTCATAGAATTAAAAAAAAACATAAAATCTCTAAATATAGGTACTGAGAAGTGTTCCAGCAGAGCGACATCTTATTATCTACATTGTTGTACAAAAGTGGGAAAGTAAAACCCACAAAGGAAATAACAATGTACAATAATCAAAATAAATTTACGTCTTAAATTTGCTTAACGCACAGGTCCATAAACACACATACAGTCGTGACTAATATCAAGTCAGAAATTTATATTCAATTATAAAAAGAAACTGACATTGACAAATACATATTTTTATACGTATGTTGATTTAAAATGTAATACTCCCTTAACTAGACTGACTACGTGATTGAAGTTATTGACTGTCAGTTAATATTATAGTCAAAATATCATTATAAGTACTCTGTGATAGCATTTCAGTTAAGTCATATGTGCATGTCAAGTAAATTTTTCTTATTATTTTTTATTGTCGAGTATTCTAATGAAAATTTTATAAAATATTTAACATAAAAATCCTTTGTCTCAAAAAAAAACACAAAATATGCAATGTATTACTACTATTTATGAATATCCTATGAGTTAATTCAATATTTAATAAACAAAATGGAAGAAGAGTTACGGTGTTATGTTTGTAAGGAATTCTACAGAGAACCAGTATTATTACCTTGCGGTCATGCTTTATGTCGTGCCTGTGCTGTGAACCTGCAATGCCATGTGCATGAAGTAGAAGGTTCCACCGCTTCCAGTGATTATCAGGAAGCTGATAAAGCATCCGTTTCGAGTGAAACCGACAGTGGTGTAGTATGTGGATCAAGGCCAAATAGTTATGCGGGAACGCCTGCCGCCCCCGTATATCCAACGTCTTCATTTACTTTAACATGTCCTTTATGTAGTAAACAAGTGTGTTTGGACGATAATGGAGCCGAAGGTCTTCCACCGTTCCGTGTCATGCGGACTATTGTGGAGCGTTTTGGCGGGGTCACTGGTGCGCCGCCTGCCGAAGAGGCATGTCAAATGTGTGAAGGAGAGCGTCGTGCGGCCATAGTTCGCTGTGAGCAGTGCTCTGTGAGGTACTGTGCTGGTTGCCGAGATGCTTGGCATCCAACACGCGGACCACTAGCACAGCATGAACTAAGAACACTGGGTACCACATGCATTGATCATGGTTCTTTACCAGTGCTCTATTGTAATACATGTTTGCTGCCAATCTGTCAATGTTGTCTTACAGAAAGACATTCAACACATGAAACACAACCATTGTCAAATGCAGCTAGGGCTCATAAGGTAAGGAAAAATTAAATATGAACAGTATTAAGCATATATAACTCTACATATATTGTATTATGACTACCTATTTTGCAAGGTGTCTGTACCCTGTAATTTCACTGCCATATCTCACTTTCACTACATCATATAACTTTGTAAGCTGTTTCATGGTAGAAATATGTCCAACAGTGGTATCTATGCAGGCACCTTTACACATAAATAACTTAATGAAAAACGCAACTATTTCAGACTGAACTTTCACAATCACTGCAGCAGCTTTCTGAACAAGCCAAAGCTATGACTGAGTATATACAACTAGTCAAAGGAACAGGGGATAAAATGAATGTAAGTAAACATTACATAACTTTTAATGTCAAACATGGTTTGATGGAAAGATCAACTCTTGTGATTGAAATTGCTAACTGTTGGACCATGTTACCATTTATATAGAAAAAATAATTATTATATGTCAATACTTTTTTAAACTGTAATATGGGAATTATTTATACTAAGGATATATATAAATATATAAATCCTGCTTATTTGCAATTTGTTTATTTTTAAACTATTGTTCTACAACATGTCTTATTTAGCTTAAATATCCATTTCCATGTGATGAGGCTGGTCCAATGAATCAGCGCTTAGAAACTTTCTATGAAACCTTCCTCTAGTCCTCAAGTAGAAAAACACATACATTTTAATCACAGGAGTCATCTGAAGAATTAGAACAACAAATCAACCAAGCTTGTAGTGATGTGATTAATGCTGTGGAAGTAAGAAGAGATGAATTACTCCGTGCAGCAAGGAACACCCGGTCACAAACTGTTGCTAATATGCGTATGCTCACATCACAGGCAGCACAAAAGCTCCGAGAAGCTACAGCCTTACTGCATTTTTCTATAGAAGCGCTTAAAGAATCAGACCATGCAGCATTTTTACAGGTAAATAACATTTCTACTATGATCATATAACGTGTTTGTTATATTTTATAAAATAATATGTCCTTTAGTACTACAAACACAAATTTTTAAAAAAAAGTAGAGCTAGCATAACATATAGGATTTTTTTTATAGTTAAATAGTTTTAAGATAACATATCCACATAAAAAAAATAAGTTCACTTTATTTTGTGCATTAATAAAATTAACATTAACAGTGACATTCATCCTTTTTATAGAACCAGATAGCCAGTATTAATTTATATACATTTCATATCATCAAAACAGGCTGACCTAAAGTATACCAGAATTGTTTACAAAATGATAGTGTAAAAAAAAATCTCTATCCTATACTTTTATCTAATCAGATAACTGTTTGTTAGCAATCCCAAATCAGTTATTGTAATGAATTACTGCACACTGTTCAAACATAAATGTAATGTGAATATTTTTTTACATGTTCTGCTTTTAGTAAAAAATCAAAATAAATTATTTTAATATAGCTTTTTGAGTTGAATATTCATGTCATATAATATTTATAACCATAAAGGGGACGGATGAGAGACGACATGCAACTGAAATGCAAATGTTGAGATAGATGTGTGGTGTGACAAGGATAGCCAAGATAAAGAATGAATACATCAGAGGAAGTATGAAAGTGGCGCTGGTGTCAGAGAGGTTAAAGAGTAATCGTCTAACGTGATATGGGCATGTAATGCGTAGGAATGAAGATCATATCCTAAGGAAGGTGTTACATATGAATGTAGATGGTTATAAGGGTAGAGGAAGACCGAAAAAGAGTTGGATGGGCTGTGTGATAGATAGATGAATGGAAAAGAAAAGCATATTACACTGACCCCAAATAAATGGGATAAGGAAGAAGCAGATGAGATGGTGATGTAATATTAATAAAACTTAAAATGATTGTTTATAACTTTGTATCTGAAATTATAGTAATGTATACTTTTATTGTCAAAACTGACTAAGACTTACAGAATTTGATGAAATTAATTGATTTCTGATGTAATGATTTTATATGGATATGTATGTTTATTAAATTGTAATATTATGATTCCCAAAAAAAAATATCATGTCCTAAATTTATATAATATATTATGAGGACATTGCAACCTTGAAATCTTGTCAACACAAAAAAAATGTGTATAAATTTATATTTACTTTTCAGTGTAGAGACACTGACATCAAAAGCAAAATTTTGTCCTAATTTGTATTAATTTAAAACGTTCATTTACTATGTTGCTCTTTTATTATGTATAATATGTTTTCTTTCAAGATAAATGTAATATATTCTTAATGTAAATAGATTTATAATATAGATCATTGAAAGGCTCTGACTATCCCACCCAGGATAACAGTCGTGATGTTGTTTATTTTTGTTTTATGTACTAATCATTAATAGTCCTTATTTATTAATGCTATCTGATAATACACTAAGTATTATCAGGATGTAAAAAAATTGACCGAAAAAGATGACGACAATACATATTCCGTGATTTGTATAAAAGCCTTTATATACTAACTTATTCCAGGTGGGGAACATACTGTCAGTGCGAGCGCAGCAGACGGCATCGAAGCTGTGCTCGGCCGAGCCGCCGCCGGCGCCACCCGCGCTCACACTGGACACTGAGCCTGTGCTGCGCACCGTCCGCACCATGAACTTCATTGAGTGCATTCGTATGTTTTATATATTATATTCTTTGCGATATCACCTTCCCTCAGCTTTTCCAATAGCCCATTCTTGTATATATTACTACATCTGTAAAAGAGAGAAATGGTATTGTTTTTTACAATGGGTTCCGTTTTCGCTAGTAACAGTAGTAACATTGCACTACTTACACTTATTATTTACCTAAAAATTGAAACACTTATGCTCATCAAGTAAATGATCTGCAAAGACAATGTGAATGTAGATGTTAATTGCGATACTAAACGAGTGTTAACAAGTAGAAAATAGCATATAAAACTATTTACGAATAAACTTGAAGTAATGAATGCTCTTAGTCATCAACTGACTGACACTAATTTTTATAACCCTGGACAATTTACGTTGGGCTATCTACTACCTATAAGATGGCTTTTATGTGCTGATATGGGTATTAAACAACTGATACATATGCTTAAATACCTTTTTAAATATATATATACAAATGAGCATAAAAATAATATGTGACCAGGAGAGGGTTCTTACCCTCTCAGAGCATTAATTAGTTAAAATTTATGCTAACAAAAAACTAAAACATTTCGATTTAAGAGGTCATTAATTTTCTTACTGAACAACATCGTAATGGATTTTTTTTTAATACCATGGTTTATAAATACATATAAAATTGAGTTTTATGATTGCTTTCGTGGAAAACGCAGCACCGGAGATGGAAATGCGATCGGCAGGTATATCTATTTATCATAATGACATTTCATACTTAATTTTGTAATCTATTGAACCCTGAATAACTAACCTACATAAGTAATTGGGGTACCCAATCAAATATATGTTATTTTAAAATAATATTTAATTTACCAAAGATATGACAATAGTGTGAAATCTACTCATACGGTAGGAGACCTACCATTGCAAAAATGTAATTTGCAATGGTAGGTCTCCTACCTATGTTTATTATACATAGCGTAACCCCTGTTACAATTAGTAAATTATAATTATTGAATTAACTAACACCGCGTTTCTTACAGACATACTTGTTACATTGTGTATTTATTATACACGTACATAACCATACTTACAAAATTACACTCATATTATTTATTAGACACACGTTTTTTATTTTTATTTAGGGAAATATGTAGAAACTTAATTTAAAAACACGTATAGCAACAGTGCGACGGTTATGTGCGCAGCTCCGGGTGCGCCGACGCTGGCGGTGGAGGCGTGCGTGGCGCGCGGTTGTTCGTGCACGCTCGCATGGCGCCCCCCCGCGCCGCCCGCGCGCGCCGCCGTCCGCGGGTACGTGCTCGAGCTAGACGACGGGCTCGGTGGACCCTTCCGGGTGAGTAACGCGCGAACTGTAGGGCCCATGTAACGCCGCTCTACATGCTCAAGCTAGACTATGAACTCGGTGGACCCTTCCGGGTAAGTAACGCGCGAAATGTAGGAGCCATGGAGCGCCGCGCTATACCGTCCGCGGCTATCTATATTTTTAATGCCCAAAATATAAAAAGTGAAAGTAGATAAGCAGCATTTTAATTAAATTATTTTTATCACTTAACAGGAAGTCTACTGTGGTAGGGAAACAGTATGCACCATAGATGGTCTGCACTACGCGTCCCTGTACAGCGCGAGAGTCAAGGCGTTCAATGGCGCTGGAGAAGGCCCTTACAGCGAAGTAATTGGCTTGCAAACTTCACCTGGTAAAATATTATTACATAATACCTTAACAAACTTGTTTATATATACAACTATAGTATTATTAATTTGAGGCATATATGTAAGGTATCTGTTGCGGGTGAATAATAAGATGTTGCTGGTCAGACGATGTATATTACTGATGATGATAAACTGACAATGTGTACATAGAAATAATGATCTTATATACTAAATAACAATAGGAAAATGTAATTTCATACACAGTTTAGATACAGCAGTGCCTAGTAGACAATATTGAATTTGTCTTACTAGACATTATTAAATGCATTTATTATTTTATGTATCTAGGTGACTGTGTCCCATATTCCCCCCTTGAGAGAAAAAAATATATATATTACACACAAAAAAATGTTATTATAAAAATATTAATTATGAACAATATAAATTAATAAAATTTTTTTTTTTTTTACAAATTAAATCTCACTGTAGGATAAGATGTGCGTCCATAACGTGTCACTTTCAAAGGTCGGCTGTCATTTGCGAAAGCAATTGCTTCGTTGTTTATTATGAATGCTGGCTTGAGTCTATCTATTGACACATTTGTTTCTTTTTCGTCACGCTTGATTGTGAATACTTTTCCTTTGCGTTTGACAACCAAAAATGGTCCTTCGTATGGTGGTGTCAACGTTGGACGTAATCTGTCACATCTCAGGAAGACGTGTGAGCAATCCATTAAACGAGGATGTACAAATTGAATTAATGACATACGTAATGATTTATTCTTTTTGAAACTCAATGTCATTCTGTTGACTTTTTTCTTATAAGTCGATAACGGTTGGAAGTGATATTGTTTCATACTTGATAATGCATCGGCAACCGTGTGTGTCCGCTTACATATTATATCTGTACTGAATACATATGAAATCCAAGTATCTGATCCTTCTAAAACTTCCACCGAAGGTTTCTCATATTATTTATATTGACAATTAACCGTTTTTTTATTTTTATATATATTCCCAATAACTCCCTATCGTAGGTGGAGTATCTCGTTTGAGCTTCTGTTAACGATTTGGAGAAAAATGAAATTGGCTTCCATTCGTTTTTAATTTTTTGGTGAAGAACTGCGCCAACACATTTTAAGCTAGCGTCAGTCATCAATGCGATCCTTGCGTTCGACTCTGGAAACGTCATAGTTGTGACGTCACGCATGTCTTGTTTACATTGTAGAAATGCTTGTTCTGCTTCGATACGATAATTGTTTTATCGTTTTTCTTGCTATTTCTTAAAAATACATTGAGCGGAGCTTGATGCTTGGCGCGCGGTGCCTATAAAAATTCACCATGACGTAAATCTTTGACTGTCGTGGGTTTAGGGTAATCGTCGATTGCTTTTAGTTTCTCTTGTGTCGGTTTCATCCCTTGGCTCGTTATATGATAACCAAGAAAATCTAACTCATTTTTGAAAAACTCGCATTTGCTCATATTTATTGTAATTCCATTTTCATTTAAACGCGCGCGTAATGTTCCTTCTCGCGCTGGCTATCAGAATGTCATCGACAAATATAAAAATAAAGTCTAAGTCTCTGAATAGCGAATCCATAAATCTTTGGAACGTCTGACCCGCGTTTCTTAAACCGAATGGCATTCTTGTAAATTCGAAAAGTCCAAACGGAGTTATAATAGCGGTTTTTTCTGGCTCTGCAGGGGAATGAATGATAAGCGCGTCGATTTTGCTGAAGATGGATTTTCCACTAGCAATATACGAGAAATCCAATAACCTTGGAAGTGGATATCGGTCCGGTACGGTAATATTATTCAATGCGCGGTAATCACCGCATGGTCTCCATTCACCATTTTTCTTTTTTACCATGTGCAGTGGACTAGCCCATGGACTGCTTGATGGTCTGCATATGCCAATTTCGCATGTCCTGAAATTCCTTTTTGGCAGCCTTATATTTATCTGGAGGAAGAGGACGAGCCGAGCGCATACGGGAAATCCTTTTGTTATGATGTGATGTTTGATCTTATGCTGTACGGGAATATTCATTGATGTAGGCCTTGTGATTTTTTCATATTTTTCCAAAAGTTGCCTTATAGAGTTAGGCAGTTCGGAGTCAATGGAGCGAACAATATGTTTGCTTTGATGAAACTTACAGGCGTTTTGAGCTCTGTAACTTTATCTATTAATCTCTTCCCGTGTATATCTACCAATAAGCGGTATGCTCTAGAAAATCAGCGCCTAATATTTTTGACGTCAGCAATGATGAAATTCCATTTGAAAGAACGTCGTAAACCCAAATTTAAGGTTAGTGTTTTTTCCCCGTATGTCTTTATCACGGTTCCGTTTGCGGCGAATAATTTTAATTCGCTAGCGCTCTCATTGGTCTGTGCTTGCTTTTTGATCACCGAGATATTTGCTCCGGTATCCACCAAAAATCTATAACCACTGTTAGAGTCGGTTATATCTAGGCGGTTAAAAGGGTGAACAGCACAGAGTTCCGCCGTGTTCTGTGCTGAGCCGAGTTTTACGACGGCTGTCTTTTATGGTTGCAGGAGCACGGCAGGTCACATTTATATTCCTTTTCTTTAAATCTACGATGATAATAGCAATAATTATTACTCTGTCTATGCGCTGACTGACGGCGTGAATTTGATCTAGATCGGAAATTGCTGCGTCGGTTTATGTGTCGCGATCGATTTTCGCGTAGTGCAGCACAAAGCGTCGCGAGTTGTGAAGACAGGTGTATATATACAATTGCATATTAAATCGCATATTTTCATGTATTATTAATTTGTCCAGCGTCATATATTGTGACTGATGGAGGAAGCTGCCTCATCCATAACAGTCGGATGGTATCCTCATTAATTTTCCCGCAACCAGCTATTTTCCTCAATAACTGGGACATCTCCCAGGTTCATTTCTGCGAGCAGTTTGTGGAAACGTCTTTGCTCGCTCTCCTCATAACAGTATCAATGTGTGATTATTTATTCTCTGGTGGTGGATTTGTGATATCGTATTTTGGACGACCTCTTTTGGCAGTTTGGATATTATATATTTTATTTCGTCGGTTTTTGAGGTGCGATTATTGCCTCAAATTGTGCAAACCACAAACGTGGCGAGTCTCAGAACTTAACCGACGGTTATTACATCTCTAATAATTCAGGCATGTTTGTTCCTGTTAATGGCATGACGAGCCATTGTTAACGTTGTGATGAACAGCTGGCCAGTATTATATGCATAAACTTTGCGCATACAAAATTTTTGTGCCTCTTGAATTTCCGTATCAGACCCGCTTCTGGAAATACAAAAGCGCAGGATGCCGTCAAGAGATCTCTTGGTGTACATATATAATCACGTCGGGGTCACCACTGTTGCGGGTGAATAATAAGATGTTGCTGGTCGAGACGATGTATATTACTGATGATGATAAACTGACAATGTGTACATAGAAATAATGATCTTATATACTAAATAACAATAGGAAAATGTAAGGTGGGGTGACACAGTTTAGATACAGCATAAGACAATATTTAATTTGTCTTACCGACATTATTAAATGCATTTATTATTTTATGTATCTAGGTGACTGTGTCCCATAGTATCTACTCTATTTTCAAACAAGTCTAAAGCAAGTATTGTGTGATTAATTGTATGTGATCGTATTTTAACGATTGAAATATATTTTATTAACGACATAGTTAGACCAGTAGATCTATTGCTAACTCTATGGTTAAGAGTTAGCAATAGATCTACAAGTCACTTAAATTCACCAAGAATTAAGCATACAGTCCTTTGGATAGTAGCCTAGAAATCGCTTTGAAGTGTAACTTTGCGAGTGGACGTGTAAAAGTGTTATGGTGCGCAGTGGCGTGGTTCACGTGGGACGTGCGGTGCGGCTCGGGCGGCTCGTGCGGCTCGGGCGGGCTGTCTCTCAGCGCGGGCGGGCTGAGTGCGCGCGCCGCCGGCTGGCAGCCGCGCGTCGCGCTCGCCGACCAGCCGCTCGCGCGCGGCCTGCACTACTGGCGCCTGCGCCTCGACCACTACGACGGCGACGCAGACCCGGCCTTCGGCATCGCACGCGCCGACGTCGCCAGGGACAAGATGCTCGGTACGTAACACCGCTCATACCAAATGTAATCGCTCCGTGTTATACAGAGTGTCACGGAAAGGGTATATCGAGCCAAAGGGATCGGATACAGTTAGTTATTTAAAACCCTTTGTACATATTTTCTGATTAAATATAATACTTTAATCAATATTATATTATTATTATTTTCTTTAACTAATTTAATGTTACTTCAAAATAAACGTTTTTTTTATGTGTGCCCACAAAAAGATATCTGCCGGCGAAAAAAACCCCGACGGTACTCACGCGCATCACATAAATTAACATCCACAGGTGCTACAAAGTATTATATGAATAAATACGTAATATTCAAAATTACTTAAGATATTATTTTTAAAAGAATTTTAACACAAAACAAAAACAAGTTGACGTAACAACGCCTAGAAAGTCAATCATCTAATATTCGCAAAAAAAAATTCGCTACCTCAAAAATTAAAACTATAAACATACATTTTTCGTTTGCTAAATCAGTACACGCAGTGGTTCATTTTACCCTTTTCCGGGATTTCCCCAAATTAGAGCTCAGAGTTCCGTTTTAATTTTACAAAACCTTAGTCAAAGTGATGACCGTCGTTGTTCATGAGTTCCTAGTACTTAATATGATTTATGTATTTGTAATGAGTGCAAATGAAACTGGCATCATTTATTAGCGGAAGAAGTCTTTGTTCTGCAGTAGAAATAAGCTGTTGATCAAGTGTCCGTATCAACTACAGGTTGACATGCCGTGTTGCCGCTGGTTTGTCGGTGTCAAAATAAATATTAAATCGACGGCCTCGGTGCTTCAGCGGTGTGCTTTACTTACGATGGTCGCTGGTTCGATTCCTCGCACGGTGCAAATATTTGTATTCATGCGTGTGATTGTTTATATCGATTTAGGTATTTTCTATGTATATTATGTATGTATTTAGAAAAAAAACTAAGTATTTATATCAGTTCATTAATACTCATAACACAAGCCCTGCTTACCGTGGGACTAGATGTGACCAGTGTTTTTTTATTTATTTAAATACAAGATACGCTTTAAATCGCACTATCTCACAGTTCAGCGCAACATAAGTCATTATTGGCTATCTACTGCTGAATCGAATATTACTCCAAGGATAAGATGCCCTTGGAGTACTTAGGGTATCCAACCATCGGAGTAAAGTTCTGTCCAGAGTAGACTACTATTATGATGTACTACAACAGAATATCAGTAATTGTAACGTGGGTTATAAACCATTATAATCCTTTAAAAAAATCTCATTAAACGGCATAGGCAATCGCAATGTGACAAATATTATTGAGAAGAGTCGATTTTATTTGTACTCCATACGCTTGTGCTAGTACTCATTCTGACGACCTTATTACAAAGTATACTCCGGTAAAAACAGGGAGCGACGCCCTCGGGTGGGCGATGTACATCGACGGGTCGCGGTCGTGGTTCGTGCACGGCGGCGCGCACGGAGGCCGCGCGGCCGGCGGCGTGGCGGTGGGCTGCACCGTGGGCGTGCTGCTCGACCTCACCCGCGGCACGCTACGGTTCACCGTCGACGACCGCCCGCAGGTACGTGCACTGCTCACTACACACGCGCCGCGCGGCCGGCGGCGTGGCGGTGGGCTGCACCGTGGGCGTGCTGCTCGACCTCACCCGCGGCACGCTACGGTTCACCGTCGACGACCGCCCGCAGGTACGTGCACTGCTCACTACACACGCGCCGCGCGGCCGGCGGCGTGGCGGTGGGCTGCACCGTGGGCGTGCTGCTCGACCTCACCCGCGGCACGCTACGGTTCACCGTCGACGACCGCCCGCAGGTACGTGCACTGCTCACTACACGCGCCGCGCGGCCGGCGGCGTGGCGGTGGGCTGCACCGTGGGCGTGCTGCTCGACCTCACCCGCGGCACGCTACGGTTCACCGTCGACGACCGCCCGCAGGTACGTGCACTGCTCACTACACACGCGCCGCGCGGCCGGCGGCGTGGCGGTGGGCTGCACCGTGGGCGTGCTGCTCGACCTCACCCGCGGCACGCTACGGTTCACCGTCGACGACCGCCCGCAGGTACGTGCACTGCTCACTACACACGCGCCGCGCGGCCGGCGGCGTGGCGGTGGGCTGCACCGTGGGCGTGCTGCTCGACCTCACCCGCGGCACGCTACGGTTCACCGTCGACGACCGCCCGCAGGTACGTGCACTGCTCACTACACACGCGCCGCGCGGCAGGCGGCGTGGCGGTGGGCTGCACCGTGGGCGTGCTGCTCGACCTCACCCGCGGCACGCTACGGTTCACCGTCGACGACCGCCCGCAGGTACGTGCACTGCTCACTACACACGCGCCGCGCGGCCGGCGGCGTGGCGGTGGGCTGCACCGTGGGCGTGCTGCTCGACCTCACCCGCGGCACGCTACGGTTCACCGTCGACGACCGCCCGCAGGTACGTGCACTGCTCACTACACACGCGCCGCGCGGCCGGCGGCGTGGCGGTGGGCTGCACCGTGGGCGTGCTGCTCGACCTCACCCGCGGCACGCTACGGTTCACCGTCGACGACCGCCCGCAGGTACGTGCACTGCTCATCTCTATCTATCTATCTCAGCTTTATGCCGTGACTATCACGACATTGATTTTCCACTGAGAATTCCACTGAAAACCCCAAAGAATTTTATTTCTTAAAAATAAGTAATTGAGAGACAAGTGTGGGAGTTATAAAATTAATTAAATATAATAACATAATTTAAAAGATGAGTGAGTACATTTTTTTTATATTTTCTGTATCTGGTGCAATAAAGTGTATAAATATATTAATTATTATATGTATTAGCAGACCTGGCCACACGTTGCTATGGCTACGGTTAAATAATATTGCGACTATAAATTGAGATGTAAGTATCCTATATTTCAAGTGGGATCAAATTGCACACAATGTGCAGATCAAATTTGCAATCGATTCAGTACGTAGGAGTCCGGACAACGGACAAACGCAGACAAACAACGTAATTTTTATATATAAAGATAGTATGAAATCAATTACTCAGTTAAATGTATATCCTTTCAGGGCGAGATAGCGTTCACGGGACTACGTGGCGCATTCTACCCCGCGGTGTCTCTCAACCGTGGCGTAGCCGTCACGCTGCAGCCCGGCGTGCAGCCGCCTCCCGAACTGCTGCTCTCGCAGCTCTCCGTCGAGTAACCTGTTCCACCCAGTATTGGCAACTCTCAAAAACAACTACACAGACTACAAATTATTTAATATCCGAATTAATCATCGTTTCGATGAAAAAATTGTATGTGTACTTATAAGTAACTTATCATAACAATTTAGGAAAGACCATCCAATAAATAAAGAAATTAACGTCATGTCACAAATTATCTGACGATCGCATTATGATTATACGAATTGGCAACCCTAGCTTCCCTTGGCCTATGATTATATTATACTTATACAATATATTTCGTAAAATTATACATCATCAAATCATATATACTTTCTAAATAAATAAAATTACACTCTAAAACATGGTCTTGTAACAACTTGGGTCATAAGACGTTTTACTCCTCTGGAATAGCAACACAGCAGTATTACGAGTGTAATATAATTATATGATATCCGTAGTGCTTTTCATGTATATAGGCGAGGGTTACCGCTTACCATTCTGTAATTAATTATTTTGTGAAATAATGTTTTAATTCAGTATACGAGATATTAATCCAATTATATTCTTTAGTGTATATGCAATCAATTGTAAATTTGAATGTATAGAATAACAAATAAACTATGAATTATCATGTCTTCTTACATACTTGTAAGATAATGAAATTTACATATACACACTATATGTATTACTATTATTATGTATTTTAATATGATTTGATGTTCATGACAATAACTTGTAGGTTTATTTCTATCACCGTTTATTTCAAGTACAATTCCAAGTAATACGAACTTCCATTACAACAATTGTACAGTATAGAATTTGTATAATTACTATGCATCGAATATATAGACAGCTATAGCTCTAGCTGCCCACTAGACATAAGATTTATATATGGCTAATTTAATATATATAAATAAAAGTAGGTAGATTATAAAAATAATTATATTTGTGTGACAATGGCATGGCTCAAATCATGTTTATTATTTATTGCTTTTCTAGTAATTACTTAGGTAAGTATTGTATCGAAATGAAACACAAATATACATACATTTAGAAGTTAATTTTCGTTATTAATATTATATATAAGCCATATCAATTTTGATGTTTATGTTAGCAGTTAATAAGGTTTAATATTATTTTTTCACTGCCATTTACTTGCATGCTAAGTAACTAGTGTAAAGGGACCTGAACGAGTTGAATATTCCATTACCCACCAATACACATTATTATTATTTTAATTTTACTTTTATATGTATTTTAATAAGATGACGCTATCCGTAACAATATGAAGTTTCTGTACGAAAAGTTTGTATGTTATCCGGCCTGGTACTCAGGGCGATATAGCGCACTATATCAGTCTGCTATATCGCCCTGAGTACTGGTATAAGTGGTAACGAAAACGTTATTGGGGCAAGATAGTAAGCTATTTTTGTTAGTGCAAGCGACTGAACTGATTTTATCCTGTCGACTGTATATTTTATCATATCTGTTGTGTTATTAGCATTTCAGGTATATGAATTTTGTGTGCTAAATTATAATGGCCATTAATTTTTATTTTCACGCCTGTTCTATTCGCGATAATCAGGTTATAGATTAATGTAGTAATATGACATGTAACAATTTACGTCATTATTATCATACTTATGTATGGTGTTTATTATTGTTTTTATATGGAGTGTTCTAAATTAATGTATTTTAATGATTTTGTCGTGTTCATAACATTTATATTAATTAAAAATATTAATTCTTTTACAACCAGTGACATATCATATCACACAGCTTCTCGATACTTATTTGTAGAATTCTATGTAAATTGTAATTTGCCGTAACGCAACGAATTATTGCCGGAAATATCGAAATATAAAATATAAATAAAACGGAATAGGAAATATAAGCATTATTTTACCTAAGAGTATTCACTATCCAAGAGTTGAAATATTCACATTATCTGTCAAACATTATAAATAATGTATATTTTGATTCTAATATTTTCTAATTATTTTTTCTGAATTGTAATAATGAATAAATATTGAATAATGTTTAATTTTCAAAAAGTTCAAACATCGTATTTTTCACTTTATTAATGAACGCACTTAATATACCTATATTTTTTTTAAATAAATATACAGACTACTGTAGACTCAAAATTAATGTATATGTAGACAATTATTTTTTATTTTTATTATTTAAGTACTTTAATCCATGGAATTTTGTTCTCGAAAATGTAGAGAATATATTAATTTTACGTGTTCGAATAATATTAATTCACCGTTTGTTTATACTGACGTCATTTCTTTTAAAAAATATCTGGCATATGTACTTATAAATTAGAACAACCCTAACCAGGAAATGTTGCTATATTGATTGAATATTTTATACTTAATTATTGACTGATTTTTAATAATAAATATACATTCTTAAAAGCACATGTGTTTAAAATATCATTTATTCTATCTTACGCATTAATCACAACCACTGTACCGCGATTATGACACCTTTGCCCTATGGTAGGACAACACGCGTTAGTGCTGTTGCGAGCTTCATGATAATGTGAAGTCCGTGCTGCTGTTCATTTATATTGCTTAGGGTTACGATTTACCATCAGCTTGTGTGCCTTAACAAAAAATAACAATCTGTTTTATGTAGCCTTTGTAGATGAAGTACAGTGTAGTGACAGTACAGTACAAGAACGACATCAAGTCAATCACTCGTCTGTGAATTTGGTGGAGAAATATGGCATACTCAGTAACAGGATATCGTTCCATATAGGAAATATATTTTTTTGTCACATGTGAAATGGATATACTAAAAAAATATGAAAATGTAAAGACTAAACTTTTTAAATTGTTTATCCTTCTCGAGACTTCAAACTTATATTCGTAACTTAATGAATACTACCATATTATATATACCAGAAAACAATCTTCAAACAGCATTGTCTTTCTTAATTATTTATCAAATGGACGTGCTTGTTTGTTTTATAAATTACAGCGTCAAAATCATTATTACTACGGATCGAATCGTAGAATAATAGTAATAAAAACAAAATGAATTCGAAGGAAAAATAATTACCGAGAATTGACCTTTCCAATTCTCTCCATTCCGTAAAAGCAAAATTATTTCTAAAACCTTTGGAAGATTTTTGAGACCACTTTTTGTATTTGTACCTTACAAAAAGTCAGGATTAAAGTGGGAAATTCTTTTAAACACAGACGGGTCTGTGCTGGTATTTAAGTTTCTTTCAAATTGAAACTATTTAAATATGTACAATAAATTTGGGAGATAGCCACGAGTTTTCTAAATTACAAAAAGGAATATATGAAAACATACATAAATGTGGTTAGCAAAGCAAAGAAAAATGCAATTAATTTAGAAAGTCATAGTGCTAAAAACTTAACGAAAGAACTATGGAATATAGTAAATAAAACTAAGTATAAAATCCCTAAGGCATTAAATGAAATATTCTTTTAAAATTAAATGTTGAAAAAATAGATGATGAAATAATAAACACTTTTTCTCAATAATAAAATTAAGAAATAATAGGCATTTCGGTATAGGTAATGTGACCATTTATTCTTCGACTCAAAACGGGACACAATTAACAGACAGCCAATGAAAAAAACTCTTTTTTAAAATTATCTATTCAAAAAAAGTTATCAATTAAGAAATATATCCGATAAATATAATTAAACATTTTGTTTATTCATAGATAGTTTATATTTATCTGATAAAAATAAAATGTTTTGTTATCGGAGGAACAAATTTGACTTTTTAAGAAGTATTTAAGTAAGAATGACACTCTTGGCACATTTTTTTTATACTCACCTTAATTACCAACAACTAACAACCGGCTCGTCTACCCAAAATTTCGCACCGTTACCGAAAACGGGACAATTTTGCGTCCCAGAGTCCGTTTCGGGGACACCGGGACTCGTAATTATAAAAAGGGACTGTCCCGTTCATTACGGGACGTCTGGTCACATTAGGTATAGGGCGCCGCGGCGGCGCCATGTGGGAGCGGTGCGATAAAACGTTGACGCGAACCTGTCCGAGCGAATGGCAGCCGCCCTCATATGTCTCAATGTTTTGTTTTATTGTTCATAAAAAATACCATTATTATTTTTACGTACATTTGTCTTGTGTTATATTCATCGATTCTAACCTATAAGGTTGCGATTTATGCTACGAAATTTATAGCTTTCCTTAATTATACTTATATATTTGTGATTATATTATTATTACATTATTTTAGTAAATACGTATGGTATAGACAATAGTTTAAACCAAAAATTAATAACAATTTTAGTATAGTTATAAGTAGGAATGTATAGTTAACTCGAGAATGAGAACTCATTGGTAACAAATTGTTTTCTTGAGAATTCAATAGATAACAGTCAATTTGTTACATAATCGTCTTTACGAACTATAACGTGTCAATACGAAGTTTCAGATATTAAATAATGTATATGTTGATAGAGAACAATTCCGTATTTGCTTAACATATGTTATTACTATCCACAAATCACAAGGCCTTAGTTTTAGCAGTTCTCTTCTCAACATAGCCTCCTCTATATTTAATAAAGGGCAGGTTTACGTTGGACTCTCCAGAGTTAAAACCTTAGATGGAGTACGTCTTAACAATTTAGATCCAAGTTGTGGTGCAGGCATTTGAAAACTCAATGGGTGTTACAGGGTGTTATTCCCTGTAGCTCTGTTGTAGAGTACAACCATCTGTGGACGTTATACCGCCCCGATTTGCCCAAAAATTCCTGATACTGAATTGGCATTGCACTTGAACATTTAAAAGTTACAAGAAAATATAGAAAATAACACCAAAAAAGACAATTATACCCCGTAAATATACGAAAATACAGTAATTTATCAAAAATAATTTGGTATTAATTTAGTTATAAATAAGTACCTCGTATAATTTATGTACAAAAAGTAATGATATCCCATCAAAAACATAAATGTGAAATGATAGCCGAGTTTAATATTATGATAAATGCCTTGATTGTTGACTTCTACGACAAGAGATGAGATGGGTGCCAAGTTCAATGGTCTGTCCTGAAATGTAGTTATAACAATATAAAATATCATTTCTTCTTATAACTTAGGATAATATACTGTAGCCTAAGGTCTAACTTGGCTAGTTTTCATATACGAAATATACTGTAGCCTTCGCAAGTTCTAAACATGTTACTTGTCGGTTCCTATTTTAATATTAATAGTAACTAGCAATCGAAAGTAATAATTGGTATATGAGAACTAACCAAGTCAGACCTTAGGCTACAGTATATTATCCTAAGTTATAGGAAGAAATGATATTTTATATTGTTATAACTACATTTCAGGACAGACCATTGAACTTGGCACCCATTTAGATCTCATCTCTTTTGTCGTAGAAGTCAACAATCAAGGCATATATCATAATATTAAACTCGGCTATCATTTCACATTTATGTTTTTGATGGGATAATGATAATACAATAAAGATCTTAGTTGAAACTAGTACCGTGATATTTATGTCACAACTTAAAGATGTAAATATAGTAAAAGCTAGCTGGAATCTAAGATGTCATGTGGTTACATGGATGGTATATCAATTACAATCTTTAAAGATTATATAGATTTCTTAACAAAAATTTATTTACCTTTTTTAACCAAAGCTATGGAAACGGATCTTCCTTGAACAACTGAAAATAGCTAAAGTAATAGTAATTTGTTCCTAAAACTTATAGACCATACAATTATTGCTTACAATCTCGAAATCGATCTTTTAGGACACTAAAACATAATAAAATAGCTTTGGGTACTGGAAGAGTAGGAACTAGAGACCTAATTGATACACTAATAGATCAAGTTTTTACTGTCAAGTTATATGACGAATAAAAAGTAGCAACAATTTTTTTGGACTTCTGTTCTGCGTTTGATGACTTCGACCATAGTATTTTTTGTCAATCCTTGAATATTACGGGATCCGCCGTACTTAGTTTTTTTTTTGGGGATGATAATGGAATGGTGCACCCGCCAGCGCTAACGGTTTACGCTGGCGGGGCACCAGTGGAGGATGATAAGACGAACATGAGGTCAGGTCAGTTAGCCCATCGTGACAAATTCACCAAGAATTTAACACGATGGTTCCCAGGGAGAACCGCGTGGAGGTCGATCTGACATGGTACATTGCTAGCAATGGGGTTATCAATCCACATTACTAACAATCTCCTTCCCCCACATCGTACTTAGTTAAAACTCTTTGAATCATTGATCATACCAAACAATTTGTGGAAGTTTAATAATTAAATTAGTCAATGGGTGTAAAACAATACCTAAGTCTAAAATCGAGCATATGTACCACAGAGATGTACCACAAGGAGTCTGGGACCAATTTTGTTTTGTTTTGATAATTCGAAATAAAATTCGTTATTTTTGGCGTGAAGAGTTTATTTTTGGTCTTTTTCAACAATAATATATTTTTTAAATAGAAAACAAGATAAATTATTATTTTGCAGAATATAATATGATACTGCCAATTGCGTAGTTGTCCTGTATAACAGTCTATTTATATAGTAAGTAGTTCATGATTTATCATTTTAAATCTAATTCTGATATGCCTTCTGTAATCGCCAACATTCGATAAGGTGAAGACTATCAACAAAATAGTAACTTAAAATTTGGCAAAATTATAAATCAATTGTATAAAAAAAAGTACTATTTACAGGTATTTCTTATAAGTGCAAGTTTTCACTAATAAACAGGTTTGTTTTAATAACGCGTACTTGAATTAAGTGTTTAACTTTAATTACCTTGTAAACGAATTAATTGACGTAACTAGGTGGAAACACAAATACTTATACACTGCTCAGTATTGTCCAACACACGCCAAAAAAACAATAGCAACAAAAATATTTATAAAAGGTTATTGCATTCAGATTGTGGCCTATTGCATGACCCATTTTACATTAGTTCAGCTAGTATTTTCATAGCAAATCAGCATAATGTATCTAAAATATCAGTACCATAACTAAAATTATAATTTAATTAAAATAATTATATGCAATAATGAATAAGTAATACTCTTACTTAATAATTAATGTTTATGAATTTATGTTAACACAAATAAGTACTTCGTGACAAAGTGGATTCACTATTATAACAAAAATTTGGATTACTCAATAGGTTGGCATCCTAAAGAAATACCTGTAAAATATACGCCTAAAGTATATGTCTAATACAATTTACAACAGGGCTTTTGAGAAAATCAGTCGAGTTTATATCTTGCCTCCAATAGACTGTACTTATGAAATAGCAAAAATCTTTATTGTTTTCAACCTTTTGACAACATCACATATACAATTATCACCAATAAGGTCAGAAGTCTCTCATATATTTGCTATTTTCATTTAATTATAAAAATATAGTAGTACTCTGTAACGTATAATAAAATTATACATTTTTAACAATCTAATGGGTATACAGTAAATGAGCAATATTATATTAACACGGCTGACATTCTAAAGTGGCCCGGAAATACTTATGATTCGTTTTGTAAGAAGCGTATAAATTAAAGTACTATTAATTATCACAATTTTTCACACTATGAATGTAAAGCAACAAAATTATAATAGGTACAATTTAATAAGATTTTTCGTTATCATTATCACCCAAACAGCTTATCAATCTCAGTTGGCAAGTATTTATTTATTGTTGATATATTTTCAGTAGTTATCGAGTCCAAAAAATGTTCCAAGATTTTCTTCCTTTCATCTCAATTTCCACAAGATTACATTGAGATCTAGAAAATCTCATCTAATTTAGCTATGAAATAATCATGAAACTATACATATCACAGATATACGCAGTGTCAGTCCGTCACTTTCGACGTTCACCACTTATAGAGAATAATTTTCATATTTTGTACATAAGTGATAAGATTAATTTGCACAGATATTTTTTTAAACAACGCAATTTGTAGCCATTGCTATTACTTCATTTTAACTTTCATTTTCATCTATATTTTTACTAATCTATGTGGAAAATATTAATACATTATTAACAATTGTTACATTGTCGTACGTTGGTCAATTCAAATAACTAATAAAATATATCGTTGCATTTAACTTACATACACTTCCTTTTGCAATCATTTTGTAATAAGCCAGGTCTAGGGAACAAGGATCATATAAAACTTTATCCCTTGGAAATAGCCTAAAGGTCTTTAATATACAAAATTAATGTAGAAAGTGTATAGAAAAAATTAATGTTTTCCAATTCGTTCTCTAACAAATTACATTTATACTAAGCACTATTGTTACAAAATTGATCTGTAAACATATTCTTTCATGAGATTTTGTGATGTTTGTAGTTAAAAATCAGTTAGCACATTTACGGTAACTAATCAGAGATCACACACTTTAGTATTGCAGAAGGATTTACAAATTAAATACATAAGCAGGTCACGAAAGTAAATAAACCATTAAAACGTTGGCCATGTACGAAAATCAGCACTATTAAGACGCGACCAAAAACTCTTCACTTGACATCCCTAATACTTTTAGTCCCCCCCTCCCCCCTCCCCAGAGAGCAAAATTGAGTTTTAAATAATGGAAATTATTGGCTCTCTAACATAAATAGTCCAGACAAAGCAATGACCCATATCTGCAAGCCGTAACAGTATAGTTCATTCCCCTGCCTTGTTAAAAGTCACAGTTTATTCAAAATTTTATTAAAAAAAAGACGTTACTAATTCTTCGTATTTAGATTTGGTGGGCTACCCATTTGTTCACGAGGGTAATGTAGAAAATCTGACTTGTGAACAAGAAAAATTAACTATAAAATATATTTATTTCTTCTTTATTCTCTAAAGTTCTAAACCAATCCCACCAGAATCATCATACTAGTTATGCCAAAACTGTGACAAAAACCGCTTTTAGATTTAACAAAAAAATAATTGTTAAAACTATTAAACCGAATCATCACTATAAGTTAACTTATGTTAAATTATATACAGATATTACTATAATCATTCACACAAACGAACAATTTACATCAGTCATCTAATTTATTTTCCAAAGTTAACTTATAGGATATACACAGTTACAATAAATACGGCTTGAAGTAATTGGACATTATCTCAAGCGGCTAGAAACAATGTCCTTGACGCTGCAATGAACATACGAATTGTTAAATGTTATTTGTTTGAGCTAGACTTATAAATCTACCCATATAACGGAATGCAGTGTTTTTAGTAAGAGTAAAATTAAAATTGCGCTAGCTCAAGTATATTCATAATATGGGTAGAAAGTACATATTTATATATATAGATATATATAGCAAGTCTACCACAATTTATGTTAAGATCTTGGACAAATTTAGGTAGACTTTGTTCGTATTCAGATTCAGATAAATATTTTATGTTTTAACAATGGAGGAATCCACACACAGTATCCAATATGGACAAAGAGCGCAAATATCCTTTTTAAGTCCCAATGTTTTATATACACTTTAAAAAAGTAACCCTATTCAGGGTCAAAAGTCTTATTTCACGATAACTATTTACACGCACATTTTGTTACAATAAATTCATTACACTTTTTACAAATAAAGTTTGTTTTTGTTGTTTATAATTTTATTACTTTCACCAGTCAGCAAGTCCAGATAGATGTAGAGGGCACAGAGTGTGTGCGAGTGAACACTGCGGCAACACGGCGTTACTTGTCGGCCGAGTCGTCTTCGTCAGGGCGCGCCACATACAGCGCCGGGTCGATCACCTTTGGAATAGGCTTGATCTCCGTGCCCAACTCCTGCTCTATACGGTGCAGTGCAAATCGATCCTCGTATGTGATTAGATTGATCGCAATACCTAAGTGGCCGAACCGCCCAGAGCGACCAATGCGATGGAGATAAGTCTCTGCCATACGAGGGAAATCGAAGTTAATAACGACATTGACGGCCTGCACATCTATACCTCTAGTGAACAAATCAGAGCACACTAAGTTACGGCACAGCCCTGCGCGAAAATCATGGAAGACGCGATTGCGATGTGCCTGCGCCATGCGCGCATGTATATAATAACAACAATATCCCAACTCTGTTATTTTCTTCGCAAGTAATTCTACACGCTGAGTGGAATTGCAGAATATTATAGACTGGTTAATTTGTAACTGAAACAATACAATAGCAAAACATAAATACAACTCATTATACTTGTAATGCTAATTTTAAATGTTAATAGTATTAATTACTGTCTGTAATGAATAATTTTAATAGTAAAAAATTTTTATTTACCTTTGAAAAAAGTGTATTTAAGCAGTGAACTTTTTGTCTCTCTTGTACAAATGCATAATATTGTGTGACACCTTTCAATGTTAACTCCTCCATGAGATTAATCTCATAAGGTTCTCTCAAGTGCTTTTCCATAAATTGTTTCACACTTAGTGGAAAAGTGGCAGAGAACAGCAATATCTGGCGTTCTTTGGGTAACCTAAACACAAATAAGACAAAAATATATAATAGACAAATTTTATTAAACTAAATTATCCACTTTTTTTAGTATATAATATAAATCCAAAAAGTTAAGAATAGGTACATACCGTGAGATGACCATGTCCAACATGCCTTTAAAGTCTTGAGAAAGGAGTTTATCAGCCTCATCTAGAACCAACATTCTGCAGTGGTCCATTTTAGCAACCTGTTTATCCATGAGATCAATCATACGACCTGGCGTAGCAATTATAACTTGAACTGAAAAAAACAATTTTAGCATATATAAAATTCAGTTTTATACAGTATACAACACTTTAGTGATGAAGAATAGTGAGAATTTAGTGGTCAGACAGTTCAGACAAATGATGAAAGCAACATTACAAAGGTAGACTTTGTAGTAAATTATCTATTTGTGTACCTTTGTATAACCTAGTTCTGCCAACAAGCATCTTCTTCTGCAAGTTGTGTTCAGGTTTTATGGGTAAGATACAGAAGTGAAATTACAGGGTACAAAGGCAGAACAACTTTGAAATTGCAATTGACAATGGTACCATGAGTGTCATAGCAGGCAATACAAAATAAATTTAAAGACGAAAGTTAAACAATTCAAATATATATTCTAATAATTTGTGACCTGTGTTGTGGCAAACATAAACACAAATCTATGTACTATTAAGTTCCATTTTCAATGGTTTTGTTCAGGTTGTAAATTGTATGAAATAACATCTCACCATTTTGATATATACGCATAATATCATCTCTGAGGTTGGTGCCTCCTGTAGTAACCATTACGCGAATGTCTGTGTGCTTTGCCAGTTCAATGCAAATTTGTGATGTTTGAAGTGCTAACTCCCTTGTTGGTACAACAATTAAAGCTTGTATTACATCTTTTTTAGGATCAACCTACAAAAAAAAAAATATTTTGCCTTTAAAAAAAGCAAGGTAATCTATCTATTTAGATAAGACAAACAGCTATGTCAGAATTGTTTTTTATCACTTATAGAAAGTGAAGGGGAATCCAAAAATATCATCATTTTTATTAAGACTTTATATTATTCATAAAATGTATAGTGCTTATAAGAATACTCGAAATACAAATAATCATTCATTTAGAAAATATGTAAAATTTATATCTAAACCATAAATAACAACCATATATTGTTCATAATAGGATTAATCTCATTTAACATAACAACTATATTGCAAGTAAATATTAACAGACTAATAGTTTAATCAGGGCTTTATACAAAATTGTTATGATGATAAAGTGTTGTATTTGCTTTGTGCTGTATGTTTAAACTCAAAATTTTATATAAAAAATATGTCAGAAAGTTATATGGAAACATTTTAAGACTTTTTTTCCCTGAATAATACAAACTTGTTAGTCATAAGTTGAATTATGCATTATCCACATTTGAAGTATATAATTATTGTGTGATTTGAAAGAAGTTATATATATATTTATAATAAAAACATGAATATTTCATTATTAAATTATAGTTTTATATTATTAAATTGAACATTTAAAAAATAATTATTACAAAATATTTTAGAATATTACCTGCTCTAAAACTGGAATACAATATGCACCAGTTTTGCCAGTTCCATTTTTGGCTCTTGCAAGTACATCTTTACCACTAAGTGCAATTGGGATTGAAGCCTCTTGAATAGGGGAAGGTTTCTCCCAACCCTTTTCAAAAATACCCATCAGCAATTCTCTTTTTAAACAAAATTCCTCAAACTCATTACCTCTAGTATCTGTCACATCCTAAACAGTAAAAAAAATGTTACTATAATATGTAACACATTCATATAATTAAAATAAAAACTGAGGGTACTTCATAAACTTACACTGGTTTTTATTCTTCTGTCTTTTGGGGGTATTTTTAATTTTGATTTCCAACCGATGTCGTCGATAGTTTTATCGACATCTCTGTAAAAAAGAATGCATAAGCTTAATAGATATCCATGTATAATTGCGTTTCATAATTATAACAATAAATTAATCAAAATAAACATACCCCTTGTTCTGATTAGATAAACTATTTCCGACGTGATTAGTTGAACTAATTCTATTTTCGGTCATCATTTTGCCAAACAATCCCACTAGGGATGACTAAAATTAGAAACTTAATCACAAAACTGTGTCCAACACTAAACAAATTTTAGAATAAATCACTGTCCGATTCATAGGCTACTATGAAATTATCACGTTCACCAAATTAGTCCGGGAATCTGAAACAAATTAATCATTAATATTGTCAACAATAGGCCTAATGTAGAATAAATACATGAGACGCGTCAACAAGAACATATACAATAATAACTGTGTATATATAAATATCTAAACGGATATTACGTTGTCGAGTGAATTAATTGTAAACTATAAATAATTGTTTAGCGTTACAATAAATTTACGAATTAAAGTTTACTCAATTTAATTATATATAATCATTTAAGATTGAAAAGATTACTTAGGATGATATTCATTGATTTTAGTTCCAACTTTAATGGCCGCCTAAAAATTATTGATAAATGTAACAGTGAACAATATGATTTAATATTATAACTACTTTGGTTTTAGATACTTCTATAGTAATTTAGAGACAAGGGTTAATGCAAAAATATAAATTACTTATCAAACGAATAGTAATTACCTTGATAAAACTTTAAAAAAGACGATACCCGTACGCGTTAGTAGACGACGACATCACAAAGTAAGCAAAGACAAAAAACTGTTTTTTTAAGCGAAGCCTATTCTATGATGACTACTATACACTTACAGTTCATTGTGCCAATAATCGAAACGTATTGTAACTGAAGTTGTCAATATTTTGTACACAAGTAAGTTAGTAATTAAAAATGAATGATATAATTAAAAAGACCTATGTATAATATTTTTTTGATAAATTATACCTACCTAACGTATGCTTTGTATGCGATATAATAGTTTTTATGATTTAATTAAATTTAACTTAAAGCTATTCGTTTTTGTGTATGTGTTGTGTATTACACATTTCGAATTTAATTAGAAGACTTTTTTCATCCGAATATTTTATTATAACTTAAATAAACTTAAACCGCCAAAGTTGATATTAAATCGTACTTAGAAGTCATCTGTATCTATTAATGCTACCACTGAAAAAGGGCGGGAAAATTTGGTTTGACCGGACGCGTTTTTTAATTCAGGAAATATTATTTCAATAACATATAGATTAAGGATTGGTTTTTAGTAATTTTAGTTGTATTTAGTGTTATTATTATATTTATTTTTAGTGTGTAATTTGGTGTGTACATATCATATTGGTAAGTTAGATTTTATTTCTATATGGGCGAACCGCCCGACGATCCTGGGGGAACTACGACTATAGTTCCTCCAGGATTTGAAAATGAGATTCCAAACACTCCAATGGACATCTTAATTACGGCTTTAGAGTCGTCTATGGATACTGACTGTTCAGTATCTGATTCTGGAAAATTAAAAAGGAAAAGAATTGCTCGTGCAACTTGTAGTACATGTCTAGGTAAGAAAAGGAGACACGGTTCAAAAAGGATGGGACCAAATGTTTGTGCATGCATAACAAATGAAACAACAATAATAGATCAATATAATAATAAAGATTCTGAAGTCAATTCCAAATCTCAAAATGCAGTTTCTACTGCTCTTAACAATAATAGTACACAAAACACTGAAATCACTCGAACACCTATTGCTCGCACTAGGTATCAGCCATCAGATGCAGCACCATATATAATTCATGTCCAGAGGGAATTCTCAGATGATAACAGCAACACAACATTGCATCCCGTCACATTTGGTCGCTTTCTGAAACGTAAAGAAATTAATGGTATTGTGAATGGTAGTCTTAAACGAATTGGTCGTAATAGAATTAGTTTGTCTTTCTCAAATTTCACAGCAGCAAATTCATTCTTATGTAATCAAAGTTTAACAACTGAAAAATACAAAGCTTTTATTCCTACTTTTAACATTACACGTATGGGTGTAATAAGGGGTGTCCCCACTGATTGGTCTGATGAAGACATTTTACAAAATATAAGTGTCCCAATAGGTTGCGGTACAATACTTAAATTGAGAAGGCTTAAAAGGAAAGTTAATATCGATAATACAAATACATTTGAAAATATAGGCACTGTTGTTCTTACTTTTGATGGACAAGTACTGCCAACCCGAGTTTATATGTGTTATACTGCATTAGCTGTAACCCTTTATATATATCCCACAGTACAATGTTACAACTGTTGTAGGTATGGCCATGTTAAAAGCCAATGTAGGGCCACTCCAAGGTGTTTTAAATGTGGACAGGGACATTCAGGGGAGAATTGCAATATTGATGAAAATGACTATTGGTGCTGCTTGTGCAAGGGTTCTCACCAAGCAAATAGTAAAAAATGTTTAGAATTTGACCGGCAAAAAGCAATTAAAGAGACTATGAGTAAGAGTTGTATTTCATATATGGAAGCCGTCAAATTACATCCACCAGTTAATAAAATGTCTTATGCAGATGCTTTACTTACAGCTCCTTCCTCCCCATCTAATATAAATAATGACAAATCTCCAAACTATACTACATTAAATACAGTTCCTGTAAATAACCAAAATAGGTCATATAAAAAGACAGTGTTTCTGAAACCAAAAGCCCTACCAAAATTCTCAAGAGGATATGATCAATATGCACACAATGAGATCATAAAAAGTCCCACACTCCCTCCATCTCAACCCATTTTTAATAATAATAATCATGATAAAAATATTCAGATTTCAGCAATTATAAAAACATTATTAGACCTTTTACAACAATCGAATTCAAATATATCACCGTCCAACGTAGCTTTACTTATTGATACTATATATAAGATCACAGATAATGGATCAAGCTCAGGCCATACAGTGGAACTGCCGGAGCCTCATCAATAAAAAACATGATGTTATACACATCATTAATAAATATGATCCCTTCATAATTTGTTTACAAGAAACTTGGTTAAAACCGGGATCTATTTTTAAGATCCCTGGTTATTCCTGTTTAAGGAATGACAGACCTGATGGGTATGGAGGAGTCGCCATACTCATCAGGAATTCTTTATCCTATAATATTCTTCCTTTGCCTTCACACAGTGATGATATCTCTGTTATTGCTATTATAGTGAATAGTATTTGTTATGTGTCTATATATTTCTCCCGCCCAAGTAATGCCATTTTCAATGAAGTCAATAATTTATTCAACATCCTACCAAAACCATTTATATGCTTAGGAGATTTTAACTCTCACCATCAGACTTGGGGTTCCTCTTCATCCAATAGTTATGGTGACCAATTATTGGAGTTAATTGACTCCCATAACTTATGTATTTTAAATACTGGTATGCCAACACGCATCACAAGACCCACTGAAGGTCTCAGCTCACCAGACTTATCTATATGTACACCAGATCTCGCTTCATCTCTTGTTTGGTGTCCGCTAAACTATAGTTATAATAGTGATCATTATCCATTATTAATTACTTTTCCTTTTTCAAAACCCTTGCAGCAGATGAAACAGCCCCGTATGAGGTATAAATTAAGTAATGCCAACTGGTACAACTACAAACAGAAAGTACATGAAAAATTATCAACTTTACCCAAAATATCCCATGACAATGTGTCAGAGTGTTCTCTGTCATTAGCTAAATTATTAATTGAGGCAGCTGATTCAACATTTCCAACCAAAAATAGTGGTCCTAGTACAATACCCTCTCCACCTTGGTGGGATGAAGAGTGTACTATTGCAGTAAAACAAAGGAAAATAGCTGAAAGACAGTACTGTGTCTGTATGTCTGAAGATAACTATAAAAATTATCAAGAAGTAGCTTATAATACTAAAAACTTATTAAAACAAAAAAAGATTGAAGGTTGGAGTAAATTTTGTGCCTCATTATGTCCTAATGTCAATCCATCTATTATCTGGCAAAATATACGTAGATTTAGATCGGCCTTTAATGTATCTCAACAACAAAAGATTTCTCCCACTCTTGCAGAACAAATATTAGATAGATTAGCCCCACCTTTCGTTCCAGAACAGCTCCATGTAAATCCTTTAACTATTAATACAGAAATAGTTAATAATAATGATTCTACATTTGATCTCAATTCATCCTTCACTGTCAATGAATTAAAAGGTGTACTTTCTGTTATTAAAGACTCGGCGCCTGGTGAAGACGGCATTCCATACTCTTTTATAGTACATTTAGACGAAGATGCTCTTAATTATTATCTCTCTTTAATCAACACAGCTATGACATCAGGTAATATTCCCAGTTCTTGGAGAACACAAACTTTAATCTTGTTATTAAAGCCAGATAAACCAAGTTCCGAACCTTCATCATATCGTCCCATAGCTCTATCTACTGTATTGGCGAAAATATCGGAACATTTAATAAAAAATCGCCTCGAATGTTTTTTGGAACACAATGGATTATTCTCAGATAGTCAGCTAGGATTTAGGAAAGGTAAGAGCACTTTTGACAGTTTGGGGATTTTTGTCACAGATATTAGATTAGCGTTTTCTAGAAATGACTCTGTAATAGCTGGTTTTCTAGATATAACCGCAGCTTATGATAATGTTAATATCCTGATACTGAAACATAAATTAGAGATGTTGAATGTACCTAGACATTTAATGAATTTTATTATAAATATGTTAACAGAAAGATTTATTAAATATCCTTTAGATAATAATGATTGTATATATAGGACGGTATGGAAGGGGCTACCTCAGGGTTCCGTAATGAGTCCAATTCTTTACAACATTTATACTATTGATTTAGAAGTATCCATAAATAAATGTGTAAAAGTTCTGCAATATGCGGACGATTTGCTTTTCTATGTTGCCGGCCGATTAATTAACGAGATTAGCGATTCCCTTTCTGCAGCATTAAAATTTCTTAAAAAATGGCTAGATAATAATGGTCTAGATCTATCCCCATCTAAAAGCACTGTAGTTGTATACTCTAGAAAAAGGATTCCATCAGTAGTTAATGTTTTATATGATGATTCCCCCTTATCAGTTAAGGATCAGGCAAAGTTTTTGGGACTTGTATTGGACTCAAAACTCACAGGTGTATCACATTGTGAATCCGTTGTAGTGAGATGTGAACGCAACCTAAATATTTTAAGGTGTCTTAGTGGTGTATGGTGGGGCGCCCATCCTTCTATTATGAAACTCCTATATAATGCCTTAATTAGAAGCATTATAGACTACGGCTCGGTTTTATTAAATCCAGCAAACGCAGCAGCTTTTAAAAAATTGGATTGTATTCAATATAAGGCACTACGACTTATCACTGGATCAATGAAATCCAGCCCAATAAATTCGTTACAAATAGAGTGTTGTGAACCACCGCTAAAACTGCGAAGACAGTACCTGAGTGATACATTTTTTTTCCGTAGCCTAGCATTAAAAAAAAATCTCTTAATTTCTAGAGTCAAGGAATTGGCTGAGGTGATAGCCTCTTCGAAGTATTGGACTCATAAAGACCAACCTTGTTTAGTGAAAAGTTTCCAAAAATTTAAAGACATTACATCTCCAACATATCAGACTCAATATCTTCCCCTGTACCAACATAGTTACACTTCGCTAATACTTAATCCCCAAATATTATATAATATAGGTATAAATAAAGATGAAATTAACGCCAATGACAAATTTAACTATATTATGGATAATGAATGGAAAGATTGGCACTACATTTTTACGGACGCCTAAACATTCTAACGGCGAATGTGTAGGTGTTGGAGTCTACCATTCACAATACAAAATTCATCAAAAAATTAAGCTTCCGCCAGAGACCTCCGTCTATACTGGAGAATGCTACGGACTTCTTAAGGCGATTGAATATGTACTCCTTGCTAAACTATGTAAAACAATAATATTCTCCGATTCACTTAGTAGTTTGCAGGCTTTATCACATTTTCCCTTTAAATCCCACAAACAATCTCCGATAATTTTTAAAATTCGTGATCTACTTTCTCAATGCTTATCATTACAATTAAATGTTCACTTCGCTTGGATACCAAGCCATCTTGGTATATCTGGTAATAAAAAAGCTGATCAACTGGCTAATGATGCTGTTCGCGATGGCGATTTATTCCCATATGTCAATTACTGTAATGACCTAGCTTTGTTGTCAAAAATATACTTGTATGAGGATTGGAATCGGCTTTGGACAATTGAAACTCACAAGGGGAAGAATTACAGACTAGTACAAGAAACTATTCCTTATAAACCTTGGTTTAGTAAATTTAAATTTAATAAAAAAACCACATCAATTATTTGCAGACTTCGATTGGGACATGTATGTACACCAGCAAATCTATACAAATTTAATATTGTTTCTGACCCTACATGTGCTTGTGGAGCGTACGGAGATGTTAATCATGTGTTCTTCTCCTGCCCTCTATATGATCGCTCTGAATTTATTTCCCAACTCCTTCTGATCCGTGTCCCACTTCCTACATCTATTAATTGTTTGTTACATAATAGCGATACCAAGGTATATAAAATATTAGCCACATTTATTTTATATAATAATATAAAATTGTAAATATATACATATATATATATAATATATATACATTGTAAACATCATAAACCTGACCAATCCTTTATCCTACAAAATTCCGTTCTATTCCATATATTTCTGTGTATATTTCCCTAACTTTGATATTGGCTAAATGCGAAGGCAAAGCCAAAGATGGAGGAGGAGAAAAAAAAAAAAAAAAAATGCTACCACTATGCTGTGTCTCCTGTCAAATATTGTCAATTAATGTCAATCAGTGTGCCAATCCAATATATAGTGATTTGTGGTTGTTTAATTAAATTTTCAGAATTTTCTAGTTTATTTAAATTTAATTGCTATTTCAATGCTTTATTTTAATAAGCAATTGTTAACACTATATTACCATCGCGAAAATGACAGATAATACACCATTTGTATTTTGTGATTGATTGGTGTTTCTTTAGTATATTTACTAATAAAAATATTTATTTAACCTAGTATTGCTTGACTACACTTATCAGAGGTACTGTAATAAACTCGTATGTAACTATGAATGATGTGTATTTCATTTAAATTATAAGAATATATACAAAATGTTATCAAATTTTTTTTGAGCACGGATAAAAATGGCTTTCTTTTTTACTTATGTGTTCTAAGAAAATAAGCACTTACATGTATATTTATGTTTTGTTACAGGTGTTCTTTCACTGAGAATAATTATTCACTATCTAATCACATTTTACTCATATATGCTACTTATTCTACTGCTGCACTCTAAATACATGTTGTGCTTGAAGTGACAGGACAATTAATATATACTGGTTATAAAGTCTGTGAAAAAAATTTAATATGTAAGTTAAATATGATATAAGAATTATGTAATGATTGGTAGCCTAGTAGTTGCTAAGAATAGTCTTCATGACTAATCCCTGATGGGATCCTTGGTACAGGGAGAGCACAATAGATCGGCATAGGTTGTTGTTGTTGTCCTACAAAAAAGTCCCATGACTACTGCTTAATTGGAATTAAAGTTGTATGCCCATGTCCTGTCCTCATGATGCAATTAAAAAATCTACAAAGATTTATTTTGTGATTGAACTTCCTCAAGGTGCCGCTCTACATGAGTGATTTCCTGCAATGCTGACTCATATGTGTCTCTGCATAGATCATATTCATTTACAATTTCTTTAAGTTTTTCTTTTTCGATATGTAGTACTTCAAAGTCTGTACTGATCTTCACTTAGTCATTCTTCAGAGCCACATATTTATCAGACATCAACTTAATTTCAATGTCACTTTGATCTTGTTCCTGTAATAAGGCATTATTTAAATCATTGGATTTTTTTAACTCTTCTCTAACTTCACATCAAAATTCATTCTGGTCACAAACTGAGCAGGGCTCGTATTATGGGTACTAGACAATGGATGTAAATACAGAGATACATAATTAATATTTATAGAAAACACCCAAACCATGACAATTATCTAATATTTTGTTTACCTAAATAAATTGAACATAAAAGATGATTATAAAAAATCATATGCATGAATACAAATGGTGTATGTAACAACTAGACCACGGTGTCCCTCAATAACTATAGATATGATATGTTAACTTGTCAATACGTTAATATACAATTACTCAACTTGTGCAATTTTATTAACTTTGTTATGATTCAACAGGACGGAGTATTGGAAGTCACAAGCTAGGAAATACTGTGAATTTTGCAAGTGTTGGTATGCTGATAATAAAGTTGTAAGTACACATGACACAGCTAAAGAAATTTGATGATAGAAATTCTAGTTATTATTATATATTGTAACTTTTGCAGTCAATATCTTTTCACGAGAATGGAAAACGACATAAAGAAAGCATTCAGAAACATATATCCCAGCTCAGTAAGAAGAGTGCAAAAGAATTCAAACAAAAAGAAAAAATGGATGATGATATTAAGAAAATGGAGAGTGCTGCAATGGCAGCATATCTTAAAGACGTACAAAACAATGCTGACCTCACATCACAGGTATGCATATTACATTAAAAATTGGTACCTACCTAAATGTATAGTAATATCTTAAGGCTGCATGATCCCCTCCCCTCTCCATACAAAATGGATTATTATGAAAATTAACATTTTAACTCCATTAAATTTTATCTATAAGATAAGCCAACTAATATTAAATTTCAGACTAGTCAGATTTAAACTAGTTTGTTTTAGAATTACATTAAACTGAAATACTGGATTACCACGAAAATTATATTTGTGTAATATTTAGCTGTTTCATGAATAATCCAAGACAGTATAAAAATATAAAAGAAAACTTTTGGAGTTATAATAATTTTTTAGAATAATAATAAAATTTTTACTGTATGATCGAGAAGCTGAGAAGAGAGGAACATAAATATTTAAGGTGTTTTAATAAATGGGAGACACAATCTCTGTTAGATATACAATACAAAACTAAAAACACTACATAGTATGTAATGCCATTTAAGCTATTTAAGGAATGTATAAAAATTATTTACTTTCAGAGCATAAATGAAATGTTAGGTGATAATAAAGAGTTGCAAGTGGGTACAACCTCTACAACACCTGCAAAGAAAAGTCCACCCGTCTGGCACGAAGTCAAAGGCGATGATGACAGTTCTTATTTCTGGAATACTAGCACAAATGGTAAAGAAACTAATGACATCATAATTTTCCATGCTGTTCATAAATTATGTTATACATTATGATGAAGGGCCCAGGGTGTCAACAAAGTATCTTAGATTTCACGATGAAATATTTCAAAATCTAAAATTGTCTCTGAATTGTGACTGCATTAATTACTCTTGTAAAGAAAAAGACGAAATATATATATATATGTTAATTATTTAATTAATGTGTGTAGTGTGTAATTTTATTCTTATATTATAATGGTATTAAGGGCATGAACTTCGTGCTCCTATAAGTTTTTTGTAAACCTATTGAAATAAAATAAACATTTTAAGTGAAGTTAACCTCAATACATTATTAAATACCGCGCCCAAATGAGTTAAGGCGTTTCTGAAATAAACGTACAGCTGATAATACGTATAATCATTGTTTTGGTTTCTATTACATTAATAAAGTCAACCAATAATATTTTTTTTAATATATCTTCCATTTACAGTTAGAGATCAGTCACTTTTTATTTGGGTTATTAAGTCTGTATGTACTTTTGGCTTTGTTGTATGTGCGTTAAAACTACATAAATAAATGATATATACAGATATAATATTAAATGACCTGACTGACATCAATTTTCTATAAGCTTGTATACATCTATAGAGATGTATAGCATATATGTATAACAGACTATATAGATAGTCTGTTCTTGTTTGCGAGTTTAAGACGTATTGTACCTTATACTTATTTCAGAAACAACTTGGGACCCGCCTGATGAATATCTATCTCTTGCTCAACAAGAAGAAAACAAATTGAAACAGACAAAAGAAGAGAAAACAAAAGAAAAAGTGAAGTATGTTTTATAATTACAATTGTATTAGTCATACGTAATATTTATATGCACTAAAACAATTATGGTATTAAAATCTGAAACTACTGTAATCCCAGATCCTATAATCAGGTGTATTGTAGTTGTTTACAAAGACAAATTAAATCAAATCGAAGTTTATTGAATCGGAAATTTACACTTAATAATATTAAGAATGCGAAAGTTTATAAGTATGCATTTTTGTTACTCTTTCACACAAAAATTACTAAACGGATTTGGATGAAACTTTACAGTAATATAGTTTATGCGTCAGAATAACACATAGGATAAATTTTATATACTGAAATTTAACGCGGGTGAAACCGTGCTACTATAAAGCAATTGTGGTATATATTCTACTACTAGTAGAATATATACCACAATTGCCTTCTTATGGACGTATTAGACTTGCGATGTTTATAATAGAATTTGGTCAAATATTAGACACGCGTGGCTTTACGTGGGCAAAAATCAAATTCAAGACCAGAGATGTTTTTAGCGTAATAAATCATAGATCTTATGTTCATTTTATTGCACTGTATCTATTGTATCTTTAAATGTTATATTATAAATATATGTTTTGACATAGAAAACAGAAGCAAAAAGAAGCCGTTAAAGAAGCTAAAGCTCACATGGCACGGGAAAAAATGAAAGAGTTAGCTGTAAATAAAGATGAACCTCCCTCGGCCAAGCCTGTGGACTACGGGCCGGCACCTCGCGCTGTCAAGCCCTATGGTTCCTGGACGCCTGTCATTAACGAGTAAGTGATTCGTATTGGATTTTATTTTTATTTATATTCAAATTCAAATTCAAAGCCTTTATTAATTGACACAAAATTATACAATCTAACAATATTTAATTAAAAGTTTAAAATATAAAAGAAAAATATTAATTATATATACGTTTTATTTTACTTTTAATTCTGCACATCAGTCTCTGAGTCAACGTGTCCTTTAAACACAAAGGCCTCAAGCGTTATCCATGTGTTCCTAACTTTTGCCAATCGGAGCCACAGTGGTCCGGCAATCTTTCTAATTTTTATTAATAATAATAGAGTAAATCTAGGGGTAGTGTTCATTAGTTGGAATTGGTAAGTTAATACAGCGAACCACCGGATTACAAAATACATGTAATAATAATATTCCAGGACAATTTAACAGTTGTTTATGATTGAAGAAAGTGTATAGGAACACTTTCTTCAGTCATAAACAACTGTTACAAATATATATACATTTTATGTAAATATTTTATATATATTTTATATATATTTATATCCATACATAACATACACAGAAAACACTCAAACTTATGAATACAAATGTTTGCGAGGCGCGAGGAATCGAACCGGCAACCTTCGTATGTAAAGCGGTGTGCTAAATATATAATTTAATGTAAATATTATCCTTTTTTTTTCTCACATTTGGGCACGTGTTAGTAATCAGTAGTCGCCAATGTTGTCCCCGTTAAATCTTCAATTTATAACACCCAAACGTATAAAAAATAATTGTAATGTTTGTCAGAAAAAGTGAAAATCAGAAAAAAAAAACATGCCAAACTAAGCAAGTAACCACCGCACATTTGTGTGAAAGTTCTAAAAATTATTTTCACATTTCCACTTAGCTTCATTTATACATAATGTGCATAGTTAAAAATGTCTAATGAAATTCGTGTGTTCTACAGGCCTGTTGAGGCAGTAGACCTTCAATTGCCAAAACCAGAGAAGCAGACACCCCCACCGCCTGTGGTGATGGAACCAGAAGTAATCAAATTCAAGGAAAAACGCGTCGAGTCACTTGGTGATGGTCCAGTCGAATTCAAAAAACGGAAATTTAATACTGCCAAGCGAAATATGCGCCAGAAAATCGATGATGATTGAAATTAGTATTTTTTATACTGAAATAAATTATATTTTTAAATATTGTTGTTTTTTACTATTCCCTACAGAATGAGAAATAAAAATGCTAACCCGTGACTTCAGCATTGGCGCTCTTAGAGACACCATGTGTTTTTATATATAGGTATCTAGTACACCATAGATATTAAAATTATGGGCGATTAGTATCCAGAAAAAAAATATGGATTTTTAAGCCATTTTCTAATGAGTAAGAATCTCACAAGGGTCCTTTCAATCCCTCGGGCGCGGTGATTCAAACTCAAAATAATTTATTAATGTTGGACCTTTTGGCCTCTTATACACGTAATTTTTTTATCAAAATACCTACTGTCAGTGTGATTGTTTTTAGAAATACAAAAGGTTAGTACGTTTGTTACGTAGTAAGTACGTCTTTTGTCCGCATACTTGTGGATGTACAACTTTATTATGTGTTGCAAAAAAGTCATAAAGAAAATTTGTAGAGTCAATATGGTTCTTATGTAAATGTTCAGTCTGTCACGGGACAAAATGTTATTTATGTTTTTACTACTGGAATGGTAAACAAGTTTACTTTAAGTTGGGACTGCTTTCCAGAGATTAGGTCCGTATATATATATAATGGCCTATGCGTCTATTATAGACGATTTATGGCGTAATGGTCCGTGAACAGCTTTTTTCGTGGCTGTATAAACCGATACGAGAACGGCATGGCCTACCACAGGCCCGGCAAGGGAAACTATTGGCAGTAGTCTGTACTGAGCCGCCTAGGTGGCGCTTCCGTCTCTTGTCAGCAAGCCTTTGAAGCCAGGCATCATCGCAAACCCTTCGACCCTCCATTACGCGTTTGCGCCAATCTGATTTATTGGTTGCGAGTTTTTCCCAGCTACGGTGGTCTATTTGAAATGTGGCCATGTCACGTTTGGCGCAATCCTTAAAGCGAAGCAAAGGCCTCCCTACATCTCTCTTTGCATTCGCTATTGCACCGAGCAGAACGCGTCGTGGTGAACGAGAGGGTTCCATTCTGTGCACGTGCCCTAGCCAACGTAGACGCTTCTGTTTAAGAAATGCAGTCAAGCTAGGCAGCTGTGCGATTTCTAGAATCCTCTCGTCGAAATGCCCAAAATTTTGCGTAGACAACGCATGTAAAAAGTGTTTAATCGACTCTCTTGTTTTGCATACGTTGTCCAGGTCTCGGCTCCATATAGGAGAATGCTTAGTATGGAAGCCTGAAAGACTATGGTAGTCTTGGTCTTGGTAGTCAGGTATTTGTTGTACCATACTCGCTTACTAAGCCTCCCAAACATAGTTCCCGCCTTGCCAATACGTGAGTCTATCTCCGCTTCAAGCGAGAGATTGTTTGACACGGTCGACCCTAAGTAGCAAAACCTGTCAGCTACCTCTAACAGCGTGCCATTCAAAGAAATTAAAGGGGCTTCTTGAATGCCTTGTGTTAGCACAACTGTCTTCTTGGTGTTAACAGACATAGCGTACAGGGAGCAGGCCTGAGAAAATTTGTCCAACATAGACTGAAGCTCAGCTGCAGAATTGGCTACAAAGGTGGCGTCATCGGCAAAGAGAAGACCATCTACGAAAAGGTCCTCGCGGTTTCTCTTGGATTTGAGGAGAGAGATGTTGAACATATTTCCGTCGGTCCTTGTATGCAGATGGATACCCTGGTGGTCATCGCCGAATGCTGTGTATATCAGGAGCGAGAAATATATTCCAAACAGGGTGGGAGCCAAGACGCAGCCCTGCCGCACACCTCTGGAACGTCAAACGATTCAGACGACTGGCCGTTAAAAACTATGGTGCCCCTCATATCCTCGTGGAAAGATTTAATGAGGCTCAGGAGTTTAGGTGGACACCCAATGCTCCCCAGCGCCGAGTACAAACCCTCCCTGCTAACCGTGTCAAAAGCTTTGTTGAGGTCAACGAAATCCACAAACAGGGGAGTATTCTGCTCTCTACACTTTTCTTGCAATTGCCTGAGTGTAAAGATCATATCTACCGTGGAACGCTGAGAACGGAACCCGCACCGTGTCTCTGGGTAAATGCGCGCCGCAAGCTTTTGGAGTCTACATAGAATAACACGTCCAAAAAGCTTGCCAACTATACTCAGAAGGGATATACCACGGTAGCAGTTGCAGTCGCCGCGGTCACCTTTCCCTTTGTATAGTGTTATGATGTTGGCATCTCGCATATCCTGTGGCACATCACCCGCTTCCCAGCACTTCAACAAAAGATTGCGCAAGATTGGTTTCGCGCATTCGAGTTTAATTATTTCAGCCTGGGTGCCATCTTTTCCGGGACTCTTTCCGCGTTTAAGCTGATTGACAGCCACGATGAAATCCTCTAAGGACGGTGGATCATCCAGTTCGGTCCAAACATCCATTTTCGGCATACTCAGCACTGCCTCTGGCTGTAAGTATACAGGACGTGAGTAGAGACCGGTGTAATGCTCAACCCAGCGTTCGAGCTGTTTTTGGTTGTCGGTTATAATAAAACCATTCGCGTCCTTAAGAGGTGCTGACTTCTTTTTAATAGGTCCAAGGGCCCGTTTGACACCCTCATAGACACCACCGATGTCCCCTCTATCTGCACAGGTTTGAATGGTGCGGCCAAGTTCCGACCAGTATAAGTTGACATAGTACCGTGCACTCCGTTGAAGAGCTGCCTTTGTAGCTCGAAGCGCTTTGTCGGTGTCCGTACTGGGATTCAAGCGGTGCCGAAGGGCAGCGTTACGCTTTGAGTCCAGCAATGGTTGAAGGTGCTCGACATTTTCCGCGAACCAGTCGTGAGATTTGGTTTTCTGATAACCGAAAACCTCGCCGGCGCTCTCAGTGAGTAGTTTTCTGACGTTATTCCACTCAACATTTATAGGTGCACTACCGTCCCATGCAGCAAGCATTTCTTTTGCCAAACACTCAAATTTTGGACACATTCGTCATTCCTGATATTAGAATGATTTAGCTTTCTTCTACCCGGCACCTTGGACGAATGTATCCTCTTGGGAGTGAAGGCTATGTGTGCCGCTACCAGTGAGTAGTCGGTGTTGCAGTCGGTACTATGGAAGGAACGTGTGTGGAGAATATCACGAAGATTTTTGCTTCTAGAAAGTACTATATCCAGTTGATGCCAATGACCAGATCTCGGATGTTTCCAAGAGACTTTACGCGACGTTTTACCCTTGAAATATGTATTAGTTACACACAGCGAGTATTCGGAGCAAAACTCGAGTAACCGTTGACCATTTTCATTCAGCTTGCCAATGCCATGGTAACCAATACAATTCGGCCATGCGGTATAATCTCGGCCAACACGGGCTTTGAAGTCGCCTAAAATATAAAGGCGATCGCCTCGATTGACATTCTTTACTGTCTCCCTCAGTTGGTTATAGAATCGATCTTTTGACTCGTCCGTAGATATTAAAGTCGGAGTATAAGCGGAAATAATAGTAATAGAACCGCAACTGCTATTGAGTCTCAAGACCATAATGCGTTCCGAAATGCCGCGTGGGTTCTCGATGGCGGACAGTAAATCGTTGCGGATCGCAAAACCCACTCCGTGTTCGCGAACATCTGAGGACTCTTTTCTTTAATTATATAATATTATGTTATCTGTGATATAATATACAATAATAGCGTCGTCTCTAGATACTATCTACACAAAATATTTGTTTTCCTGAGTACCTACTATATCACTACCTATTTGTAAGAAATGAGTTTGACGCGAATAATATTTTTTTAATATTTGTATTATTGGACAATTTGTAAACATTAACATCTCGAGTAATCTCGACTAAATATAGAGAGTCCCTAACTTACTATACGTTTATTGATTATTGGTGTTTATTATACTTTTAATAACACGTTTAAAATAAAACCACCAGTGGAACCCTAATGCTCGAGAGCACTCGCCTAGATTTTACTTAAATTCGAGTTAATAATGAATCCATAAAACGTAATTACGTCCTTGTCGTCATACGACTTCAGAAGATGAAAAATAGTCGGCTCTCAACATATACTACGTACATATATGTTTTGGTATGTTACTTTTAATTAATAACTGGTGTTTCAGCGAATCTTGTTCGTTCTAATTCACCTCAATTAAACTTAATTTCATTCGTTATGAAATTTAGAACATAGAAACGTACCTATGTTATGTAATAAAAGCTTTACCTACTAAATAACTACTTATTTGGAATAGGTACCTACCGACGTAATTTTAAGACTAGAACTAAGACATAGAAATTTATTTAAACCATGAAATTAAAATCATAGTTAATATATATAGGTATAGAACGTAGATATTTAGAACATTTCTGACGAAGATTTAGTTCTACGTGATAAATGTAATGTTTTAATATCCGTGCGAAACCTAAGCTTGTACCTAGTTATGATGATGGAGCCGACGGAGCCTAATAACAATTTACCGAAAGATCGCACGTTCGAAAAATAGAAATCTATAGACTATTATTTATAAACCAAATTATACAATCTGAGAAATAGCAAAAATACCAAATAATGTATGAAGTACCTACATATTAAAAACAATAAATAATGACGGCTGAATATTATCAATACTGGAGCGATATTAGGGGCTATTGGTACTTTAATAATTACATTTTTATGTAATCTGTGTATATACAAAAAATTGCTGTGTCACTATGGTCACACCAACGTCTTTATATTTTTTTTTGTTTCTAAGAGCAGTCTCTAAAACCTAGGAAATATGTAAATATCAACTGGAGGGTAGGTCTAAAAATATCTTGGATATTTAAGCAGTTCCAAATCTGGTCTAACATAGGATTGAGCCGTTTTACACCTTATAATAACCACCTACATACTCTTGAGTTACTTACATATAGGTAGGTACCAGCAGAACTCCACTACACTACTCCATATTTCATACCTATATGAATCACAGAAATATCTTTCATCATTAAAATTCGGATAGTCGTTAATGAATACGAATTATAAATAACTTTGTAGAGTACAGCAGAAGTCAGAATTATAACAGCCCATTATATTTTGAAGTATAGATACTTGAAGTAAATATAACGCGGTCGTGATGTGGCACTGATATGGAAATGACGCGCTATTAACTTTTAATGCGACATTGTATATCACGATTAGGTCCGGTATCATTGAGCTGAGGACGATTCGGCGATCATTAGTTTTTCCAAGCACGGACAGGACTCCGTACCCTATATAAAGGTACCGCAGTAGGCTGGCACATCATTACCGACCTAAACGCTATCGGCACTCCTGTCTAGGTAGTTTAACTCTAGATTCAGGTTCCTGTGCTTAGTGCTCGCTTAATCAGTCAACATGTTCAAATTGGTAAGAATTTATATATTTAATTAACATTCCATAATATAGGTACACTATTGGTAGTTTTGCCTAAAGTCAATTTTGCTTTTAATAAAATTGTGTTCGTATTGTTTTAATAGGTAACAACATATTAAACATAACAACATATTAAATAAAAACTTCTTGTTATAGACTTTAATCATGTAACGCTGTTACTAACAATTCTCAGTTGTAACAGATTGAAAAAGTTGGATTTGAGATTTTCTGTGATGAGTAAATATTATGCTGATTGGCATGTTTGCAATTGCAACTGTGAAATGTAAAGATACGTTATAGGTATTTAAAAATAATAGGTTCATTTTAAATTCGAAGAATAATAGGTTCAAGTTAATTTCGAATAATAATTGTTACTATAGGCGTTAATTAAGTCATTCACCTATCTATGTCAGCGACATCATTTGTTCCCCTTCAGAGTGTTTGGTGTCAGAACCCGGTGGTTTACTACCCCGATTTATAAAGACCCTCAATATAGCAACATAGTGATTGACACACACTAAAAAGAAGGATGTCATTAACAGTTATGTAATACCAGCTTTATTTAGATGATTATGTCCTATACATTTCTGTACTTTTTTGCAAATTTCATGACTAAAAAGATAGGGATTTATGCAAATTGTAGAAATTATTGCCACGTGAACAACATACCTTTGCTACTCTCTTTATTTTATAGTGCCACTAAAAACCAGATGCATGTTCGCAAAGAATATTGTTTATTTTTAATAATATATGTATCTACTGGTTAAGTTCTATTATAATTATTATCGCAAATTTTAATTTTTTTTTGTTTCTATTTGTTTACTTTCTATTAACGGTAAATAATTTTAATTTCAATTCAGATGGTAATTCTCGGCATCGCCGCTATGATGCTGGTGGTTCCTGCATTGTCCAAACCTCAAGTGCTGCTGGACTACGGCTACTACTCAGCACCAGCGTACTACGCGTCTTACAGTGCACCGTTAGCTTATTCCTACCCATACGCTTATACTTATTCCTACCCACTAGCTTATATCTAACAATGGTAACAAACGAACTGACTAAGTTAGCAATAAAATAATCCACCAAATTAATTATTAATTATAAGGGTTATTATTACATATAGCAATATACAGGGCAGAGCTAGGAATGTAAAACATAACTTTACCATATTATGGTAAGTATCTGGACAATTTGGAATCATTATATAGTATCTAATATTAACTAAAATGTTTCTTGCAAAACTGTACGTTGTCTACAACCCTTTAAATTAAAAACCTTTGTTTACATTACACATTACAAGAATTTTCTTCAATGTATCTATGCCTACAGGTAAACAAGTGTGTAGAAACTTAAGTACTTATTAAGTAATATTGTTTGTAATTATGTATTGAAGACAGATATAACTATTAATACCAAATAAAAAAAAATGTATTTTATATTAGTTCTTGTACCATAACTTGTTCGTAATTAATGGTTTATGTTTTAAAAAGTGTTGTAAATAACAGAAAGGCGCCATATTACACCTACATTTAAATAAAAATAAAGCTTTTTATAGCATAGATACAAATAAAGTTTCATTACAACTAATTTTGACTTATTTATTTCATACGTATAAAATCTTAATATTTATTTAAATAAAAAGCAAGTAGCTAGTAATTATTTTCCTTAATTATCCACCCCAATTTTTTATTCAAGGTTATGAAATTGTGCACCCCCCTAAGCTAATGATATGCTCTGGTGGGGTACCAATGAACTCAAGTCAGGTAGGTACGTTCGTGCCGAATTTGCCACAAATTAATCATGGTTTTCAGAGAGGACCACGTGGAGGCCCATCTGACATAGTACATTGCTGGCAATGAGGCCACTAGCGATCGTCATTAATGATAAATAAAGTAGTAGCACCTACCTACTGTGTACCTATATGTTAGAATGATCACACTTACATATTAGTGATTAGCTGTGCCCGCGACTTCGATCGATAGTAGTGGACGCAACGGAAGCCCTCAAAATATGAATAATTTTCCCAATTTTTGCAACATTTTTCTCTGATGTTATACTTCTATATGTCGTAGCGTTATATAGCTTAAAGTCCTCCTCGACAATGGACAATCCAACACAAAAAATATTTTTTTAATTCAAACCAATATTTAGAGTAGTGGGTTCAAACAAAAAACTTTTCAGCTTTACAATATTAGTATACATTATATAATTCTTAATTCAACGAAGTTAATAATTTCTCATGTAACTAAAATAACATCTACCTATATCTATAAATACTACCTACCTACCTACTACCTATTTATAAATAAATGTTTACCAATTATTCTAATTGGTACAACAGTCATCAAATATATTTGTATCGGATCAAAAGAGAAACACTTATAATTTTTTACATATTAGGTATTGTTCACGTATGGGATTACGTATGCGTATCTATTGTCATCCAGATGACTCTACTAATGACATAACCATCATGGCATCACAAGGCCATTACTTACCTCGGTTTTCCTCTTCATTTGTATGCTGATGAGATATGATTTTGACAACTTAAGGATAATCTATCAAGACTCTATTATACCTGATATATGTATTATAGTATGGTTGTACATAAACAATTACATGATATTCATTTATATATATTCGTTTTAAACGTAGCATGGGTGCAGTTTTATCCTGTATTGTAAAGTAGTAGTCGCCTAATAGATTAAAACAGTAATATCTCTAATTTACTCATCCTACAATAATGATAATTAAATATATTTACCTAGGTACCTATTCTACGTTATTTTAGTTAGGAGTTTTACGAGTACAAACATACGTATTATACTATGGAAAAAGAGTAGCAAATAAATCTTATTTTATTTTCAATTACACAAACGGTTATCGTATAAATAATTTCTTTCTTCTTTCTAGTGGCGACCAGGGCCTTCAATGTTGAATTAAATATGTAGACGAAAAATTTGCAATAATTATATTAATTTATTAAAATAATTTAAAAGAACAGCTATATTATCATTCTTCGACGACCAGCAAAATCAACTCATTATTACATACTCTAAAAGAACATATGAGTAAAAAAAAATTAAGGTTAATAGGTGAATAAAAATCATTTGTTTCTACTAGTTTTATTATTAGGAAACGTACAATAATTACACATATTTTGACAGTTTATTGTGTAAATGTTAGAATGATTGCAAAGGTATACGCGCAGATGCAGATTACGTTATTGACTATCCTATTGGTACGTACGTACCCAAATACAATATAGTTTTCTATATAGGTTATAACTCGTTTCGATCGGACCATATGCAAAAAATGCGTCATCACCATCGACCCTTTTGTTGACAAAGTATAACAAATTGCAATGTGAAATGATTTCATTTCACTTAGATTTAATATAACTAATTAATCGACTTATTGTGCATTAGGTACTTTCAGGTGAAAATAAATAGGTATGGATTTTGTATTAGAATCTCATTAAATAAGAAATTATTTCAATACAGATTTTTATTATTGGTGAATGAAATTTTAGTTTGCACAGATATGTATGTCATCTGTAGGTTCTACACGATCCTTTTAATACTTATTTTTACATGATATCGGAAATGCATGATCCCTATAGACCTGTCTTTAACTTATTTAACTGAATCAAACCCTTAGGTAGGGGCAGAATGCTGGATTCTTATAAATAACGATTAACCTATAAACTGATGAATATCTGCATTGTCCTCATACTTCTAAGATGACTTAGTGATGCGATATATTTATAGAGATTGATATAAAGTCGGACCAAGATACTGACAAGTAAGCTACATTATTATATCTACACCGTATTGGTAGATTATATTCAAATATTTAATTTTATATCTGTATATATATGATCTACAAGTGGTTTACCTTAATAATGTTAATAAATCTAAATATTAATATAGTTACAATTACAAACTATTATAAATTAGGTAGTTAATAAAAGTTACATTAACATATTTGTTAATAAGATTTACATATTACATTTTGATTTAACAAAACGTATTTCGCGTATTGCAATCCCTTATTACCACCACACACTGCGTAATAAAAATTTCCAATCACTTCGTTACTCCGTAACCGTTCACACATTACACTCACAGTCTGTGCAACTTCACCACTACACCTAAATCTTTAAAAGTCTTTTGGTTTGGAGTACATTTCTAATATTATAAAACAAAATAGTTCCACATCAATATATATAACTTCACGTATTAATTTTTATTGGTTGATACCGATGCCTCCAACGTTGACTATTTTTGAGGGTAGAATCGTGGATTGACCGCGAAGCATATTACGTATCCTTATTTAACGGATCACGAGTAGTGGTCCAATCCATTATGATACTTCAAGCTACCTCAAGGTCGGAGTCGGAGTCGTCGGTGTAAGGGCGAGGAGTCGGCGGCGCGGGTGCAGAATGGGTTGGAGGCGAATGCGCTGGCGAGAGCGTCGCCCGCGTCAATAATGGTGCCCGCCCGCATGCTCTCTCCTCCTGCAACTTCCTCAGTCGCTCTTGTTCCTCTCGTTTTTGCTTCCGCCATTTCGCACGACGATTTTTAAACCATACCTGATGAGAAAGTATAGGGTATTAGAGAATAATTGGCAAAAAAATCTATCGAAATAATACTAGGTAGGTACTCTTGGTATAGTTTTAGAGAATTAGGTCTCTAGGGATCTCTAGGGAATAATTATATATCCGATGCCTTTTGGTCTCCAATTACAGTCTAATATTTGTATATAAGTTCTAAATATAATTAATATTTTATAAATTTCGCATCAAGCAAATACTGGAGAAGTAAGACGAGACTAAAATTACGTACCCATATCTGAATTCTGAAACACTAGCTGAGTAAACAATTATTTATTTTTCTTAATGCTGTAAGACTCCAAGAAATCTTTTGAATTGAGGGATATAAAATTCCTCTCCTTTCCTATATTTCCAAAGATACAATGTTTCCTGTGTGAAATCACATTACAATAGATTCTTAAATTATTGATGCATTCTACAGTTGATGGATAATATTGTAATAGCAAACGAACGATTAAATTATAATACGTTATTCGCGAACAATTGATACAGCCCACACGAATATGTTAAGCTGTCACGGGCACTGCTACCGAATCAATACCAGGTGCCTCACAAAAAATAGGTTAGTGTGCCTTGTATGGGGGCGAATGGGCGATCATTGATACTTCTGAGTAGAGGCTGTGTCGGTGCTTCCACTTGAGTGGTTAGCTACAAGTGGATGCTCCCGATGCGGCCGAACTGCGGGTGGTCGAGCTACCATCTATTGTCGCTTCCACAGTCACAACAACTGACGGTCTCTTTTGAATTCTGACAATCATTCACAATATTGGACATATGTATTACAATTTCTGATTACTTGCTGTATATTGTTACATTACAGTTTAATGGAGAAATAGAAAGATTAAAATGAACTTTATCCTAAGAATCCATACAAAAGAACTCTTATTTATATATTACATTGCATATTATACAATATATAAAATAAATAAGATGAATATACCTATGCTTTCTGTTGCTAAGCACACCAGAAAACTGGCTGGACCAATTTAACATTCTTTTATATAACTCTTGAAGCTCGAAGAAGGTCCTCATTAAGAGAAAACAAATTCCCAGGATATAATAAAAAAATTCTACCTTTCTTTTTCCCATGCAAACTGTTTTTAGCTGTCCATTGGAACATTTCTTAGAATTAAGTAGAATGTGGATGAACGAGGTAAAATAGAATAGAATGAAAAGCATGGAACGTGAAAACAATAAAAAAGGAGGCAAGAGAAGGAGAGGGAATAAATTCAAAATAAATCTGGGTAATCTTTTAATTTGAGAGGATTATAGATTGTTCAGATTTAAATAGACGTCAAAACTCGAGCAGTAGCTGTGTGCGTTTTCTGAAATTTGATATGATATGATAAAATGATATATTATAATAATATATACGAGGCAAAAACAAAAAAAAAACTTATAAAAAAATGTGCCCGTTGAAGTCTTTTACATATGCAGGTGGCTAATGGTTTCAATATGCCAATTTGCACATACCTATATCAAAGAAAACTCATTTTTAAATGTGTTCTTTATTCATAACTATAATAGGTACCTACTACAGTTTGGATAAAAAGTGTATGATTTTTTAAATAAAATCTTCTTAAATAAAATATTTTACTTTTAGTTAGCGATAATGTAAAGCAAGTCAAGTCTATTCAAGACTATTATTTCTAATATATTTGTACAGAACTAGTAATTTATTATTTATAGATGAGTAATAGAAATTAAGAAATATCGCTTTATTTTTATTATAACATAGTTGTAAATGGTTTATAAGTACGAGTACTAGAACACTTATGTTAGTCTCAGAAATCATAAGAGTGACAAGATATGTGATTTTACAAATAACATTTGTTTTGACTATTAGGTAGTATAATATTCTAATACATATTATTAAAAAATGTGGTATGCGTTTGCAGTTTACCTGAATGTTAAATTGTAATTAATATTTCAATTACAGATATTTATTGAAATGTAATAGAAGTTTGTGTAACCTATAATTTCTTACGCAGTTTCCACCTAAACAGAGACCGTAAAAAGAGTGATATAAGTTCTAGTAATGTTCACAATTGCATATATTAATTTATCAAATAATAAACAATTATTTAATAATACTACGAGATTGTTCATTTCATAAACATCACTCATAGTCCCCCAATTCTTCGAACACCAAACCGGCAAAGCTAAGAAGGTTAAAATGAATTCGTTAACGATACCACTATTGTTGGAGTTAATTGCATTATGAGAGTCGGTCGTTGTCCTCACAATAGCTCTATTAACTTTCGGGGAAAGAATGACGGGGTTTTCGCACTTGGCGTCCGCTTCGCCGCCGCACCATTCGGTGGCACTCGAGCGGGAAATATGGCGTTGGTGATGGCAGACGGCAGGGCGGCCCTACGCCCACTGTACGCATACGACTTCAATCTTTTGTCCTTGCTCGCGCACGATAAGATTACATCGGCACTCTTTTGTATACCACTAATTGTGTTTGGCTTAACCAGTTTGTTATTCATATCAGTAGGTAAGAGGTAAAGTTTATAGTTGGTACAATTTGGGTACAGGATCCCTAATTCATGTAAGGGATTCTCTTGTAGGTTTTAATTTAAATTTTACGAATATTACACATATATATGTTGCATTATCCCCTTTCATTCTTAGAATGTTTTAAAAGTCAACTGGTGAAAAAAATTATTGACACCAATCAGTAACAGAAGGAAAACATAATATATTTTTTTATAATAATAAACACAGATAAAATAATACTATAACATTTTATTTTCAATATCAGCAGTCTTTTCATTCTCATGATATCATAAAATTCGACTATGTGTTAGGTTATATCTAACATATTCATTATTATACATGTTACTACTAAAAAGTATGTACTCTATCCTAAGGAGATAAAAACCATCGCTCCTAAGAATATCCTTCAACTTTTGTTCCTGACGGGTAGGTAGGTAGGTAGCGAACTTTGAAAAAGGGCGACCACAATAAATCTATATAGGTCGCAATGCTACATATCTAAAGTACTTAATAATACAAAAATAAAACCAAACCGATTAATAGAAAAAAAAAACTATTTGTTATGAAAAGGAAATTTTATAAACTAAACTTTACTGTTTTCCAATTTTCAGTAATCCTCTTATTAGGACAAAACATCGAAAGTATATACAGATATGTAAAGCTCTTATGTTATTACGTAACCATGTACGTACACATAAAAGCCAACGTTCAATGAAAAGCTTCAGTTGACGGGCACTCTCCATTGTTTTAGCTAGCGAGCTCACGAGTAATTTTAAATCTATTATACAGCCTACTTACCTATGTAGCGCTGCCAGGGTTCTGTATCATGAATACACGATTCACTCCCCGCAGGCTTATAGGTAGGCTGCTAAAAACAAACACTCTCTATTGGAAAGCTAAACCTAATTGTAAATTTGTGTTAGGTATAATAAGTTTCTTTTGTTCGACTTTGCCCGGTATAGGAGTATAGGTACTGAATTGTTAAACAGATTATGTAATTAAGTGCGACTACGTAGAGGTTCTGCCCTTGGCTATTCTGAAACTCGTGGATACACATTATAAATAATTATACTGTAGTTCTCAATTAACCAATGAAGGATGTTCATTATACGATAATATGAAGTGTGGGAAGAGATGCAGATGAGCAGTGCGGGGAGGTTTTGGCGGTTTGGCGGCGTCGATCGCCTCCGGCTATGCGCGCCACGGCTCGACGCCTGAGCCGTACTGTCTGCCTTTACAATTAAGCACTATACCTACCATAAATTTAATTATTAGGTATAGTAATCTATTAAACATAACATGTTTATTATTTAGACATTGTATTTAAATAAATAATCCATATATAAATGCGATAGCAAGTTTGTCTCGGTTTCTTTCTTCTACCTTTTCAAGAGGAAAGACTTTGAGTAACGCAAAAAAAGTTTTTCTTACTAACGGAGCCTCAGTTCTGTACAATATATTGTTATCGCGTTAAAAGACTTCTGAAAAGAAGGCTCCTCTTCTAAAATATGGCCTGTTAGAATTATTTATAGTCAACATGAAAGTAATATATTTTCTTATAAGCAATAATCAGCATGATACTATTATGTAATATTATGTTATCTGTACTACTATGAAAATAGGTATTGTTTGTATCCATTACGATATATATCTATGCCTAAATAAATGTATGTAAAAAAGTCAGTCTAAAACTGAAAACTTAACACAAGTAATATTTCAGTGTCAAGGAAACTACATAAAACAAAGGATTACAAATTTCATTAAATATTAAAGTTGTATCCATTCTAATATTAGAAAAGCGAAATATCTGTGTGACAAACGCCTGAACGGATCTTAATATTTGGAGTGAACATGGTTTTCAATATTTATTACCTATACAATATAACGATGGACAGAGGCTATATTTTAACTCCAAGAACATTGACTAAAGCGCGGGAAAGATATTATCACCCATAAAAGTATAGGATAAATATAATTTCACGGGGAAATTGAAGACTAGATACTAATCCAATATTCTAAAACCTGTGCCTACTACCTACGACTTTTCCATTATATTTTAATAAAACATTATACTTTACTACTAACGGTTAAAGTAATAGTTACCTTAATTCCAGTTAATATTTTGTAAGTTTTTTTAAAATGAAGTTATTCTATTATTTTGAAAAGTATTGTTTCTACAGTATGTACCTAATAGGCAAAAAATACAGGATATTATATTTTTTTAATACCAATACCATATGTTAATTTATTACAATAGGTATATACCTACCACAACTATTTGTGGCTGTGATTTTTTGCTCGTGTATTACAATATAAATAAAATATTATAATGATATTACTTTTTCTATTATTGTCTTAATGAAATAGGAGAGGGTATATTATAAAAACAACTATTCCACCCTTATTTTGAAAAGTGAAATACATCAATCTCAACTTTCCTATTAACCGTTTTTACTTATAATCTCATAATAAACAGTCCGTTATAGCCTCGTCAAGAGTTTATCACGAAAAAAATCATCTAAAATTATAAGTCAGTATCAACTAAATCTACATTACCCCAAAAGCAATACATACTCATAGCAGGATAAAATCGTGTGAACAGCGCGGTATGGTGCCGCGAGGAGGCTAGGAGCACGGCGCGGCGCGGCGCGGCGCGGCGGTGAACCGAACCCAAACTTATTGTAATAATGTTGTTAGAACAAACACCGCTCACCCTCCGCCTTGTTTGAGATTACAATTACGGTTTTAGCGAACTGATTTATTAATGGACCGCCTGATCCGCCCTTGATACTTTAATGTCGATTTAATTTGCATTCACTGCTGTTCTTCAGTTATAACTCAAGTTAATAAACCGATGGTGTTAGATTATTCTACAAGTATTTAACTACTGTAATGAATTAAGGTTAGAACGAATGTTTTTGAATAAAAACAATTAAGGTAATGCTTCATAATTACTCTGTCACTCTATTGTTTCGTCTTTATCAACTGTGTATTTACTGCGCTATATTTTTTTAAACAAATTAGTATAAAATCTTTTACGTTTTGTTATAAAATATTACATTTTCCCAGAAGCTGAATTCAATAGCTTAAGTAATACTTTAGATATGTGTAAAGTAAAATCAAAACTAGATTCATATATCGAAGTACCAAACAAGCTGCGACTGTCCACCTGATGGTAAGCGGTGACTGTCGTTTTATATTAATTATATTAACAGTTCTAAGGACACCACGTTATAATGTGACTCCCATTATACCACTAATGTTTATGATTCTAGAAGACCAAGAGGTCATGCCTCGCACACTATAATTTTACTGCCTAATCTGATTCTATAATCGAAACAAAGCTTATAAATCAATGTAAACGACTTTTTAGAAGTAGACTACTTATGGTGATGGATAGGTATTAACGAATCAACATCATTCCGATCAAACAAGGAGAAAAGGACGAATGTAATTAAAATGGGCCTAGGTTGTTTCTAAATCCTCGTTTGAACCGGTGTAAACCCTCGCACCTGTCGTATTCCATCTCCCCATTAGCTGCGAAATGCATTAGTCAATATTAAAGACGGCGTCCGCGAGTATAATTCCACAAAGGGCACTTCAAATCACACCCATCTCTTTTCGATGAAATGTCAAAACATTACTCCTCTCTCCGTCCGAATGCTGAAAATGTATCCCCTCGTTTCTGTCACTTCGTATCAATTACCGCACGCAAACACCCGTGGCCATATCTAAGTATTGCCATAAAGTCCTATCTACGTACAATGCGCCAGGCGAATCGACATTCAATTGTCAAAAGATCGCTTTAATAGTACCACGGTATAACTCTAAATCGAAAAAGTATTTTATCACTTAGATTTCCATTTAAAATAACACTTAAAGCTACATGGATAAGTATCAACTTCGCAAGGACATCCGACACCGGAGGGGGATCCCGAGGGTCGTTTTGCAAACAACGCGCTCCCCTAAACGTTATACTTTGAAAACAATAATTTGTATTGCGTATCGAACGCGTTTATAAATAATAGAGTGATACTCCACTCAGAGATGTGACCGTCGCTATGAGGGTAGACACATATAGTATAGCACATCAATTAAAATAATAACTTAATAACATTCGATTTATTAGAACAACACCAGGGATATTAAAAGCAGAATTGGAAGATAGAACGGCCAAATTTTAGCTTTACATTAAAATGTAGAAACATATAACGTATATGTTTGTACATTTTAATTCTATTTCCATTCTTAAATGGTCACAGAACTGCAAGAAAAAACTTCAGTATCATTAATAAATAGGTTCTATAGAATCTAAAAGTATAAAGAATTTATTGATAAATAAATATTAATAAAACGGAATCAATATTGTTTCATGAGATTGTCTTAAAACGGTGTGCGTAAGTAATGACTTAAGAAACTGAAACATATGGTCTATCAGTAGTGACTGGTCGCTATGAGTGCTTAGCGACTTTGGATAATTTTCTGAAATTTGCTAGTCTCAGAAGAATCGGGCAATTGGAAAAACGAAACGACAAAATCCAGTAACATGAGGTCTATCAAGGAGATCTACATATTATTATGTTTGAAATACGCCAAATTAAAATTGATAACTAAAGATAATGACGAGATTGTGATTATGATCTGATATCTGAAGGAAAGAAAGCAGACAATTAAGTGGGTAGGTAAAACACCTGTTCGCCTTTTAGCAGTCGGTTGAAAAAGGCTCACAATAGCTAATATAAATAGCAATGTATTATATCTATTTATATGAGATAATATGATGGTAGTCGACAGAAAATGAAAAGATTGTGTTATCCACGTTTCGTTTCATAAATCAAAGGCGAGCAACAAGCGTAAAACGTAACAAGGCCGAGCCTTTGATCACTTCATGCCGGGTCGGCGCTCAGCTCATAAAGGCGTTATTGCTTACAGACAAGGAAGAAGAAGACAAAATGGCGCCGCTTTATTACTTAGTAACACATTGCAAACGTATCTATTTTATTATACCTAGCTACCTATTAGGAGATAAGTCCTGGCAGGGGGAGGCTGGCTGGTTGCAGGATGACAAGGAAGCGAGACTGGGCCGCTGGGCGGAGCGACACGCCCACTTTTTCTTGTTCGTCGCTGACTAGGGATGTACTTTGTCACTTATTTTATACAAAACGCGATACTGCTCTCATATTAATATTGAGCATACAGAAAAAGTAGCGTCGGTGCCTGGTGGTTTATTCCGGCGACTTACAGACTCACGAACTTCGAGAGAAAAATCTAACTCTAGTAAAAAATTGGTTTGTTAAACAAATTTTCTAACTAAATCTCTAGTGATGTACAAAACACTAAAAATAATGATACAGAAAAATTCGAAAGAATATCCATATATATATATATATATATATATATCATTACATGCACATGCGTTCTTTTTAGATATTTTCTAACCTTAACTATCCTTATTAGATATATGTAATTATAATGAAGTATACACAAGACTCTTATAATATTTTTAAGTATGTCAATACTAAAATCGAGCAATTTACAGAATATATGTTATATGATTTATATTATTACCTAATCTAACTATAGAGTACAAGTTAAGAAATAAGTAACTTGACTGTAACATTTAACTATTTTTGTTAAGCATTTAAAGTCTAATGTGTGTAGTGTTTTAATTATGAATTATAGTAGACATCAACTGCTATAATATGAAACACAACCTCTAGTATCCACAGGGCTGTAGCAAGTTTATAGCGATATAGGTACTATTTGCAAGAATTCCAGTACATAATGCCTTAAAAACAATATTAATATTCATTGCGCGCCCAGAGACAAACAATGGACTTTGCTTGAAGCGCAAAAAGTTATCGTTTATTTGGTCCAATCAAATGAGACTTAGTCAATATTTAGAGCCCAAGCTGTAATAAGGAGAGTGAGATCGTGTTTGCGATGGAACTAGTAAACTACTATATTTTCAGCGTAGCTACATAGTGACCTATCAATTGGGTATATTATATTATTTGTTATACTTGTCCTGTCTACTAGCCACATATGCACAGGATAATGGACTTCAAAATGAAGCAAGAAGCAAAAACAATATCCAAAAATGAAATATCCATAAATAAAAATGATTGGAAATTGTACTGTGTTATCGATCTAAATACGTAAATGTAATTACATACGCTAAGATTAAAAACTGTTCTTTGACACGCATAACTTCTCGACATCATATTATAGCCTATGTGTTATTCTGGTGTATATGCTATGTTACTGTAAAGTTTCATCAAAATCCGTTCAGTAGTTTTTGCGTGAAAGAGTAACAAACATACTTCCATACTCACAAATGTTAGTTTTTATAATGTTAGTAAGAAGTAAGATGCGGCCGGTACGTAGTAGCACAGATAACATAATATTACATAGTAGTAGTATGTAATATTATCTTATCTGTGTGTGTGTCTCGTTTATGCTTTTTTCTTTCCCACTACAGAAAGAAATGAGCATAAAAGAGCAGAGCTAATAAAATATATTCAATCTCTTTATATATATTAATTAATAATAACACAGTAAACACATCATGATACAAATCAAATCAGCCATTCAGATTTAATCAGACAGTACTTCGTTGTATCTAAACATTGACACAGAGCAACGAGCCCGGGGCGTCGCGCGTCGCACAACCAATCTGACGGCACCGCAGTAGAGACAAGTCAAGATTACACGCCTCTTTAATAATTAATTTGTATGAAGAGTTGAGTGACTACAGAACAATGGCAGTTCTCGTTGTCTTTGTATTTACTCAAGCCTCATTCTACAAAGATAACATTTGCGTAACATTTTTTGTCAGTTCTCCGAGTTAGAATAGATAAAGGTACTTATATGAGTACTAGCTGGGTCCGCGGCTTCACCGGCATAAATTTGTAGCCCATGTGTTATTCTGATGTGCAAGCTATATAACTGTAAAGTTTCTTCAAAATCCGTTCAGTAGTTTTTACATGAAAGAGCAACAAACATCAATCCATCTATACGCTCAAACTTTCGCGTTTATAGTATTAGTAAGATTATTAGTAGTTACAAATTAAGCCATTATTAGAAGTAGAACCTAAAACCTATGTAGTATCTAAAATCAATTCACAATTCAACTACAAACTTATTTTCTTACTTGAAGCAAAAGCTTTCGTATACATAATTATGTAGGTAGAACCCTAATTACTATATACCTAACATAGATTTTCTGCATCATTTTAGTTTAAAACTAATGTTAAGAAATAAAGTTATAATATAAAATGTGTAGGTATGTATAGGTACATAAGTATATTAATTTAAATTTGAAAGAAAAGTTTGAATTTTACCAATATTTTATGCCCAAAAGTTTGTGAAATATTGTTAAAAAAATTAATAAATTAATCTGTAGGTACCGAGGACTAACTGGATTATTATTATTACATTAAACAAAAATATAATTTAATTGTCTAACATATAAATGTTTAACAGTAGTACATAATATGTAGGTACTGGCATAGAATTTTGGTCTGTACTAAAGTATCTATCTACTTTCTATTATTACAAATTCTAATCTAATAGATACTCCTTATTAATAAAAAATATAGAGCTGATAACGAAGTTGCTGCAAGCTTTTTGTGTTTGAAATTAAAAGTTCCATGAAATATGATTAAAAATACCTGACATATATCTTATACCTTTTGACAATTTACTCAAATGTATATATTTTTATTAATATGAATAAATTTCTGAAATGAAAGTACATTAATGTTCCTGCTTATAATATCTGCGAGTGAAGTACCATCTAAATAAGTCCAGTATTTTAGAGACAAACAAGAATAAACAGACAGATAATTATTAAATAAATTGTTGTTTAATATATATATTTTCATATGCATTTAGTGCAAAGCTGTTAATTTGGAATTAGGTACAAACAGACGTTTAAATTTTATTTACTTTATAGGTATATAAATCCCAGGTATGCATAATATGTAGCTGCCATACATACCCAATACGTAATATTTATATAGTAAAAACCAATATAAGTAGGTACCACAATAGGTACAAAAAACGTTGGTATTTAGTTGCTATCCAGAAAACAGAGGCGAGCTCAATTTCGGGCAAGTGTTGTATGATGCCTAAACAAAAGGCTTTTAATAATGCAGTTTTCAATTGGCGTTGCGCAAATAACAAGGGCAACAACGAATGGGTGTATCGCCCCGAAAAACACGCTTTTTACACAAACCAAATTTCCGTCGGAACAGGAAAAACAATTTAAAATGATCAATGATGTTTTTTAACTAAATGTCTTTAATTCGTTTTGTTTTCGCCACTATCTACTTCTTATGCTTTAAATTATTTACTTTAAATAAAAGTGTACGTATTAAAATGATTCTGAATTATTATATACCTATATGTGATAACTGATATTTTTAGAGAAGTTTCATATTGTTATATGTAGGTGTGTAATGTAATGTATTAGTGAAAAACCATTTAAAAGAATATATGGATATAGTCTATGGCGACTCTGGACCCATAGAGCATTGATTGTGCACTAAAAACAGATTTAAGACAAATTACGAAATAAACTAGAGATAACTGAGGAGTTTAAATTAAATTAATACAAAACTACACAGTAGGTGTTGTTACATGTTTAATATCACACCGAGGCACGATGGACTATGAAAACTTTAGACTTAGAAAGATAGATAAAAGATAAAATTTGACGGACTCGGTAGTCTAGCAGTTAGCATAGCACCTTATTTCCTATGGTCGCGGGTTTGATTCCTCGCACGGTACAAACAGCTGTATGTACCGTCTCTCATGAAGAGTATGATTGTCTGATGGGACTCTCTTAACTGATGAATACATAGATATATTCACATAAGTTGTCTGGTATCCATAACACAAACTTTGCTTAGCTTGGGACGTTTTGTGATAGTGTAACCTGAGATATTATTATTATGTTTAAAAAAAATACTTTCAATGCAATATATATATATATATGAGAGCGAAAAATAACACTTAATCTTAATATATCTAGCCTCCATCAATCATTCACGAATCAATTTTGTTTGTCAATATATATTATATTGGTTTATATATATGCATAAGCATCTCCTTTGGGAAGTACACCTGAGGAGATAAAATCCATCGCTCAAAAAAAATACCTTGAATTATCTTAACTGAAAAAATTCTACTACCAGCGATGCAAATACGAATAACGTGCTAACATTTTTATTTCATTAGATTTTTTTATAAGTAAATTATTCTCTATTAGTAAACTAATATCTACACAATAACGATAACATCTACCTAGTTGACGACTCTATAAAAGAAAAATTAAGTAAAGGGAAAGGCTGAAAGCCTTCATAGCTTAAATCATTCATCTCTGTAGTTAATTAATATTTATGAATTGTTTAACTACGCTTATTGGGCTTTCGGGACATCTCATCCCACTGCGGCAGAGAGCCCAGTCGACCATTTTTTAAATTATAAGGAAATATAAATTCTAAAATACGTTTATTTAAATCACCGGAAAATTTAAAATGGTTAAAACAATTCGTAACTATATTTTCCAGCCAAGATTAAAATTTATGGAAAAATGTTTATTTAGATTATGATAGTTGTCCCGTTCCTATACGGTATTTTACTAATATCATAAACATGGAAGTTTGAGGGTGTGGATGAATTAATGTTTGCTACTCTTTCACATAAATACTACTGAGTGGATTTTAATGAAACTTTACAATAATATATCCTATACCTACGTCAGAATAACATACTGATGATATTGCAGTCACAACTAAAATGTAAAAAAAACACGGCTATCAATTTGTTATTGCTCTGATGGTCAATTGAATAGTCTCTAAGAACAGCCACACTATGTTTGATATATTATCGGACATGGCCAGATAATATACAAATCGAAACAAATACATACCGAATTTTTATGCTACAAAGGAACTAAGTTCGTATGGTATTATGAGACCAAACGTCCAATCAGATGAGGTTGAGTTATAATTTTATAACTCACAGGATAATATTGTAATAATATTATTGTATCATCAAAACAAAAATATACCTAAAAGAGCTTCGTATAAAAAATAACTTCAGTTAATTACTCAAGCCTTATGTTACGCAAATCGGAAAAACTCCATTATCCGGGAAAAAGCCGTAAAAGTGACCCTCATTAGCGTCATTGTTGTGCTTTTACCGCTCCCTCAGCGCTCGGCTCTTGGAGCATAAATAAATCAAATTTAATTAACTTAGATTAATTTTCGCGGCGCCACCCGTCTCCCGCCTACGAGCGTCCCTTTTTATTTGCCCTACGGTAAAATTGTGCTCAGTTGAAAACTCCACCGGCTACGTATTACTACGGATTCCTCAATAAAAAGTTCACACTGAAGCAAATTTTACTTGTCGACTATCGTATGCCGTCTCTGTGAAACCGTACGAAGCGATTTAAATTAATTTTACTACATGATCTTTTAACTTGTTCATTATGTTAGGATAATGAAAATTAAGTACCTATAAAAACTTTGTTGAAAAAGCTGAATTTGTACGAAATAAACTTTTACGGAATTTATAACATTTTAATGGAGGAGGTATGGAGGTTATTGGAGTAGGTAGGTTATTAAAATTATAAATTTATCTGCTAATATTAAAAAGACGAAAATTTGTGATGATGCACCGACGAATTTAAAAAGTAAATTTTAATTGAATTCTGAAATTATGACATATATAAATCACATTGTATATTAGCAAATAGGATATAATAAAAATAAAAACAAGTACTTTACACTGTACACTCTAAAACTATGTACCTATACTTATTTTATGTGTATATTTTTATGTAGTAGAAAATACACGTGTAAAGTAATACACAAATAAAACACAATATAAAGTAGGTAAGTAACTACCTGCAAAACACCTAAAGTCAATCTATTATAGACATTAGAATTGCTCGACTACTCTAATTGATAACGATTTCATTGGAATGCATTCAAGAATAGAGGCAGTGGAACAAAGTAAGAGCGATAGACATTCGACAAGTGTGCTTGAGAATAGAATTTGTATTGAAAGTGTGTCGGGACTTGTTTGTAGGCTACCGGTGTTGGCCAATCAAGTGTGTGCAGTACACTTGACGGCGTACCACCCAGAACTGTCACCAGCGATGTCGGCACGTCGCCTCCTCTCCTCCAACACTACGCTAAGGGACGACCCTAAGGTCAATGTTGATCATATTGATTTTAATGCAATGACAAAACAAATCACATGTAAATAAGTTATATAATTTAGACGACTTTACAAAAAATCGAAATGTATTACTATAAAAAGTGTACTAATGTGTAATGACTATATGTTATATTACAGACAAAAACGTCTTCTTTTTTGTCGGTAGTATAAAAGCTAATAAACGCTAAATTAGGAAGACAACACAATAATGTTGATTAAATTTAAATTTCCAACTGTTTTTTTTATTTTAAATCTTGTACCTAATGTAATAGAATTTGATATTGCTAACAAAGCCGTATGTCTAATATACTCTTGCTCTCAAAAATAATGCTAAGTGCCAAATATTACCTACGGTTTATTAAAATGCATCCATTTACAAATAACTTCTCACTAGCTCACCCCGCATCTAATTTCGAGTACCTATATATTTTTGATTACAATATTAACACGCTTGGGTTTCGTAGGCCAACCTACGCCACTGCCCGCAGGCCACCCACAAACTACTCGTTCAGAAAACGTCTCGTCACCAATGTTTACCTATTGGCCCATCGCTACTACTAAACGTTACGCCCTGTTAATCTAATCATATAGCTACCGTAAACCAAATAATGTTCTTTCAATATTTATTCGGCGTATGGGCTGCTTAATTCTTTAACTAAGACACTAGTTAAGATGAAATCGCGTGTTCAATACTCGATCAACCAATTTAGTTTCTAATTGGCCAGAATTTTGATATTCATGTATTATAAATAGTTTTATGTTATAAATATGGATTTTAATATTTATTTGCATTCTTTAAACACAAGTAATTAATAACCAGATGTATTTTTAGAAATTACCCGTGATAATCTACGTATATAATATATAAGTATACGTAGATTACCACGGTTAATTTCTAACTCGTATATTCTTTATATCGCACTTCAACCAAGAGAGATTGTTGCTTAAAACAATAAGGTCGTTTTCCTTGTTTCTTACAATACCGTTTATGTAGCCGTAACTATAGGTAATATTTTATGTCGCTGCATTTTTCTTTCAGAGAAATAGAAAAAATAAAAATTTTGTAATTGAAATCACCATTTTTTTTTTATATCATGCAATCAGTCTTCCAGACTATAAGCAGATTTGTTGACTATCTGATATCGTGAGAGGTGATTCTCTATTGAGAATCCAGCCTCAGATATTGCAGCTTATGTCAGGTTGTTGAAGTCTGGTATTTTACGTCTCTTAAGACGTGCCATATAATCAGGCAATGTCAGTTGAACAGCAAGTTTATTTGGATGTCTGTCCAGCTTCATTTTTTTTTTATTGTTAGAGAGATTTCCTCCTTGACAGAGTTGATTCCCAGGTGGTGATGAACCTCCGAGTTACGAATAAACCAGGGTGCGTTACAGGTTTGCTTAAATATGTAGTTTTGAGCTCTTTGAATTTTGTTGATGTTGGTAACACTTGCAGAAGCCCACAGCTGGAGCCCATACGTCCAGATTGGCTTAAGATATGAGTAGCTTATTGTCAGTAGACAGCTTTGAGTTTCTTCCAAGCAGCCATTGCATTTCTCGGTAGATATTAATCTCTTCTCTTTTAGCTTGGATGTGCTTAGACCAAGTGAGTCGACGATCAAGATGCATACCCAGGTATTTCACAGTTTCACAAGTGGGAAGTGTGCTCGAACCCATCATCACGGATGGACAGTTGCCTTTTCTAAGGGTGAAAGTTATGTGAACTGATTTTGAGGCACTGCATTTAATTTTCCATTGCTTTAACCACAGACCAATCTTTGTGAGAGCATTTTGTAACAGATCTGTAGCCTCCACTTGATTTTTACTACAAGCTAAGATGGCTGTATCATCTGCAAAGGTGGCTACGGTTGTTCCCTGTGTTTCCGGAATATCTGCTGTGAAGATACTATATTGTAGTGGACCAAGTACGGAGCCTTGTGGCACCCCAGCCAGAACTTCGTAAAATACCGAGGTGTTCTCTCCTTTACTTGGAAGATCCTTTCTCTGAGATAAGACTCCATTAGCCTATATAGATTATATGGGAGGTGGTTCTTGATTGTATAGAGTAAGCCTTCATGCCAAACTTTATCGAATGCTTGCTGTACATCTATAAATGCTGCGGAGCTCTTGTGCTCAAACGCATCTCGAACAACCTTACACACTCTATGAACTTGCTCTATTGTTGAGTGTTCCTTTCTGAAACCAAATTGGTGGTCTGGAATTACCAATTTTTCAGAGAGACTTTGTGTCAAACGTTCAAAGAGTACTTTCTCGAAAAGCTTTGACACCACTGGCAAAAGGCTAATTGGTCGATAGGATGTGATATCATAATTGAAATCACCATTACAAAAATGTATGTATGTAATGCAATCGACCTCACATACAAAATACTGTGTGTGAAATGAGTAAAAATTCTCTACCCACGTGACAAGTTGTAAATAAGTCAATCTACCTGTAGAAGATCAAAGTACGCTTTGAGATTTATTTTGTTCTCTTTCAAATATTTGCACAGTATTGTCTCTTTGAACTTCATAGTGAAGCCTTTTACAATAAAGCAAGTAAATTCGCTTTTCAGATTGTGATTACAAAATAAGTAGATTTGGCAAATAGACCGAAGTAGTACCAGTTAATCGAAATTATCGAATTACAATAATTTTATTTAATCCAACTACAACAAACATTTGGATGACGAACTAGTATCCGTAGTGTATGCTCTATCCTTATTAGTGATCTATTTATGAGAAGTTTGCATAACTTAACTTTATAAGCTATGTTTTTTAAAATCATTATCTCCATGCCCTTGTTCCTTTATTTCCTGATCCTATCTGTACTGTACCTATTCCTGTGTACGTGATGTATTTAAAAAACAATGTTAATTTCTACCCTAAATCTAAGGAATTACCTTAGACAAAGTTTATTGCTCACATTCTACCATTACACCACTGGCCATCCACTAGAAAATAATTCTGACAATTTAAAAGCTAAACGGTCGCTTATAGTGCTGAAAAGAGTCTACATTGCAAATTTTAAGGTTCTCAATATAAATTGAGAACCTTGTTGAAATTGGATAGTTAAATTCTAATTTTGCATACCTCCACTCTTTCTTCCTTGAGGTCGACTCGTAGCGCTAACTGTTCTCGTAGCACGACGTCTGGGTAGTGTGTTTTATCAAAAGTGCTCTCGAGCTGTTCCAGCTGCTCTTCCGTGAATATAGTACGATGGCGGCGCTTACGTTTGGGCGGGGGGCCTGCGAGGCCGGCCAGCGCGGCCGCCGCGTAGCCCCCGTACAGCCCCGCGTAGCCACCCGCCCCTGATACTGCGCTCCCTACATTTCCGACACCTGTATTGAAACCAAATAAGAATAAATTAACTTAATGATAATACTTCACAGTGTATAAATATTGTTTTATCTAAAATCAATTTGTCGGATTTTGTTTATCTATGACTATTTTTTTTTTATATCATAAATCTCACCTGATGTTAAGTGATGATGTGGTCTAAGCTGTTACACGCATTGTGGTTAAGTTATTTGGGTATGTTTTTTACACAATGTTACATGTTTGTTTTAAAAGATATTACTATTTTATGTTTTAAAATTTTGATTTAACATTTATTAAGTGAATTTTTTTGTAAACTTATGAAACTTGAAATTTTGTACCACAAAAAATCGATATTAGATTAAACTTAAAACACACAAGTTTAATATATTTTTAATATACTGAATAAAAGTTGTATTAACATTTAATACCATAAAAGTAATATATATTACAACTGTACAAATATACAAAAAATATCGAATTGAAAATGTTTTTGTTTCCGATAATTTGAAATGTACGAGTTAGTAACGCTTATAATTACATAAAAAATAACTAAATCGTGGTTGATATCTTTAGTTAATATTTTTACATATTTAGTTCTTTACCTATTAGACAACCTATTATCAAAATAAAATTCAGTTAACGATTATAACTCCATATTAATTTATCATTGTAGTATCTAAACATACTTAATGTCTTAGTTTACTCTATGGTAACTGATCACCCACGACTGAAGTTATTATGTTTGTTACCAGTGTTTGTGTATAGTGTATCCGAAAATGCAATAACAAGCCTTATCAAACAAAATTTGGTTCTGATCGTAATCAAAAGTATGTCAGATACATTTTTGATTACAATCAATAATAAATTTTGTTTGATAAGTTCCTTGCAAAAGAGCTACTGACTAAGTTGAGACCTACCCTTAAGTTACTAAGACCTACTTCTGAATATAATTTATAAACATAAAACGTAGAAAATATTTAAAAATTTAGAAATGCACACGTCACCATCAATCAGCAGTAATACTTGGCATGACAATCGATGCGTGAATATCCGAGCTTAGACCCGAGTTCCCTCCGTACACTCACCACCGTTCCGAACATAATATTAACGCTACAAATAAAAATTGAATATTTTTGCATACTTGCCAACATCGGTAAAGTAAGTAGGTATTATTTGTTAAAGAAATATAAAAGCTTTTAAGGCCGGCGGCACACTGCTAAGGCGCTATCGTTGGCTTTGTACACATCATTCCCTGCATTTACGCGGGCGCTAACTTAAGCCGTATCGATTTGGTAATTCTCATATTTCACACTCATATTCTATCCTGTCTATATGTAATATTACTGCAGAAATTGTAATAAATAACGTCGTCATATATGGTAAATAGGATAAATAGGATTAATAAATTGATCTTATTTATCCTATTGTTATATTCCTAGTAAGATTCTTATATTTATTATTTCTTAATATATAGTATAATATTCATTCATTAATATATAACCTTCATTGATTGTCGAAACTCTTTTCTTAATATGTCTACTGATTTCCAAAGCATAAAGATCACATTGTATCCTAATTTAAAACAACAGTTTGTTTATGCAACAATCCATTGAGCCCCTCGGGTATTTTTAAATATTAAAATTTTCTGCAGAATGAAAATAAAAAAGGTATAGAGTACCTAATAATGGAGATAAGCCGTACTTTGCCCTGGGCTACCTGCCCGGGTGCACGCGGCCACCCGCCACTGTCGCACTCGCAGTGTCTTCGACGTTGCAAAATATCTATGTAGGTTTGTTAAAAATACCAAATAGTAATAGTAAATAGTAAGATTAGTAGCAACGTTTTATGCTTCATTAATGTCCATCACTATATTGAATATAGAATACAAAATATCTAGGTATGGATAAGTACCTACCTAATATTAATAATACCTACTAGGATCAGTAGTTGCTGTTTTATGCTTCATCAATTTGCATCACTATATGGAATATACAATACAAAATAAATACAGTATTTGAATAATAGTGAAAGATTTAAAAACCCGATAACGCTTAGTATTAAAGTGTTGTCAGATTCTATAAAAACATATTTATAAACCATACGGCAACCCAAATGTTAATCGAAATGTATGAGTTGGCCGTTTCATATATGTATACATATAGTTTTCGTACACTTTCATATTATAAGCATAAAATAACATTAAAACAGAAAGTATAGGGTACAGTGTGATATATTATATTTTTTTCAATAGGAATAGTCTGATAAAAACGTCCTGCACTCTTGTAATTCTTTAGAATTTGAGATGTAGAGCCCTTTGTTTTTGGTTATTTACATACTAACTCCCCTAAAGCGTTTATAAAAAAATATATACCCATTCTTAATACAATTTTCGAAAGGTAAAAAGTACAGTAAAACTGTCAATTTTCTTAATTTTGTTGTTATTTGTGAGGATTTGCCTGGCATGCATATCAAATTACAGATTTGTAGGGCTTCGAGAAGTGGGTAGGTATCTTATAGGGTTGGTAAGTGACCGAGTAAGTGACGAAATCTATATATCTTTAGGAAAATATTATAAAAAATATGTATATGTATAATATACTGAAAAGAATGAAACTAACTAAATAAAATTTTGTGTGTATTATGTTACTTACATTATAATATGGATACCTGAGAAATATAACTCTTTAGTATTGTCAGTTTAGTTTAGGTTGGTATTGTTAACAGTGTCTAGAATAATATACATTATATACATATTTCTCCTATGAGGTCCACAGCTCTAGATCCACTAGTAAGTAGAACACACACACTTTTAAATTGTGTAAAAACACTATGTAATTTCTTTTTTAGGATTATACTAATGTACATACACAAATGTATAGTAGGTACAGTAATCCCAATATCCTACTAATATTGTAAACCAACTAAATAAAATAATTAATGAAGTTTAATGAAACTTTACAGAATATATTAGTAACTTATGGGTTATAATTTATAAATATATGTAGAGTTGTAGAGATTTTTATTTCTAAGGGCTATCTTACTCGAGAAATCATTTAAGTAAAACTATAGTACTAGATATTGGATTGTTTCTCTCAAAAGGCGTTATAGCCAAAATAGTCGACTATAAATATATTTAATTTGTATATTTAAATTACAGTAGCAATTACTATCTGTAATAGATAGATAAACTTCAATACAAATACACAAAGTAATAATACAAATAAAGATGAACATTTAATATACATATATAAACAACCGGTACCAAAATAAAAAACAACTGTACGCTATAGTGTTATCTCATAACATACAATGAGTACGTTACTAATTAGGTATATGTGTATTGTAGAAGTGCAATTAGGCCATAGCTCTGTGTAGTTTTTATGCCCAAAGAGCCAATACTGAATTTTTTAGCCAGGCATAAGGCATGATGAAAGAGTGAATAGATGAGGAAAGGAATGATTGAGGAAAGGCAGTGGCCATCGCTCTCTTCTTCGTAGACTGCCATATAGTGAGGTTGTTTCATCATATTTTTTTTAATTTAAAGGAGTTTTTTTAAATATTATTATCCTATTTTTTGCAAATCCTCACTTCCACATATATATGTAATGTTTTCTAACCTAAATACAGGTAAATAGATTCTACCAGCTATTATTTATGATCATAATGTCATAAATAAAATCACATTGTATACATGCAGGTAGGTACTTCTTATATACGTCAGGATTTTAAATTATTTTCTTAGTTATGCATTATAATATCGCTCTCTATATTGTAAAAGAAGACTTAAATATTGCGTAACGATGACTGCCATATAGTGAGGTTGTTTGCTACATTTAAAGCATATTTTTTTTAGAGATAACTCAAACACTTATTTTGCATTTGTATTGCTTCAAACCAATTACGCAATACCGCTCCTTTATTTGTTTGATTTTTACAATTTACCCGATAAATATCTAATACTATATATTATCACATATTGTAGATATAATATTAGAACATTATTATCCTAGTCTTTAATTGAAGCCACATATATATGTAATAAAAAAAGTTTTCTAACCTAAATACAGAAATAAAGGATAAATGTTTTGTTAGACATATTTTATTTGTCTAGTTAAGTTTTATTAGAGAATATACTATTATTTATATATATTATACTCACATATTGTAGATATAATATTAGAACATTATTATTACGTATAGTCATAATTTGTCATATCAAATAATAAAATCAATAAAAAAAGTCATAAAGGATAAATGTTTTGTTAGACATATTTTATTTGCAGTTAAGTTTTATTAGAGAATATACTAAATATCTAATATATATATTATACGTCACATATTGTAGATATAATTTAAATTATTATTCTATAGTTAATGAAGCAACTATATAATATCTAATAATGCTATCAAATGTATCGGTATATTATAGAAGAAGAAGTTAAATATTGCGTTAACGATGACGTCGATAATTGAAATGTCTGTGACAACCCCATCTCGGATAACAGTAGTAACAGGCTGATTTCTTTTAGATCTGGACTAAATACTCGTGTTCTTAAACACCCACACACACCATCGTATTGGATAAGTATTAACATCACATTTAAAGCATAACAATTCTCATTGTTTTTAACTACATTTTCAGAGATAACTCAAACACTTATTTTGCATTTGTATGTTACTGAGCCAACACATTATACTGAACACAGTTCAAACCAATTAAGAACAACGCATGTATGTATACGTGAACTCAGCAATCATGCTTTATTTGTTTGAAGAAAAGATAGATGTTTTTTGATTGAATTTAATACTATATTAAATTCGCGTAACAATTTACCCGATAAATATCTAATACCTATATATTATACTCACATATTGTAGATATAATATTAAACAGAAAACATACATTAATATTGCCTACTGTATTTAATCAATATATAAATAAAAACATAAACGATCCTAAAACTTTATGGAAAAATGTTAAAAATAATGTTGGTAATTTTAAAACTAAAGTTAAAGAACTGCCACCTCATTTACGTGATCCAGATGCCATAAAGCTTTTTTCTTGAACTATTTGTTATATTTATCACACCTAAATTAAATTAGTGGAACAATAATAAAAAATATTAAATCTATGAAATCAAACGCCTATCAATATCCCTAGAACGTTAATAAAAAATCTTTTAAAACTAGTCTTTCCCTAATGAAAATGTACATACAATCTCACGAAATAAAGGATAAATGTTTTGTTAGACATATTTTATTTGTCTAGTTAAGTTTTATTAGAGAACATACAATAAATAATAGGTACTTAAAGTTTGTTACTGATATCAAAAGCATTAAAAATAAACATCATCATCTGCAAAAAAATATTTAGATTTTTCATACTTCAATCTCTGAAAATTTGTAAATATCATTTATTCGCAGATGATCTCAAATGTATAAATCTATAAATCCCTATAATCCTAATCCAGATATAGCAGTGTTAAATAATGAACAATATAGCGAAATGGTCGATATCAAATGGTCTTACTTTAAATCCAACAAAATCAAAATTACTAGTACTTGGTACTAAAATAAAATAAATAGATCATGGCACAAAATCCTACTCTGTCAATTTCAGAAAATCCTCTAATATTTGTTGATCGTTCGAAATCTTGATTATGGACTTTCATATGAAACCATAAGTGTTACTATAGACTAGGAATAAAGTAATAGAAAATGCGTATCACTTGTTATGTAATTAGACACAGTTACGCCTAAAATCGACAAAAAAATAATACAGACTGTAAACAGACATATAAATCAATGCAACTCAAAAATGGAACACAGACGATCTCTACATTTTGCAGTATTGCTTTTGTTGGATAAGAAACCAATATATTTATTTGAAAAACTTTCATTTTCTATGTCATCGATTCTAATGCATATATTTGTTCCATATTAAAGAATATTTCTAAAAATGTTTGATTCATATATATTGATTAAATAAATAAATATATTCACTGACAAAGTTATAGTTTTTTAATATAATATAATAATAATAATATCATTTTAGATATTTGATTTGAATTTATCAATTCACACAAAATCAGCGCTGTAGTGATACGCCACCTAGTCTCCTTTTTTATCTGTTAAGATAAAATTATTATTATTATTATAATATACCAGTATTATGGGTACTAGATAACGGATACAAAAATATAGATGTATATTTTTTTCATAAATACATATTATACATAGATATTTTATAATAATAATAGTATAACAATACACAACGCCACCTAGTCTCCAGTTAAGTAAAAAATGTATTATGGGTACTAGATAACGGATACAAAAATATAGATGTATATTTTTTTCATAAATACATATTATACATAGAAAATACCATATAAACAATTATACTTATGAATACAAATGTGCCGTACGAGGAATCGATCCCGTGACCATCGGAAGAAAGGCGGTGTGCTGCTAGACCACCGAAGCCGTCAATATTATTAGATCTGTTTAATTACGAACCTCAGCAGTGAAATCTAATAAATTACTTGTTCTTTATGATGTCTGACAAATCGTATATTAGATATTATTTACCCAAATTATGACTCTATGTTCAGTAGTTTCAGTTCTATATATGTTTATTGACATAGAACACACCCAGATAAATACGAGTAATCGTACTAATGAATTCAAATATTTGTACTGTTCGAGGAATCGAAACTGAAACCATGGGAAATAAAGAGATGTGCTAAATAGCTAGACCACCAAAACCGCCTAACTGTTACTAGTCACTAATGACTCTATCTTCAGTAGTATTTATTTTATTTAAGAGTTTAAATACAAATTAGTCACTGGTATATGATTACTATATTTCTTTATAATGATAGATTGGTGGGAAAAATTATGCCTATAAAAAATTAAATTATAATAGACTAGCTGTACACGCGGCACTACTGCCGTCGAATACAACCTATGTCACTTGCTGGTAGTTTAACTATCAATTGATTAAACACATATATATATAGATGCATATAGTAACAATGGTAAGGCTATTAGTAATATTAATAGGTATGTCCCTGCTAAGAAAATAGTATTAGAAGAATTACTTAACATAAGTACCTACGAGTTATGTTTATGCACATGTAATTAGAAAACATTTTTTTAAGTAATGTAACTGCACAAATCGAACGTCGTATCTTAACTAAGTTGTAACCGCCTCCTATATACACGAACAACTACAAACATTATGTAACCCTGTAATTGAACTGTCTATCTCGCCCTTGTACCGAAACACATCTTACAAATCAAGCTACTTTCTGATACCTTTATACTAAGTCTACATCTATAAATAACCATTGATAGCTTTTATGTGTTAATGAAGGTTACTTATGAATGTTACAAGTCCCCTAATTGGTCATTGCGAGATACCATAAATATGATGACTTAGAAACCATGCAATCAGACTTCCATAAACAAACTAAATTTACTTCACAACTGAGGTTTACTATCATCATCTCTTCCTTACTACAACTATATTGCTTCTAAACCGATGGAAGATCGTGTTATCTAACGCACCCCGCAATTATCGAGATACAAACATACCTTATTCATTCATGCGGTTACGTAACAGTGGTATTAAACTTTGGGGTAATATGTAACAAAATACTCAGGTACTATAGAGACGGAGTGTTTATGGATGATAATTCTTTGATATTGCAAACCTATTAACTTAACATTTTTATATACAATCTCCTTAATACCAGCCTCGTAGCTCAAAAAATTTCCATCGTGTGATATTGTTTTTCAGGTATCCGTTTTACTACGTAATATTATCTTATTTGTGGCTTTACCGAGCAAAGCTTTATACCTACAAAGACTTCTATATCACCTATTTTAGCTGCCATGCTGATTTCCTTTTTCCTTCAAATAGTGCTTTAAATTTAGAGTGGGTATATGACAGTTTTCACTGTCATTACAGGGTATCCAAACATGACATTTCGTCCTCCGGGTAGTATGGATGCCACATAACATGATATTCGTGTTTCTGTTCATGTATATAGGCGTTGGATACCACTTACCATCATGGGATCGTCAACTTTCTTATAATTTCAATTACATAAACCCCTTATACATAGATCCCAGACAAAGTATAATTAAATTCATCAAGCAGCCAGTTCTATACAGATGTAGAGCTAAGTAAGTTTAAATATTTAGATTTTTATAATCTTTAAAATGTAATGAGATATCTTACTCAAAAATAAATAAATTTAGGTTTATTTTTTGACGGATACAATGCCTTTTCTATCTATGTTATAATACTTGACTAGAACCGCAATTGAATGTTTAATTATTATTATATCTATTATAGAGTAAGCGCAATGAATGAAGTTTATAAATTGATGTAAGTAAAGCGTACCTACATAGAGACGCAGAAACATACCAAACAGATCATGTGCTCTATGGAATGGTGAATGTGCTAAATGGTGTAGCTGTAGAGGTGGTAACGGGGGCTGAGGTCGTGGTGCCAGGATGCTGTCGATGGTGAAGAGCGGGGCCGGTGGCCGCTCTGGCAACGAGCCGCCCAACAGCAGCGCCGTACTCAGCAGCGCGGGCGCTTCTCGCGGCCATCCGCCGCCCCCGCCCCCCATACCGTCGGCCCGCGACTCCGGCTGCGTCGCCACCCTGCTCACACTCACCGCGACACTGACCACCATATACAACACGTACCCACACACCACATCATAGTCTACTGTCCCTGCCAGCCATTGTTGTAACCACGCATAAAATCACCGGCACTTTTGAATTGAATTTTTATGGTTTCAGCTTCGTTACGCGAATTTTTTTTAAATTTAAAAATTGAAATGTTTCTGATGCACTACGCACTATTTTTTTATTCGAAGTATGTTTATTTTTTAGGAAAAATAAAGTTGACTTATAGCGGTGATTACTGTAGTTTAGTAATTAAAGGATAATAAGATGCGTGATGCGATTGCGAGTAAATCGTTTTAGTGAGTCGTCGGCCGCTCCGAGCCTCGCTCGGCGTAGAGCGTGTGTGGGGCGCACACGCGCACAGGGCGTGCGCCGGGGCGCCGGGGCGTGGCCCCTGAGGCTCCGCCCCGCGCTCAACTTAATGGATGTGACAATATGACGCTCCCAAACAAGCAGCAGTAATCTCTATCCCTCCCTATTAATACTAACTCCCTATAACTACTAAACTTTGTTACACTAATAATAATCTATAGGTATGTTGCATGAACACTATTTATTTAACAACTTGACACTTAGTTTAATTTAATATGTTATAAATAACTACAATACATATAGATAATATAATACTATCAACAATACACATAGTATCTTCCTATAACTATAACTATATTTACTTTCTGAAATATAAAGTTATAAGCGAGAAGTCACTTCAATGTTGAAGTGACAATAGATATATGTAGCTATAGAATCTACGAATTAAAAAATACGTATAGGTAGATATAACAAATTATCTGCCACCAACAGCACCCAGCCTCCCTCCTCGGATTATCCCCCGTCCCACCCGTTCCATATCCTCAAAGCCACATACACACATTCGTACTCGTATCACAACACTTTAGTAAAACAGCCTTTTTGTAACAATTGTCAAAGTCGTGAGGATTATATCTTTTATCTAACAGCGAACAAATTGAGCGACGTAGTGTAGGTATTATATCTATTGTAAAAATTGCGCCCTTAGCGTTTCACTACGTTGCCTTTTTGCAGCTTACAGAATCGTATAATGATAAAGACGTTCCTACGTATAGATTAACGACAAGAAAATGAAATATTTTTCATTCCTTTTAAGATTGAAAATATTTTATTGAGTCATAGACATGTTCAACTGCTCAGTACCGTTGTACTAATACTATTATTGTGGATTTATACTGATAACACACCTTCTGGTGTAAATTAGTTTACACCAGGAGTTAAAAAAGGAGGTCCTATATTATCGTTACGTTTATTTTTATGTACCTACGTTTTAGCATATCTTTGTTAATTGTGAAGTGATTTTTTTTTAAATTATATTACGCTATAAATATTAATATCTTAGTCCGTAGGGAATACATGAATACGAACAGATAACAAGATACATCGAGCCTATATAAGACACTGGTTATTCAATGGTTTTATTAAGGTGTGTATTTATTTTCTTTCAAATTCATCGTGCCACGATCTTCATAAACTTTTAGACAGATAAATATATTACCTATCTACCTACTCTGTGTATGGTCTTATACAAATTTAGATTCTGTACACTATTTCAATTATATAGATAACGTCTAAGTGAGTACCTTAATCTAATTTCTATTTCTATTTATTCTACTCTATTTCAGGTACCAAGCAGCTCAGTTAGATAAGACGGTGACAATACAGTACAGGAGGCATTATGTAAGCCTTCAGAATAGTATAAAGGGCATCACCTGATGATATGATATCCGTAATGTTTTAAATTTGACGTGGCATTGTTTATACATATAATTAGTAAAAATCACGGGATCCTACTGCGTTGTATTATTATTGAGTTCCGGGAAACTCAATAAAAATAAAACGTGGTAAGATCCCATGATTTTTACCTACTACCTATACGTAGTTCTTTGCTTATTTATAGACGGAATTGCCTCCTACTCGTATTTATTTCCCATTCCAATTACATAAAAAATAAAGATGAGCAGGTTCATAACTCTCAACAACCGGCAGTAACAACAATACATGACGCAGCAACGGCAGCCCAAGCAAGCATTGGTCGCGCGACCGCGCCAGTCGTCGCAACTCTGCAAATATTGACAAAGGTGGGAGCCACGAAACCCGAGCGCTGCTCTGTTTGCCTGTAATTGATGTAATTAGTCGTGTCGGCCAGCTGCTACCGATAAAACCTCCGATCCAGTGTTTAAACAGTTAATATGATACTTTTACGGTCCGGAAACATCTTTACGGTGTCTTATTCCGGCAAATATTGGTCACACTCGACGATGCGTGACAGTAAGACCAGATTACTCAAACTGCCCGGTGTTTTTAACTAACCTATTGAATTTTGTATCGTATATAGATATAGTTGTTTCTAATATAATATAGTTACTACAATCGTTTGTGTAACAAAGTACTGGTACATAAAGATACATTTTTCTTAAAACAATTGACTGTAATTTAAATATTAATAGATTCACCATTATATTCTACATCAATTGAAATATTATAAGATAGAGTAAAAATTAACTTTATTGAAATTTAAGCTCTTTTGAATTAGGTGTAACACTACCTACAGTTAGGACAAGATATTAGTCTGCTTGCTGCTCCTTAAAACAAAAGTTTTACAACTACCCTTTTTAAGGCAAAATATACCTACATTTGGATGGGTGCGACATTCTATTGCCACCCGTAAATAACAAGTTTTAGAGATCATATAAAACTTTCAACTATAATAAAATCTACGTAGATATCAAAATCATAACAAACAAATTATCAGCGAGAATAGTGAATACAAAATTAATGCAAAATGTCGCCGATTCGTCTGGGCACGACAGTAAGCAGCTGCCATTCTCACTGGTATAGCTAATGGAAAATTAACTCGATATAATACAGCGATTATCCGCGTATGACTTAATACAGGACGGTCGCACAAAGGGCATAAGCATTAAAATAGCTAACAATGGTCGGGATTATCCGGGGCTAACCTCCCAGGCACGACAATACGAGTATGTGTAAGCCACGCCTGGACCCACATCACATTATTAGGTGCCTTATATTCTACATCTCTAATATACATATTCCTTACTTCATAGCTTAAAATGAAAAATTAAAATTAAAATAATTAGGTACTTTAAAATATGTAAATGTTTAAATATTTAATTGTCGGATGATTGACAGGTGATTTGTTAATAGTGTTTATGTTAGCTTTAGGATTTGTACTGACAATCGATATAACATGGAATCGAAAGGGATTGTTAGTAATATGGGCTAGTAGTCGCATTTCCAGCAATGTAAAGTACACATAAATAAACATTTACCCCGAAATCGTCGTAAAAGTATGCCGTTAACGCAGACGAATCCACCATTCCTAATTTGTAACTCTGTATAGCTATCACCTACCTAATATACTTATTGTTATGGTGCATGGATGGAAAAGTATTATAAAAAAAATACGAGACCAGTTCGACCTCTATGCGATCTCCCACAAAAACTCTCCTGGTTAATTCGGGATGATCAACAATTTTTAATAAAAACACAAAGTTGCAAAATTTAAGTTTTATTCATATATGGAAAAGAAACAAGGATTGAATTGCAACATAATAGCATTATTATTATTACAACATAGGCACTGGGGTAGCTAACAAGATTGTGTAATGTAGTAGGATCGGGTTCTTAGCGCATAATACTCATAAGCACGACGCCCTGAATGTACTAAGAGCATTAGCTGTTTGTGTTTTACTAGAACTAGGGCTCCGGGCTCCGAGAGAATAGTAAACATACATATGTAGAGATACGCAGGGCGCCTACTTCCTTACCATATAGAAATATATATTCTTATTTTATAATCTACTAGTTGTGCCCGCGGTGTCATCCGCATGAAATTTATAGCATGTGTTAATCTGATGTACCTATAGGAACATAGCTTCATGTTCCTATAAAGTTTCATCAAACAAGGCATACATATGTAGAGATATGCAGGGTACCTTTACCTACTTACTATGTAAACATATCAATTCTTATTTTATAGTCTACTAGCTGTGCCCACGGTTTCATCCGTATGAAATTTATAGCCTGTGTTTTCCTGATGTATAAGCTATATTAATGTAAAATTCTATCAAATTCAATCAGTAGTTTTTGAGTGAAAAAGTAACAAACATTCATCCGTTCATTACTCAATTTTCGCGTTTCTAATATTAGTAACATATTTGTTATGTTTCTATCGTAAACTAAAATTTGTAAATATAGTAATATAGATTTTCTTAAAAGAAGTGAAATACTATGGTATATAGGTACTTTGGCTTACTTACGTACTTTGGTAGTATGTTTAATTGAGGAAACAAGCTCAGGGCTCCTATAATACATACATTAGAAAAATAAGAACTTATAGTAAATTATTATATTATTGGTATGAATTAATTTTCTTAATATTAACATTCATAATTAACATATGAGTTCAATAATTATATAATACTTACTTACATAAATTACAGGTATAATATCTTATTCCTCTAGAATGACAACACATAAGTGGTATCACGGGTGTCATGTCATGATAACGTGACACCCGTAGTTCTCATATCATCGGTTCCCGCTTACCATCAGGTAGGCCGTCGAACTAAATTATCTAATTTCCTTGTTAATTCGCCATTATCATATGACCGTATAATCATTATTGAATAATAAATAATTAAAAATCATTACACCAATAATTTTTATTATGTTCGTATCTAATATACCATGTCGAACATAATCTATGACCATGACCCGATATCACGCCGTATTCTTTTAACGAAATATCCATAAACATTATCAATAATTCCCAAACACAATGCATTTTGTATGTTTCACATATATCTAACGGATACTGTGCTATCCATGTTTTGTATGCACCGCGTTCAATGTACACTTATATGGCACTGTATGGCAAGCGAAAGCCTATAGCAGAAGGTCATCTTAGCCTTGAAAATGCGGTCTTTCGAAAGTGAACCTTTAGAAAAGCGCGCAGTAGACCATAACGATCGTGAACTTATTGGTGGAGCATGCTTGTGTAACATTTGTAGTTATTATGTCTGAATGAATAATAGGCTGGAGATGCACATAAAATATCATCATCATCCATTCACAAAACTATAAAATTTTATGCATTTTTATATTTTTGTCAAAAGTTATTTCATCTTTCATATTCTCTACTAATACATGTCCATTCTAAATTATATAACTTTTCAAAGTTTGCTAAAAGATATATATCGTTACAGGGTTAAGCAGATACTCAGAAAATATATACCTATTAATAAAAAAAATGTGCTTATCTCACTTTTTTATTAAGCTATATATTTTCCATGTGCATAAAATAAAGAATAAAGAAAATTTATTTGGACCTATATAAGAGAAAATAATTAAACATCTTACAAAATATTACAGTCGTCACATATATGTACATGTGCTATCACCAGAGATACAAATACTTTATTTCGCTTTAGAAACAATCAAGCAAAGAGCGCTCCGAGCGGTTTTGGAACTCAACTCGCTTAAAACGATGAACATCTTTACTAAATGTGATGAACTGTGCCAAATCACGCCAAAAAAAAAGAAGATAAAAATGGTGAATGTTTTATTAAGATTTCAAAATTTCTTGTCTTTCAAATACCCAAATTTATTAACAGGTTTTGTAGCTCTTTGTATAATTTGTTAAAAATAAATTGTCTAAAGATACATTACCAATCACAATTCTTATAATACTAATCAATTAAATAGCGTATCGTTCGTCTTATAAAGTAGGTAGAGTTAAATTGAAATATTCGAAGCTAAACATAGAAATAAAAGACTTAACTAGTCAAGTTTACTCATTGTACTTGACCTACCCGAGCTTGCTGATTACGAAACATCAGACACGAGTATAAGTAGGTAGTACTTTGTTGTTTATTTCATTTTTAAAGGTACTTTTATTTACAAAATTCAATATCTACTTAGTACCACTATATTGTCATAGAAATAAAAATTAGAAAAGTAAAATTAGTCAGATATGGTAATATATACTATATATGACTAATTTTACAATACTTACAAGGCCTACTACAATATTTATTCATGCCAGGTCCCGTGAAGTATAATAAATTAAATACTTACAATTTATATTATCACGTTTATGAAATTTTTATTTTATCTAGGGAATATAACAATGTACTAAAAACTTATATACCTATAATTAACCCCATAAAGTTAAAAGATATAGATACGCAATAAATTGCAGAAAGCCACGTCTCTATGTAATGCATGATGAACTTATAAGCGTACGTAATCGATGTGAATACTCAAATAGAAACGCATTTGCAGGAGTCCGAACATAAGCCAACAAGGGCGAGGAACATGGATTAAACATGTTTAGTCATTCGGAAGAATTGTTTAACGCTATCCAAATAGCGGCGTTTGCATGCGAAAGGATCCACTAAGCAGATAATTTTTGTACGATTCAAGCTTATAAGCTGTCAATCAATATATTTGTTGAATGAAGACCGAGGTGAACAATACCATCACCGGCTGTGGAGTTAGCATAGGTGTTCGATATTGCATTATTCGACGAACTAAAAGTAGCTTCACATGTTGTAGGTGTCCACTCATGCATGACCCGCTTCAGATTATTGTCTTGGTTCACAAATATAGCTTGTTTTGTATTAAGTAGTATGTCAGGAATTATAATTTAGTAAAATATATTTTTATAGGTATCTGACTATAAAATTAATATGCTGATAATTATTAGTTAAACAGTAATTAGGTAGGTACTCTGTAGCCACTTTATATAATACAATAATATAATAACAATTACCTCAATTCACCCAGCACCATCTAGGCCTAAAACATGCAAAGCTATGAAAATTAAATAAATACATAACATTCAAAGGAATTATACAAAAGCAATACACAATAATAAAATCATAGGTCGTTCAAGTACACAAACGTTAGTATTACCTAAGCTAGATTAAAACCTGCTACCATCGGAAATAAGGCAATAAGTTGAACCGGTAGATTACTGAATCTTAAAGCACATGTACATAGCATAGAATACTTTATTAGACACTAGAATAACAACTAGAAATGTTTTGCCACGCACCACCAATTGTGGAATAAATAATGCTGCAATGTTATTTCCTAACCAATACGATATTCAAACCTTCGAGAAAAATTGATACAAAATATAACAGAAAATTTGACATACAGTCCTATATCAATACAAATTATTACTAATGTAATATAAATGCTGACTTAATATAAATAACATAATATAGCATTCAGTTGCTGAAATTTAATACATTAAAACGCCATTAAATACATTTAAAGTAAACAAAAATTATTTGATCAATAAAATTGAATTTCAATTAAATCAAATTACATTACAGTGCATTGTTGCAAAGAATGACAATAGAGTAGACTTTAATTTAGTCGTGAAAAAGTTCAGGTTCGGTTTTTGTAATCGTTACACAAGCGTAATGTTCAGACCACATTGATTGAAGACACTAATTTGTTCTGCACGAGAACGAAGATGTTAAGAAATGCAAGAATTTATTTTCAAAAACAGCCATTCATAATATTATTACTAGATTAGAGGAAACTTGCTGTTCTTAAGCTTCGTTTAGAAAAACTTAATCGGTCTTTTATGGAAATGGGAATAAAATTTTACAAAAAGCTACCAAAAGTATATTATAGTTAAAGTAGAATAGAAAATCATTTATTCAAATAAACTTAATTTAAGCACTTTTGAATAGTCATAACAATTTGTTTTTTATATACCACTAGTTAATTAAAACTCAAGTTATTTAAAATTTCTGTTAAATCATATGTATTGAGCAAATCCTATTACTTAAAAAAAATAACTTACTCAATAGACAAACATGTATGGAATTAGTTATTTAATGTTTGACATAGACATCTAAATAAATAGGTATACTTACAATATTTAACTGGCTTTTAATAAAAAAAAGTCTGTGGAGTTTCTTGGCCATTCTTCTTAATTGAATTTATAGACTGAATGATATGGTGAGGAAAATATTAATATAAAAAACTTGACGTTCTCAAGCGACTGAATTATACTAAATGAATCAATAATTTTTATATTGATTTGCATTTACTTTACGTGTAAATTCACCATAAATATTAGTTGATTCGCAAAATTTGTACCTACTTAATATCTTACACAAAAATGATGTTGAATATGTTTAGAATAAGCAATAATAACACTAGCACCTGTGTGCTAGTAAAATAACTGTTTATTTTAGAGCAGGATTAAGTGGACTCAATATTTTCTTTAAATATTATGTTCTTATATAATATTGATCAACGGGGGTATAGGCTACGAGTAGGTACGAGTAGATAAGTGTGCTTATTACAATTAATTTAAGAATGCGGTTGCACCCTCCTGACATTTAAATTAAAAGAAGAATGAATAAAAATAAGTTATTTGTACCTAAAATATAGTATGAATATGGCTATCATCAAAACGAATGTTTTCAATTAAAGTTTAGTTTATTATTAGATGCTCTGAGACTTATTAAATAAAACAGGAAGGTACTATAACGTCATTCTTGATACTGTGCCATACACAAAACCTTCGGCTTTATTTTTTTATATTAATATGTATATGTTACCGACGCCGACAACGAGACATCTGAGGTAAACTGTGCGATGCTGTTTTTCTTAATTTGTCCATGAACTAGTGCGATCGAATGCTTGCGGAATAATTTCTGCACCGCTTTTAACGGTGCACTACTACTTGCTAATATAAATAGGCAATCAACGTATCAGAGGTCAGTCACAACCGGACTTCCTCTCGCTAGATACTCAGCACTGGTAACATGAGGGGGTTAGTATTATTGGGGGCGCTGTGCTTCGTGGCCTTATGTGCCGCATACGAAGCCGAATCTGAGGACCTTGCCGTCGCAGCCAGCGGCAAGATTCACCACCACGAGCATGGTGGTGGACACCATCACCATGAACATCACCATCATGAGCACGGCAGCAAGGGCGATAAAGGACACAAAGGTCATCATCATCACCATAAGGGTGACCACGGCCATCACGGTAAACACCATCACGAGGGACATCACCACGAGCACGGTGGCGGTCACAAGAAACATTGGGACGAGCATGACCACCATGGCGAGCACCACGAACATGGTCATCATCACAAGGGAGGCAAACATGGCCATCATGAACATCACGACAAAGGCGAACACACTGACGGCTACCACAAGAAATACCACAAGGACCACTTCCACAAGGATCATCACTTCCATGACGGACATCATGATGAAGGCAAGCACCACAAACATGGACATCATCATGGACACCACGAGGAGCACGGCGGACACCACAAGAAAGGAGGTCATCATCATTCCGGCCATCATGAGGGACATCACGGCAAGCATGGCCACCACGACAAACACCACTACGATGAGGACCATCACGGCCACAAAGGGCACCACGGACACGAAGAGCACCACCACCACCACGGGGATCACGGCAAGAAGGGCGGCCACGAAGACCACAAGGACTGGGGATTCCATCATGGCAAACACTAATCTTAGTGTTTCGCTTTACAATTGTTGTTACTATAGTGCTATTAAGAATGAAAGTTGTTAATGTTTTTGTTAATTTTTTTATACAAAGTAAATCCTTGTTTATATAGTAAGCTCAAAGTTTTATTTTCCCTGTAAATATTTACAAATAAAAGTATAAAGAAATAACCCTGGACAATTAACACAACGCAATCTACTCCCACGGTAAGCAGAGCTTGTGTTATGAGTAGGTACTAGACAGCTGATATATATAATTAGATATTTTTTTTATAAATACATAGATACATAATATACATAGAAAAAACCCAGACCGATATAAACAATCGTCATTAATATATGATATATAATAAACAATACTCATTAATACAAATGTTTTGCACCGTGGGATAGAACCCACGGAATACAACCATCGAGGCCGTCGTAGTAAATATAATACGATATTGGTCGAAAATAAAACCTTAAATTGCGCCAGTAGACAAAGCAATATTTTATTATCGAAGCTTAATGTGTAATTTCGGCTTCAACTTATGTTAATACTAGAATACTTACCTACACAGCTTTTTATTTACTAGAATCGCTAATGTTGCTTTGTTTACAAAACCAGTAACAAATAAACAAACCTTACATATACCTACAATACTATAAAGAACTCCAGTGCTGTCCTGAAAAATTTTATGTTTCTAATAGCTTAAGAATTAGATATTATTATATATGTACCTACCTATATAATATTAAAAAGACAAAGTTTTCGATACAATATGAAAAAAGTGTGAATTACTTATGTAAAGAATTAACTACGGAAAATAATCATTGTAAACAATCAAAACAATTTAATATGAATTTAAAAAAAAGATAGATGAGTTTATTCATTACATTTCGATATTATAATGATTATTTGTCGCTATGTAAAACATGTAAGAAAAATTTTACGAAAATTAATCGTAAGTGAACCAAGACCTAATCTAATTTAAAAATTCAATAATAAGTACATGTCACGACCCACCTAATGGAATTAATTAAGATACTTATAGACATGAATAGCGCCTTGAACGTAACAAAATACAATACCGACTATCTCACGCGATAGAACGTCTAAAAAATATCGTATTATGTCATACCCAGTCAATTTGTAGGTACAAGCCCTTCGAAATACAATCCCTGATGATTACGCTGGAGCAAAAAACAAGAATATTCGTGAGGATATCTTTACCATAACCTATTGTACACCCATTGTACAGAGAAGTACTTAAGTTATTTTTGATAAGGAAAGACGATTAAGAATTTTCTTCCAGCAAACTACATAATCATCAGAACAATCTATGTAGATATGTATATAAAAAAATCCATAAATAGTTGATCATCAATGTCAAGTAATCACCACAAAATTTGGCATACAGTTGGTTATCCATGAGTATTTAAACTTCAACGTCAACTTTTTGTCCCCATGAGTTTATATGAGGTAGATATGTATATAGGCCAAGCGAAGTCTTGACCTGGGCAGAAATTAATAAACGGAAAGATACACAAACATTATTCACATCATATAAGTAAAAAATTATCGTTTTACATAAATGTCTTTATTTAAACTCTATAAAGAATATACACGACGTTTTAAAATTTTTCAAGAGTGACCAATTAAATTATTGTTATCAATTGTTTACATTTTGTCACAAGCAGGGTATAACTACTATTGACTAATCATGTGAGGGTGGCGCCCTTTATTATTCTTTCTAAACTATCTGCATCGTAGGCACACGAAGTAACCCCGCCGGAGTCGTCATAACATTCACAAGCTACTCTACCCCGATACCATACAAATTTCATCTTCTCGAAAATCCAGAATTAAGTGCTAGAGATGCGACACCTAAATACATTAATTTTTATGTAATTACAATTACAAACAATCTGACGGCGCACCTGAAGGTACCACGGATATCATATACCTATCACTCGTGATACCACTCATGTGTTACCATTCCAAAGGACTTAGATGTTATGCATCCTGTATAGCCTTATGACCTATGTTAGGTTATAAAGCATGTAGACAACTTTTCACAAAGTCGATAAAATTCTTATTTTGATTTTATAATATATTATGATAATAGGAGTAGGCACTATAATATACACACCTTTATACCTATGGACTAGACTAGCCGATGATTTCCTCATGCTAAAAAATACGTTTCTTGGGTCCTGCGGTTATACTATTAGTATTAACGGCTTCATCCTGACTTAGCAACTAAGATCTAGCAACAATCAGATATGCACTTTTGTAATGTTATCAGCACTAGCCAAATAGAGAAGAAGCGAAAGGAAGATTATAACAAATACTTATCAGTTCAGTTAGACATTTTATATATCAGCCAAACGAATTTGTGTTCAGTATCTGACGTTCATAATATAATACATGCACAAATAGCTAAACATATCCACCAAACTTGACAAGAATAATAGGCCTAATGTTATGTCGCAATGATAACTATCTGTAATTAAGCGTGGCGCGTGCTAAGCGCGCCATTCTGTCCTTGTCCAATGGTTTCACCGAGTGCAACCTGCAACTTTAAGATATAAATGCAATATCGGTCTGTTTACTGTCAGTCCAGTCCAGATATCCAAACATTAAACAAGTAGGTACACACAAGGCATACACAATGAGGACGCTCGTCGCCCTTGCAGCTCTAGCATGTGTTTTAGTCGTTTCCACTGGCCGCGAAATCGGCCAAAAAGAAACCGACCTGGTCGCAGCGGCCAGCCATAAAAGCCATCACCACGAAGAGGGAGGAGGCAAAGAGCATCACGCTCACCATCACCACGAGCACGGGGAAAAAGGTCACAAAGGCCACAAAGGACACCATCATCACCATAAAGGTGAACACGGTGATCATCACAAACATCATCATGAAGGCCATCACCATGAACATGGCGGCGGTCACAAAAAGCACTGGGATGAGGACGACCACCACGGACACCATCATGAGCATGGCCATCATCATAAAGGAGGTAAACACCACCATAAAAAACACCATGATAAAGGAGAAGAGACCGAGGGTTACCATAAGAAGTATCACAAAGATGAGTACCACAAAGATCACCACTTCTACGATGATCACCATAAAGAAGGCAAGCATCACAAACATGGAGATCACCATGGACACCATGAGAAACACGGTGGCGGCCACAAGAAGGGTGGTCACCATCACTCCGGTCATCATGAACATCACCATGGTAAGAAAGGCCATCACGATAAGCATCATTACGATGAAGATCACAAGGGACACAAAGGACATCACGGCCATGAAGAACACCATCACGGCCACCACGACCACGGCAAGAAAGGCGGTCACGAAGATCACAAACACTGGGGATTCCACCACGGCAAGCACTGATATTGTTATAATTAAGATATTTGTTACTTGTTTATTGTTATATTATAATTACCTGCCTGTAAATAAACGATGTTGAAATATTATACATTCATTGTCTAATTAGTTTCACACCGCTTGATGAAGTTATTGTTCCTTATAAGTATAAGTAGGTAGGTTATATTAGAACAAAATGCGAATTGCATAACGGATATCTAACAAGCATCTATCGAAGCATATATTATAAAATATTCTATTGTATTGCGAGTAGACGTTATGCTACGACTACAGGAATTTCGATTATACTATATATTATAACAGCAAACCTACATCGCTATACTGACATAATTAAAACAATTAATGACTTTAGCACCAATATCGTATGAAGTAATTTGTTACGATATAATATTAAATTACAATATTTTATACAGACTGTAAAAATACTATGTTTATAATATTATATGTAGAACGTTATCCAACAAAATAAATAAGTAATAAAAACTAATATATCAAAATTAATCAGTAACGCCTATTAGAAGGCAATGTAACGGAACTAAATTATTTTAACCGTAGACTGATGTCGACACATCTGCAGTCAGTCGTCCAGAAATCTACAGCAACTATTGCTAAAGATCACTGTAATCGGTACCAGATGAAAGCGTTGTTATCTATAAATTGGAACCACGAAAACTCTTGTGACACTACCGTTGTCTCTCCCGGCAACAACGCTACTCGAGAAAACAAAATTGTAAGTTTATCCTCTTGCTCAACGTTGAGCTAACTTTTTCCCTCACAGACTGTAAACCTATAAGAAATTGTACTGGGGCCCAAAAGAACATTTTGTTTACATTGAGTATATGTTTTTTTTGTGAATATTGTTATTATTATTATTATTACTATTACTATATTATTACTACTATATTTCATTTGTTACAGAGAGTTTTAAGATGCGGCTTTTGTTACTAATAGAACTTTTAGCATGTGCTTTAATATCAACAAGAGCACGAAATATTGCCAACTTGAAAGGCGAAAGCGCAGTACAACATGCAGTATCTGAATTAACAGCGCCTACAGCCGCAGACTTGGCTCCAGCTGGTACCGTGTCCATTGACCAATCACCTGCAGGAACAGAACATAAAAAAGCTAAAGAAAGTCATCAAGAACATGGTGGTGGTCATGAGCACCACGCACATCACCACAAAGACGATGAAGAAAAAGGTGATAAGGGTTATAAGTCACATCATCACCATGATAAGGGAGAGCACGGGCATCACGAAAAGCATCACCACGAAGGTCATCATGGTGAACATGGAGGACACAAAAAGAAACACCACGACGAACACGATCATCACGGCGAACATCACGAAGCTGCACATGGTCATAAAGGTGGAAAGTTTGGTCACAAAAAGGGCCACAAGAAAGGCTCTAAAACCACCGGCTTTCACCACAAATCACACAAAGACGAATACCACAAAGAACATAAATTTTACGACGACTTTCACAAAGGCGGTCACCATCACAAACATGGAGATTTCCATGGACACCACGACAAAAAGGGAGGACATCACAAAAAGGGTGGTCACCACGAGAAAGGTCATCATGAAAAGCATCATGGGAAAAAGGGACATCACAATAAGGGTCACTATGATGAAGATCATAAAGGGCATAAAGGTCACCATGGTCATGAAGAACACCACGCCCACCACGAGGACCACGGAAAGAAGGGTGGTCACGCCGGTGGAAAGGAACACGGATACAGCCATGGCAAAAAGGCTTAACGTTATGGTTTTACAGATCTCATATATTTTGTTGCCTGTTTTGTTAAGTGATTATCTTGGTTACAAACGAGTCATAAATTTATTTAATACTAAGATAATTTCTTAGGACTATTTAATTTTAAAATGTGTTGTTAAAAATTGCTAGCCTTGTTAGTCTTGAAGAGGTACTATAATATATGAAACTGAAGTGGAGAATTCGAATCAGTAAAATTATTTTTTCATATGACATATTTTTATTTTTATCTAAATCTACCCATTATTTATATTGTTAACCAGGTATAAATTCAAGTAATTTTGTAGTAAATAAAGGTATCTCCCTCTCGACGTTTGGATTAAGTTGCACTATATAGGCGTGGTCACGAGCTCACTCGTAAAAATCTTTCGTGTATAACAATATTAATAAATCCGTCCAGCTATGAAAATTACCAAAATTATTAAAAAGAGAAGAAAACATGAAAACTACAATTTAATATTTTTTGATAATTCTCGAAACTTTAGATTTGATCAATACACCCAGTATTGATCAAATCTTTTCTTTCTATTTTGCTTAAAATATTTTTAAAAGATATAAAGGACATAAAATCCTCTTGTCAGGAGACCATGTGTAGTTCTAGTAGTGAACCAAAAATTGATTATTAGGATGAAAATTTTATGATAGTCACACATTTATTCATTTCATCAGTAACATAACTTTCAATCTGTGTCTATCTGACCTGACCATTGCTGTGCTCAGTGATCCTAATTTAAGGTCAATAAAAACTATTCTATCTTAAATTTCATATAAATTGGTTACATAATTTAGTACTTTATCTCGACTAAACATCAAGACATAAGATTTTTTTAACATGATGAACATGTAACGAAGCATAAAAAAATTGTATAATAGGAAGATTTTGACACTTTATTTATATATAAATATATATTACAACAAAGCCATTAGGGGAGCCAGATGTTCAAACTCAATTTTCTCAGTAATATTCTTTGTCTTGATATTTTCATCCTGATTGGCAATAAAGATGAGGTTACCATCATCTCTCCAACCATATTTTTTAACCCAATGTTTCAAAGTGACATCTGTAAAAAATATATAAAATTAATATCCAATACCATAGAGTGATTAGTAATATATCTTGATATAATTAATATTATTGCAAAATAAGTGTCCAATAAATATATTTGTAAGTAATGTATCCAATCCACATCTACAGGTAGGCGATAAAACAGCATAACAGATGTTGTAATCTGGTACAACCTCATCTCAAATTATTACTACAATGATTATTGTAGTAATAACATGTTCACCAATAATTTTAAACTCATTTCTACAAGACATCCAAACAGTATACAAACCTAATTAACAAATAGACCAGTTATGTACTTACCATCAATTCCACCAAGTAAATTAGCAAGATTATTCTTGTCAATTGTTTGGAATGTTATACCAACAACATGGCACACAAACTTGCGAATTGAGTCATGAAAACCGCTGATACGGCTACACAGCTCCGGCATCTGGTGCACCCTGTGCCAGAATTGGGCGAAATCACATTGCTCTAAGATATCAGCCAAATACTTTATTTGAGAAATAGTTTCGTTTTCAACCTAAAACAATTGCAACAATGTTTTTTCTGATCAACACTACAATAATAATAATAATTGACCTTAATATAAATCTTAAAATTCAAAATATATAATTCCTTCATCATTACTGGTAAAATATGGTTTACTTGCTACCTTTCCCAAGCATACACATTCATTGATCAAGACAAATATTGGCACAAGTATTTAAAAAATACAAAATTTGTTGTTCATTGATTGAGCTATGTTCATTTTGAACATTATAAATTTGAAAGAGTTTATCCCTCTTTCAAATTTATAATGTTAATAAATTAGTCATACTATTGTATGGTTAAACAGAGATCAAATCAAAATTGACCACCTTATCTTACATAATAGAATATTTCCACAAAAGTTTCTTTTACATTTCAAATTGAAAAAGCACAATGAATTATCCTTTAAGTATCAGTCACCCAAAAACTGGTGATATATTTTTAAATAATGATAGTTTTAAAAACAATACAAATGTTCAACACAAAACTTACCACAGACTCTAGCAGTAAACATTTACATAAAGTGAAATCAGTATGGGGAAAGTTAGTTAAAGCTTTCAGAAGAATTTGACAAGTGATGTCTGGATTAAACTTCTCCGGGTTGAACTGGTAAAGCTTCAATACAGCCAAATTGGCTTCCAAATCATATGTGTTTTCCCGGGACTGCATGTCCACATATCTTTCGAGAGTTTGAAGATTTGCTGGATTGTATCTAAATTGCGAACAAATTAAGTTATAATATAAAAAGTATAATGTATAAATATAAAGTTCAGCTTTAATATTTGTTTAAGTTTAATTAGGTATCATCATTTATGTTATAACAAATGTAGGTTATTCAGAACAATATCAGTTTCAATCAGGAGATTATAACCTATAAACTAAACAATATGGACTCACCTCTCAATACTTTTTAATATAGTGGCAACAGTTTGTTTCATAGTCTCAGCCATATTATGATTATTCAGTAAACAAGAAACATAAAAAACAGGGTTTCATATATGAGAACAAATCACAGAAATTATAAAAATGTATATGACGAGACATATACAAATTAGGAATAAAGACTCGACTAGTGATGCTAGTACATATTAGTCGTTATTCGAGTGACTTGAGTGAATTTGTATAAGTTGAGATCGAATGAAAACAACTCCTAGTACGGAACCGTCGGCGTCGCGCGTCGCCTAAATACATGAACGTGATGTGCATTATCACGTAATCATGTAACGGCCGTGATAGCACTCATGCGTTGCCATTAGGATATGTGAGATAAGTGATATTCATCAATATCAAATTTTTATACGATCTCTAATTCTTAGATTTTGTTATGTTAACAATGAACGTTATGTGGTCTGTATAGTTTTTCTGATCTGTGGACTGTCAAACCAACTACTATTGCCAAATAGTATTATTTGTTTATTTATTAAATTACCCAAAAATGTCGCTCTGGAATTTGAGAATTGCCGATAATTCTTCTCAATTTTTACCTGATTTTCCTCGGAAATCATATACCAAAATTGACCCAATGGGTAAGTTACATGTTATTTACGCTTTAGATAATGGTCAATCCAAAGCTGATATTGCTCGAGAATATGGTGTACATCCGCAAACCATCGCGTATATTTATAAACAAAAGGAATCCCTGATTAAAAAGTATAGACAGAAATATAACCTCTTAAAAGAAGTATATTGCGTTAATATGGATCAAACCCTAATGGAATGGCTTAAAGATCAAGTTAAAAATGGACAATTTGTTAATGAACAAGAATTACGTGAAAAAGCTCAAGAGATAGCTTCGACTTTAACAGAGGACTTCAATTGCATTGATGACTGGTTATCTGATTTTCGTGTGAGACATAATATTTCAAAATTTAGTTCTGATATAGAATGCAGTCTGCAAGTGAAGGAACAATGGATAGATTTTATAAATGATTTAGATGTAAAGGACCTGTATATTGGTGGTATTACAGCCCTATCACACGATTTGGATTTTGAAAGTTATATCAATAGCCAAGATATAGATAATTATGTATCAATCATGTGTATAGTTAATTGTCTAGGCTCAGAAAAGAAAGAATTAGCAGTAATTGGTAAAGAAATGTTAAATGAAGAATTTAACATCAGAAGTTTACCAGTAAACTATTATTATGATGAGAAGGCACAAATGAATTATACTGCTATTAACAATTATCTTAAGCAATGGGATGAAACACTCACTTGTAAGGGTAAAAGTGTGTTATTAGCTCTTGATGTACCTGGAAACATAATACAGAAAGATTATTTTACCAGTATAAGAATAATTGACTCAAATAGCAATATTTTTATAAGAAAAGCATTAGACAAGTTAGTAGAATGTTTTAAATTCAATTATAGAAGATTGCAAATAACAAAAAAAGTTACTTATGGAAATGTTTGTAGTCAATTGTCATTGTTAGATTGTATTCAAATGATGAGTATGGCTTGGTTCTGTGTTTCAAATAAATACATACATCAACTCTTCTTTCCACCACAAGATGGAAGTCTCTATTTTAACCGTAATGATGATTACAGTAATGGTAACCACAGTTTGTCTCAGTGGTGTAAATTGTTTAATATACCAATAAATTTTGAATTGTATTCTGATTTATTGGACAAGTATATTTCTTGTGACAAGTCATTAAAATGTTTAAATTTATTGCAATCTAATGACAGTACACAGAGTGTTACTGAGCTTCTATCACAAAACAAACCACAGTCTGCATCTGGTATAGAAGCTTACCAGGCTATGAAAAGGCTAGTCTCCTATTTACAGGGTGAGAGTGCAAATCCATCTGAAATGGCATCTGCTAAATATTTAGAAAGTCATACTGAATTTGGTGCTTTATTTGACATACATCAATTTATTGCTAGCACCAATGAATCGGAATCAGTTAATGAATGAGTGTAAAGTTGAGTTAGAATTTGGTGAAAGGCCTAAATAAATTGTCAAAGTTGCTGTGTGTTGCAGTGCTTGTCATTGAATTATAAGTCAGCCACCATTGTGTGGAATGGTATTCAATAAACAAGTCTTCACCAGTCTAGACTTTTAAATGAACATCAACCATTCATAACATTAAAAATATATTATATTCAAAATGGAAATTTAATGAAATAGGTTTAATATAAATTGATAGTAATGTGTTTAAGTACTTACTAATTAAATAACATATATTTATACAAACAAGAATATAATATATAAAGTGATAATCTTCTTTTATATAAAAGTATATCATAATATTATGTCTATCTTAATTATTTCGATAAAAGTAGTACATGTATGTACCATATCCTGCTTTTATCTAAAGAATATCCTTGCACTGGTAAGGCTGTAATAAAGAAGTTTAAATTCTTGTTCTATGGTGTTTAATTTTTTTTCTGTAAGGGCCAAAGCCTGCTGTAGTTGCAGGGAACCTTTGTTTTTTTGGTCTTCCACTAAGTTCCTCTCATATTGAATATGTTTCCAGACTGAATCAAACCAATGCAGTGATTCAAAATTAGAACCCTGAAACAATAGTTTACTAAAATACCTAATATCCTATGTGGAAAATTATTAAATAATAATAATAATAAAATCAGTATATTATGATTTGATTTGCTACTGTTCATTGTGAGATCTAAACAATTTAATTATAGATTTTCAATGAAATGATACAAATTTTTAGGATAAGTAATAAGAACTTTTAAAATTATGACATTTACCTGGTCCAATAATTTCAGTATATATGCAACACCCATTGCGAAACCATCGTCAGTAAATGCAGCTCCGATTTTATTCTTTTTCGTCATTTTATCTTTTGACAATATCATGTGTTCAATAAAGTTCAATGTTAAAGGAGGAACAATGATGTAAAAGTTTCTAAGATGAACATTTTTTGGGTTTCTAAAGACTGGAGCAAACACATCTACAAGAAGCTTAAAATATTCCGTGCCTTGTATGAAATTTGAAATCAAACCATTAATGTTATGGTCTAAATTCTCAGAAGCATTAATGGTTCTTGGTCCCAGCTTATTTTCATCACATAAATCCTTAAATGATTGGACTTCCTCCAAATTTGGTAAGAAAACCGTAGCATCTGAACAACAGTGCCTGCCTCCAGATCGTATCATCCTTACATATCCCATTGCATTACCAATTTGACTAATGAGTTCTCTAAATAAATCTAAATAACTTTGGCCATCTTCATCTAAGCCAAGAACTTTAATGCCCTTGTTAAATTTTTCTGCATATTTATAATGATACATGTTGTTATTAGTCTGTGACGTATCTTTGAAATTTCGCAAATCTTTAATAAGTCTCGATTTAATGTGTTCATCATACATAAATTGAGAAAAAATAAAAAATTTCTTTTTCAAAAATTGGTATGTGAAATTGACTGTTGTATTCATTATGCCAGTGCCATGTGTCCTGATAGAATTTGCTATATGGTTTATATTTATAGAATTCAGATGTTTGTTATTACTACTTTTCTCAATAAAGATTTGGTTATTCAGGTTGTACAAATACTTAGATACAAATACATGTATATTACGCATAATTTCTAAAACATCCAAACCTTGTTCCAATGTTTGTGTTGGTAGATTATCTTGAACAGTCTTTAGATTAAATTTAAATTTTGCCATTTGTCTCATTTCACCATAAGTTTTCCAATCAGACAATACAACTGTTGTTAAGTTGTAGTACATAGTAGACAGGTAATGTTCTATGGATGGAACAATACACATATAAATAGTCAATATCCGAAATGTGTCTATAGCCAGTAATAACTTTTTGGTCATCTCCAATTCAAAGGGATTAGCAGCATCCAACTGCAAGTGAGAGTGAATATGTAAACGTAAATTCGTTTCTATATTTTGACTAGTGCTTCTAATCACTTTTTCATCAATTTCATTCTGCATATTTGTAAGAAACTTCTGAGATTTTTTAATACCATATAACATATCTGTTTTATGCAACAAGACTGCACAGTCTTCCAATACCATAAAGAAATATTTCAGTTTTAAAACATTTAATTGTGTATTAAAATTTTGTTCATAATATATGGGTATAACATTTTGATGCCATAGCATCCATGCACAGTTACAGTGATCTTCAAAAGATTTTATGAAATTGGTTAATGTGTGAACTTTTTCCAATATAGTTCCAAGTCTTATGTAGCCGTCATCTATATAGGTGGTGTTAGGAACAAAACTTAGGGCTATGTTCGCTGCGATATTACGATCTATAGTAGGTGTTCCTTTAAGAGCTTGTTCAGCAATCACAATACAAGTAAACTCATCTAATCTTTTACTGGCAAAATTTTTTTCTGTCATTACTGATCTCTTCACATCCTGTATTGATGATGTGGCTTGAAATATTACGTGTTGGATTATCATATTAATAGAATTGACTATTTGATTATAATTTCTGGAGACAACATTTTGTAAAGATTTCATAATGTTAATAATTTCAAATAGTGACATCAATATATTTTTTGATAATGGTACTCCAAGCGAAAGATGCAGGTTAATCAAGGTGAGTACAGAATAGTTTATAGTTGATGTTAGTTCTAGACCCTCAATTAAAATTTTAGAATGTAAACTCATTTCTGCAGCACTGAGTTTATGATCTTGAGAAGAAAATAATTCTTCCATATTTATCACCCATTGGTTACAAGATGCATAAAGATTAGGTACATCACGAGCCAGGGATACTTTTCTATTAGCAATATATGTTTGACGAGCTTTCAGCATTGTTTGGGATAATTTTCCATGAGTTGCACATATAGATGGAACATGCCTCTGAAGGAATTGTTCTGGGTACCATACTGCAGTGCCAATTAAATTAACGCTGTGTGCCTGTAAATTATCATATGTTATGTAGTTTATAAAGTATAAAATTACAATTTAAAAACCCTACTCAACAACTTACCTTTATATTCAATTCAGTCAGTGACTTAAATATTTTTTTGTCCATTGTACCAAACAAATGTGATGTCAAAACAAATAGAGTGTTCACTTTAATACATTTGTACATATTGTTAACGTTAGGTTTATCTTGTGTCAGTTTGTCCAGATTTGTTATTGCCTGTCTTAAATATTGTGTAAATTCTGTTGTCAATGGCAAACTATTTTTATCAACTAGACTCTTTCGTAAAGATAACAAATTTTGGAGTGATGTTTGGACAATGTCATCATTCATTATTTTCGAAGTAATATTTTCAGTAGCCACTATAATTGACTTGATTTTGTCCTCAAGCATATTGAATTTTTCTGGCATTTTATTGAATGCTTTCAAAGTTTTACAATATTTGTTCCATTGTGAAGGGAGTGAAGAGCTAGATATTAGCTGTTCCAAGATGACCAAAATTGTAAAAATTTCTCCAATATGTTTAATTATATAATGTAATTGAATACCATCTGAAAGTAATATATGACATTATAACTTTACTCATTTAATTCTATAAATAATGTAAAAACAATTTAAAACTTACGTATGTTGACAACAACTTCAGTGAAAATAGCAAACACCTGACTGCAGATGTTTCGTAAGATATCATCACAGCGTGTAGTAAAAGCACTTAATGAGCATATAGCATGCATTTGTGAACTGATATCACAATCACCATATTCTTCATATACTGCTAAAAATGGAAAATGTCTGAAAACATAACATATACCTCTATATAATGTATGAAATTACAAAATGATATTATAAATAATAGTACAATAAGACAATAACTCCGCATTTAGCCTCGCAATTGGGTCTTTGTGTGTGGTCTTGTTTAGACTACTTAAAATAAGGAAATAACAGACCTTTCAAAAGCTTCGTTTTTTAATCTCATCACTTCAACACACAAAGAAGACAGAACACTAAGGACTTTCGTAATCAATGTATTATCAGATGAGAGCAACTCATTCATGGAAATAATTTCAGTAGCTTTCCTAGTTATTTGTACAGTCAGAAAAGTCTTATTATCTTCCCATTTTTCATTTTCAGTAACAAGCAAAAGTTCTTGGTGCTGTTTTTTGAAGAACTCTCCATAACTTCGCAAAATATGCGTTCCAACCTCTTTTTCTGTATCGTCACCCATTAGTATACTAATAATCCTAGATTAAAAGATTTTTAACTTTAATTAAAGTTAATAAGAAAACAATAATATATGTAGATATATAAATAATAGTCTCGTTAGTGAATGAGAAGTGACAGATGACAAGTAGTTTCGTATTCATCAATGTTTAGTCTGTAACATTGATAATAAAAAAAATAAAAAAGTGAAAATCGATAAATATCGTAACAATCCTACAACTTAGCATTACTATATTTTGATTTAGTTTCATTATGCCATAATAATTTAAAATGTTCAATGAAGAAGAAATCGATCAAAGAAAAATGCATTAGTATACTAATCCGTGAAATCATCATAACAGTTGAAGAGAGATAAGAAAACAAGAATATGCATTCATTTGGGAGTAAGTCTTCAATATATCGTAATTGTTAACTTTGTAGTTGTACTACATATAAAATTGGTGAACAAACAAGAATACAATGTTTTGTCATTCCTTTTCATTATTAGGATGTCATAAAAGATGATTTTTTCTAACTGATATTATATTGAATAGTCGCTATCAAGTGCATTTATCAAATTCCAAGTGTATGTTTTTTTTTCTTTCTATATAAAGATTAGAAGAGAGCCATGGGTTCGAGATAGTCATTATATCAAGGCTTTAAAGAATCAAATATCCTCACCGTTGCCTCACAGTACATTTATGAAATATTATGTATACAAGGAAAAACTTAGATAGTTATATTAAAGACTGTACAAGTATTATGCAATAAAAATATAAAATTTTACCTAAATGCTGTTAAAATTGATATTAAACAAATTATGTAAAAAAGCCTATTATAGGATACATGAATACATAGATGACAGCAATATAATAAGTTTATTTGAATAAATGATTTTCTATTCTATTCTATTAGAAGTTAAGGCATTAATAAAAATCAAAATTGTATATTAAACATTTTTTAAAATAACACTAATTATAAATGATTAAACATTCATTCAGAAAAATGTTGTATAAGTATATGCAAACTAAGTAAATTTAGTACTTTGTGTGTAGTTTAGTAGATAAACTGGTAAGATAAATATATTTATATAAAGCTAAGTAACATTTTTATACTCATTATTTAACAAATCAACAAACTAACATAATTCAACAAATCAACAATGATATATATAAAGCTAAGTAACTTTTTTATAAAATCAACAAACTAACAGAATTCAACAAATCAACAATGATATATCTAAAGCTAACTAACTTTTTTATACTCATTATTTAACAAATCAACAAACTAACACAAATCTACATTAATCATGACAAATATAAAAAAAAAAAACAAAATTTCATCTATTCAGTCGTCTTAATTCTATTTGTAGACCATCCAATCGATCCCTTATTAATACATTTAATTCCTGGAGTATTGGCAAATACCACCCGTAGATTTTTTATAACGGCGTTGTAAAAGTATTTTTTCGGTATGCATGATTGGTACTAATACCAGACTTGATGTCTTTATCTAACTATAAGCCCCCATTACTAATAATCTTAATATTTACAGAAATATTTTCATATAACAATAATTTATTATGATATAAATTTTTTAATCAATAATAAGGTATAAGTAAGTGTTAAAATTTCAGTCTGAAAGGTGGGAAAAAGCTATTTAGGTACCTTACATACAGAAATAAAAGGAATGGTAATGATGAGGAATACTATGGAAGTCACCATCTTTATCGTTATATAATAATATGTATAAATAATAATTTAAAATGTTTAAAGTCGATGTGGACATCGATATCAAAATGGATTATTTTAATAGGACTTATCGCACACTTATAATGCTGGTTTAACTTAAAAATTACAAATTTTGGAAGTCCATTTTATAACAGTGGCATTAAAGTCTAATTTCGAAAATTTTTAATTTCTCAATTACACCAGTATTGTACTAGATATGCGATATATCCCTAACATAGTTCAAAAACCGTTCTACGACAAATAAATGTAACATTAATGAGCGATAATGTAATCGATGTCTTTTTTTTAAGTATAATCTTAGACTTTTTTCTCTGTGGTCCAATCACAGACGTACTGTACGCTATTCTGTTGTATGACAGCATTGACAGATTTCTAGCTGTCAAAAAGAAATGTTTCTGATTTGTGTTTTACCCTTTATTTATTTCTTTTAACATTTAACGAAAATATTGATACGATCTTATTAGGCCACAAATTAATTGCTCTATCAGGTGTACTTAACCTAGTATCATTAAAATTTTCACCAGATTACATTTAATTTAACAAAATGGATCAGATGTTACCGAGTCCATATAATATACCGGGGATAGGAACCCCGCTACATCAACCTGAAGAAGATCAGCAAATATTACCTAATGCCATGCACCAACAACAGCAGGCTTTGGCTACGTTGGGTTCTTCACCATTAGTTGGATTTGGAGGATCTATAATGGGTACTCCTCAAAGATCTATGCACACATATGCACCAACAGCCAGCTACTCAACTCCACAGCAAATGATGCAGCCTCAAACTCCTGTAAGTTAAAATTATAACTTGTTATTGAAATTATATATTCAATTTGGGCACGATAGTCTGTCAAGATATTTCGTTATGTATTACATGCACTTCTAGTGAAATATGAAAAGTTAGTGCACTAATAGTGTGATTTTTTAAGAATTAACCACAATTGTTTCTAGTAGGACAACATGCATTTTTTTATAAATGGTAATAGAATGATGCACCAGTGGAGGCTGATAAGATAAATATGAAATCAGGTCAGTTACCCCATCATTGTAAATTTACTAGGAATGTATTATGTTGGTTACCTGGGAGAACCATGTAGGTCCACCAAACATGGTACATTGCTAGCAACGGGGCTATCAGTCTACATTATTAACAATCTCTTGTCCTCCAATACATTCAAGTTAACTTGTAAACCATTTCATTTCTGACTGTAATGTTTGGGAACAAGATTAATACTTTAATAATACTAATAATTATTGTCTTAGAAAACGAATTAAGAAAGACTTTGCTTTGTTTTGTTTTCTAAGAAAAGTATAATTAGGCAGCTGTGAGATGTGGATTCTTATAATAATGTTGTAAATAATTAGAAATTTATATTTCAGCAAAATCTCATGTCTCCCATGATAACTGGTGGTAGCCTAGCAGGACAGCAGATGCTCAGTCAAGCCAGTCCAGCACCTATGACTCCAATGACCCCTCATTCAGCAGACCCTGGTATTTTACCACAGTTACAGTAAGTTGACACTTAAAAATACTTTGCAGTATTAGGTAAAAACCACATTTCTTTAAAGTTGTTATTAATGTATAAATATGCTGACAAGTCAGCTATTCAAAGGCAACTTATATCTATATATGAACCATACCATATATATATAACAGAATAAATATACTGTGACATCCTTGTTACATAAGTAGAACATAGATAATCTAAAATGTTCTTAAAAATCAAGATTCTCTTTAATTTATTTTATAAGTATAGAAATTTTACAAATAACTTAAAATTTATAAGAAAGAAAATTAAGAATACCATATATAATAATCTCACTTTATTATGTTACAATCATTATGGTGACTTAACTTTAATTAAATATTTTCATGTTTTTCAGAAATATTGTTTCCACTGTGAATTTGAATTGTAAGTTAGATCTGAAAAAAATTGCACTTCATGCTCGTAATGCAGAATATAACCCAAAGAGGTTTGCTGCTGTCATTATGAGAATAAGAGAACCCAGGACTACAGCACTTATTTTTTCATCCGGCAAAATGGTCTGTACAGGAGCTAAAAGTGAAGAAGATTCTCGATTAGCGGCTAGAAAATATGCAAGAATCATACAAAAGCTTGGTTTTACAGTAAGTATGAATGAAAATTATCAAACAAAGTTTAATTATGTAGGAATTACAATGATTTTAAAATATAAATTACTATTGGAATAAAATATATAATATATAATCATTCATTGGGTTGATAGCATCACAGTAAGTACTAGTAAATTAATTATCCTTATATTAAGTACGGGCTAAAACGGACATTAGAACTTATTATTTCTTTTTTCCTGATTTTTCTTAAAAGTTATACTATTTATTTAAGTCTGGTACCTTAGACTATTTAACCTGATGAAATGTCTAAACTGTTTCACCGATAGAATCAGCAGATCATACATTTTATAGGAATAATTTATTGCTGACCAAAAATATGAGCTGTAATTTAGTTAATACAATTTGTTATATATCTGGCTGCCACAGACGTATTTCACACGTGAGATTTGTTTAAGCATTAATTCATATAGGTAATAAAGCATAGTACCTAAGAATGTATATATGTGAGGATTTTTTTAGGAACAACTGTTTTAAGTAAAATTACTAAATGGAAAATTTATGTTACAGGCAAAGTTTTTAGATTTCAAAATACAAAATATGGTTGGAAGTTGCGATGTGAAATTTCCGATACGACTTGAAGGATTAGTTCTTACACACGGTCAGTTCAGTTCTTATGAACCTGAACTTTTTCCTGGACTTATATACAGAATGGTGAAACCAAGAATAGTATTGTTAATATTTGTATCAGGCAAAGTGGTTCTAACAGGTGCTAAAGTACGACAAGAAATTTATGAAGCATTTGATAATATTTACCCTATACTAAAGAGTTTTAAAAAACAATGAACAGTTATTGTGTATGTGACAGTGTTTTTTTTAATATAATCCATAATTTAAGTATATTAATAATGGTTTCATTTTCACCTTCACCAGTATCACCATATAGCACGTAAAGAGAACATGATTTAAATTATTCTTCTGTATTTTTATTGACACTTTTCCTACATTAAAATTATTTTTAACTTCAGCCAACCTTGCTGGCTGATCTTATTTTGATAGTTATTTGTCTCCATACACATCCACTACTAGTACTATGACGATGGTCACCATAGTGGTTTAGCACATTTCGAATGCTTCGAATTGTCACGGATTTGATCTTATACACGATACGCACATTGTATTTTTTTATAATATCTATTTGTCGATTGGTTTTCCTATATATATATATGAAATATCTAGTGCCTATACTACAAGCTTATATTGAGACTAGTTGATTTTCAAGGGCTATTCATTGTAGTTTTTATGATCACATTGAACTAATGTTATTAACGCATGCTGGTGGAACATCAGTGAAGATGGTGATGAGTTCCATTACGACGATGTCTTTAACATAGCTTTTAGAGTGATATTTTTTAGTCCACTAGCCCCCATGACTAACAGCCCTATTATAGTAAAATGTACATGGTATGTAGACAGTACCGGGTATGTCAGCGTAAAGCCTGCCAAATTCCTTTAAGAGTTTAAATTTGGGAGTTTATTAAACTACGCAAATAAGCAGTTCTTACTTCATTCAGACCACTGAAAAGGTTCTATATTCTGTGGTTTAGGCTGTGTTATTTTGTATAAAAAAAAACACAAAATTATAGTGTAATAGTCTATTTATTGTAAGATATCATCACTTAAATATTACGGTATAATTATGTTCTGAACCCTCATTTAAACTCGTCCAAATCTTGGTATAACCGGCAATGTCATTGCTATTTTTCATTCGTCTGCTTTTTGCCACTACTCATCCAGATGCTCTATACAAATAATTGTCTACGCGTATGTTATTCTTATGTATGAACTCGCATAACTTATAATATACATTTTTATGATTAGATTTTAATTAATTGATTATATATCCATATGTGGAATGGGAATAATTGCTATTTCAAGAGATGAAGACTCCTTCAGTACAATATATATGTAGTTTAAATAACACTAAAAAGTCATGAACATCAAGAATAAGACCTTACTTCATAGCATATTTAATATAGTAAAGTTCCAACCAGATATGATCTAAAGTGAGTGTGACAATCTGATACACTGTTGACTCATTCTGTATTGGAATCAAAATTACACAGACTAAGCTATATATGTTATTATTTTAAATACATGGCTAACATCTTGAAAATAACATTACAAACATTTAATCTACAGACAGATATTGAAGACTTTATCAGTATAACCTTTTAACTGCTATCTGTCAAAATGACATTAACGAAGTAGAAGAAGTACTGTAATTGGTCTCACAGATAGGGCTATAGTATTCGAATCCAATAAATGGATCCTTCGCAGAAGAGAGTATAATTAACACACACAAGTGAAGGTGATGATAAATAATTAAGCTACAACTATTATTCATCATCACCTTCATTTGTATCCGTTTGGTTGTTAGGAGAAGAGTCTTGACTGTTATCACGGTTCGGTGACGTGGAGTCGGGAGCGTGGTCGTGGTCGTGGTCGTGGTCGGGGTCGGGGTCGGGGTCGGGGTCGGGGTCGGGATCGGGATCCGGATCCGGATCCGGATCCGGATCGGGATCGGGATCGGGATCGGAATCGGGATCAGGATCGGGAACGGTGGTGGGCGTCCGTGGTCCGGGCCGTGGGTAATCGTTGAATATGTGTATGTGGAGGGGAGGAAGGGGACGTCAGTCGGCTTCGTGCTCGTGCAGCTGAGCAAGCAGGGCGGCGCGCTGCGACTCAAGCTCGGCATCACTCCACGCAGCAGTACCAGCCGACCTACAAACAACCGCATCTAGTTTCATGCACGCATGAAACTAGTTTCATAATGTAAATTAACTTCATAAAACTAGTTTCAATAAGCCACAATGTGCGTAACGTGCTGGAAAGCAGGAACTGTCGTCAGATGTGGCACTCGTTCAAGGCGGACATTCCACGTTGAAATTAGAAGACACCAGTTTCAATATAAATAAACAACTGTTTCAAGTTTGTCATACTAAAGTACATAAATATTACAAAAGATAGATTCTCATGCAAAATTGTCGATTAAATATTTACTGAAATTAATTAAACATTAATAACCATTAACTTTAAAATTAATAATTTCAGAGTTATATGCCTCAATGCTCAATTATGTGCAAAAATGCAGTGCATCTGTACCCGTGTATACAGGTATCAGAGACATCGGCTGATATGTTCCAATATATATAAATGTTTTTGCACAGTAAAACAAACCGAGAAGTTACTTTGATTTGTGATTAATGGCTTCAAATTAGTGGTAATTAAGAGAGACATCTATCTTAATCCTCAATTAAAATTCATCTTTATTAAATTGCTTTATAATACAAATTCTATTTCTGTACCTTTCCTTTTTCTCTTTCTTCTCCTTCTTCTTCTTTGGTTTGTGAGAATGTTCGTGTTCCTGGTCAGGTTCAGGGCTGCTCGGCGCACTGCGTTTCGATTTTTTACTCTTATGGCGCACAGGTTCGTCATCTGATATACCACCTTCTTCTGGTGTCGGAGATTTCTTAGAAAAATAACATTACATTAATATATTATGGAGTGGCATAACCTGTTTAATTCCATGATAATGATACCGGATACTCCGTGCCGGATTACCGTAGTAGCAAGAGCAGCAATTGCTTACGGGCACCGCGCACTCACTGATATCTAATCTAATATTAATATACGAGTAACATCCCAAAGAATTTAAAGAAAGAATTTTTAATCTTTATGTAACTTGTAATATTTTTTAAATTGTACATAGACTATGTATCTACAATTTAAAAAAAGTGAGTTCTATCCTGAGTATTTTTTTTTTTGTATTAATATGTGAGTTTTCATTAAAATGTTTGTCATTTGTGTTATTCTTTCAAGAACCGGGACTAAATCAGGGGCCACCTGAATGAATTCACTACACGCCCCGCGCTATCTTAATCCAAAACTGGATACGCTGCATATTTATGTTAATATATCTCAGGACAATTCACATTAAATCCCAAGGTAACAAGAGTATGTGTTATGGATACTAGACAACTGATATAAATACATAGTTACAAAATATACATAGAAAACACAGAGACGGTTACAAATAATCATGAATACAAATGTCTGTTGCGAGGAATCGAACCCGCGAACATCGGAAGTAAGGTGCTATTTCCAAAAAGCTTATAATGTTTATTATGTAATGTATGTATGAGTATATGTATGTATGAATATGCTTACTGGAACTGGTGAATGTTTGCGGTGTTTCTTTTTAGATTTTCTATGCTTGCGTCCTTCCTCTGAGGACCAAGTGGCGTGGCTGGGCGCCGGCGACGGAGACTGCACCACCGGCGATGGAGACGGTGATCGCGACTTTGACTGAAGGACATTAATGGATTATTTTATTAATTTTCCATTTTATTTTATTAACATCCACTGCAAATGAGTTACAAAACGCTTTACCATTGCTGTATAATAGGTTACATTCCATAAAGACATTTTTGGTCAATATCAAAATTATTATTAATAGATTATGTTATTTAATAATACAATTCTATAATGCATTTAGCATTATAGAAGTATTTTTACATAATGTACCAAAAAATATTCAGTATTGCTAATTATTATTATCAAAGGGTAAGTAAACTAAAATAAGGATAATAATTCTATATATACGCGGAAGTTCTTAACTTTACTCAAAAACACCTAAATCATATTTTAGATTAACACAGGATACTTCTTACCCTAATTCATGTGGGAACAACTAATAACTCCATAACTTACCAATGAAGTCGAAAAGGTCTGTGAACGCTTCTTCTTCTTTGATCTCTTGGACTTGCGCGATTTCGGATGATGATAGTGCATGCAGCTTTCCTCTTGTTCATGTTGGTAATCCTAATAAAAAAATTTATGAACATAACAGATGTACAAATAATTCTATATTCTAATAATCAGATATTTTTAAACACTGTTTACAAAAAATATTTTGTGAAGTTTCTAATTAATTTATACTATTTATTGCACCAGATATAGGAAAAAAAATACATAATCTGATAAAAAAGGCAGTCTTGTTGCTCAGTAATAAAAAAACGCAGTTTAACTAGTCTAACCAGTTTCTTCAAGACTACTTTTGGGTAGAAAAAGTAATGATAAGCATCAGAAATAATTTGAGTATTTTATTTTGATGCAATTAGCATCAAAATAAAATACTCAAATTGTTTCTAATGAATCTATAACTATTATAAACATTCTCTATTGTATTGTCTAAAGGAAACTAAATATTTTCTTCACGCACGCACTTCACCGTACGAGTCAATATTATGGTCTATTGAAATAAATAATGCTATTGTTATACAATCACTTCAGCATCTAGATATGTCCTTAATATTTCGAGATGCTATATTACCTTGTATATCCTAATCTGATCTTCCTCTTTTGGCACGGCCATAAACTCAGCCGCCGTCAGATCCAATTTCTCCTTGACCTCGTCCCATGAAAGTTGGTGGTCAATGTTGGCATCGCTGAGTGCCCATTTGAAAGCGCTCTCAATTTTTTTCTGCGCCTTTGATTCTTCTTTAATTTTCTCTTTATTCCTTGCTTCCGCCTATTTTGAAATAAATAAAAAAATTAAAATATTAACCAGATTATAATATGTCTTAGTATTTGACTGTTATCGAATATTAAACCCAATTATTATATTTAGTTCATTTCTTCACAAACCTATTTTGATGAAATATCCTATCCTTAGCATGTAATTTCCTAAAATATTATAATTTAGAAACTAATGTGATAAGAACCTTTTCTAAAAGTGAGTTGTATGTAAGCTTGACGTTGCCAGCATCGAGAGATGCAGACTTGCTGTCTTCACACACAACCGTCGCAAATTCTTCAAATGTCGTATCTGGTTTCACTTCAAATTCTTTCTCTTTCAATATCTCCTTAATCACTTTCTTTTCGTCATGGAAACGGGCCTTCAAATTTTCAACATAGAACTTGAATAGATCTAACGGTGTAGAGCCACTTTGACCTGTAAATACAAATATTCATTCTACTATTGCACCATTCGCTAAAAAAACTGACTATGTTGGTAAGTCATCATATTACAAAAGGCAGATAAATTTCGATAGACACAACCAAGCATGAACTAAAGACATAATAATACTAATTAAACAAAGAACTTTGCAATCCTCTAGCTAGAATCTGTCTCAGTATGGATTGGCAATTACTTCTAAACTAAAAATTTCATTGGATCCACATTATTTTCATATTTCATACCATGCAAATGCCTGAATTAATTTGTTACTAACTACATTAATAATAACCATTATGGGCATTACAAATCATACCGTATTATAATTGAGTGACCTGCAATTTGTAGCACCATAATGTAATAAAAAATATTGATTTTAGATACAACGATGAAATTTTGGTAGCTAATATTACCCACAAGAATCCTACTCTAAATACGTACCAAGCATGGCAGAGAATCGAATGTCTGCAGATATAACTGGATATAATTCTACCCATAATGACATCGACGTAAGTTTCCCTTCTTCATGGAGGCTATCAAGTAGAGCCTGTAAAGTGTAACATGATACAGAAGGTCATTGGCAATTTGAAATAAATATAAATAACCTTGAACAATTAACACAGCGCCATTTAGTTCCACGGTAAACAGAGCTAGTGTTATAGGTACTAGACAATTGAAAAAAATACATAGATATTTTTTTAAATACTTAATGTACAATGTAGAACACACACCCAGACCGATACAAACAATCATTCTCATGAATACGCATGTATGCACCGTACGAGGAATCGAACCCGCAACCATTGAAAGTAAAGTGGTGCGTTAAGCCGATAGACCACCGAGGCCGTCGAAAAAATAAAAATTACAAGTCAGTAAAATAACCGTATTTTCTTACCATGTATCTGTAATTTAATATATTATTGTAATACATATAATAACTAAATAGAACTATAATGGTATTTGTGAACATAATTAATTACAACAGGTATGAAAAATTATTTATATAATGTGATGTCTTACCAAGAAATTATCTCTATTCTTTCTTTGTTGTCGCTTATTGCGTTTTTTTAACTGTTCTTTCTCTTGTAGATATTCTGCTTCTAGATTCCTAATATGCTGTTCAAATACTGAAAATGACACAGATGTCAGTTAAGTAATTAAATATAATTAATCATACACTGAATAAATTTATAATTATTATTTTACTTAATAAATTTATTACCTATTAATGCGTCTTCTTTATCCATTCCCAATAAACTGACATCATTTTTGAAGGCAGAATTTTCTAGTAAAAGGACTTGGGCCTCACTCCAAGTGCTGCTATAAACGATTTCATTCATATTCTCCAATACCTTAAAAACATTAAATATTTATTTAATAAATTATACATTATAGCAATATTGTTTCCTTGATGTTGATTAAGAAGACAAATTAGTTTCAATATGGAATCTATTACTTGGGAGGTAGACAGAGAACAAGTGTCATGATAAACTTATATCCTTATAGCACAGTTATTGCTTCTTACTCTTTCAAATCTCGCCCAATGCATACTGATAGTTTCCGAAACTACTTTTTCATCAGACACGAATTACCTCATATATGTCAGTCTAGGCATCGTCCGTCATAAATAATGTATCAGAAACTATATGCTGTAAGTTTTAGTCTGTATTTCTCTATTTACGGTAAATAAATATATCTTTAACATTATTGAAATAGATATAAAAGTGGTGGTAATTTAACCCAAAGGAATCTGCAGGTTGGCCCCTAAACTAATTGAATACATTATATAATTTGTGTACACATTGTAAAACAAAAATACTACTAACTAAAACTACTTGTAACTAATATCTTACTTGAGTTAACATTTTCATATTCCGCTTTTTCAAAGCTTTTGCTTCTTCCTTCTCCCGTTTAGTAATAGCAAATATACTGTCTTCGAATATATCTCTTCGGTCAGACTCCGGCACACATCGCCAAATCTAATAACAAAACGACATTATATAAAATTTAATCATAAATATTAAAATGGAAAAATACCTCATGTTGCAATATATACAGAACAAAAGCAAAAGTTGCCATATAAAACAAAGTCGAGCTCTGTCTATTATTATTAACTTGCCAATTCAACAATTGGATAATATTTTTGTTCCATTGAAAGAGTTGAATTGCTTTGAGAAACAGCTGGAGGCATTTCCTTACCTCAAGATTACCGAACATCTCCTCACACTTGTAATATTTAGTAATAGAGCTCACTCTATCACAAGTCAACAAAAATTCTTCCAAGTTTTCACGATTTTTTTTGGTCTTTAATCTGCGTAGAGACAGGTATATTATTAATATGATTAAATGTTATTTTACGCATCATAGAGTTAATTAAATTAAATAAAAATGCGCACTAAACTATGTTAGAATTGGAATAAGCTTGTAAAGATCTCCATATATATTTACGTATTTTTGCCACTAACCAGAAATGTCGAGAGACAGGGTGAGATATACCAGAGTAATTACCAGATATGGAATATGTTGGTTAATAAGAGCGTCTGAATTTATTTTGGTAGTAGGTATACACCTAACTAAGTACCTCTAAATACTTACCTTTGTTCCTCCCTTTCATCTTTTAATTTTTGAGTTTTATAGGCATTAAATGCTTGCTTCTTTTCATTAAGTTTCTTGAAAGTCATATATCGGGGATCCTTTGATATAATCTTAACACACTGCTCCCAAGTAGCATTTGATGGTACATTCTAGAAATTATTGAGACCTTATTAAATGCAAAATATATTTTATTTACTTTAGATTATGCTTAGGCTAGAAGTTAGGTTATTTAATTTGTGTTTTTAAAATTTCTTCCTCATTTGTCATACAAATTAGTCAGAAAAAATTGTTTTGTCATTTCAACAGTTTCTTTAAAAACAAAAATAATGTGTCGTCATATTTAAATTTTACTTACTTTATCTTTCAACAGCTCCTTGAAAGCCTCTATAGCTTCTTTCTTATCCTTATATTGTGTTTCAGGTGGTTTTTCAACGTCATCCACAATAGTGCCTTGTAACGGCGCTGTTATTTCTTCAGGTTTAACTATACATGAAATTCACAAATATAATTTATATACAGATAATGTTGTTTTTAGTTACCAATCATACGCAATTACACTTTAATAAATATGAACAATACATAATTCCACATAATATAAACAAGTTCATTGATTTGCACATTTACATTACATCTCAATTTATAGTTGCAATATTATTTTATTCAAGAACCTTAGCCACAACAACGCGTGGCTGTTCATATAATAGATATTTTCAATTTAAATTGTAATAAAAGTATTGTAATATATTAAGTAGGGTTTATGCTTTTTAATATATAAATATAAATAGCTTACTGTCTTCTGGAATTGGTATTGAAGTTGCTAATGAAGGATCAATAGCTGCTAATGTTTTCGCCATGGCCTCATCTAAAGCAGAACTGCCCCCAGACATGGGCACAGCTGGTGATCCCGGTAGTGGGACCTCACCCGGCGGAATATCGCCATTTAACGCTGCTCTGTAATTATTATTAGACCTGTATAAGTTTTGTATGATTATCCTAAATCACCATGATCAAAATTAAAATAAAATTATAAAAATAAAAATAGTAGTCAATAATAATACAATGTATACTAATAGTATAAAACTGAAGAGCTAGTTTGTTTAGTCATAGACACTAACCACAAGAAGTACTGCTTCAAAATGAAAAAAAAAAAAATTTGATAGCTCTTTTTATTATTGTGGAAGGCTTTAGCTATAGGCTATGCAAAATCATGTTGAGAATACAAGCACAGCCTTAACAAATAATAACACAATAACAAAAAATATATGAAGCATACAAAGTTCCAACTGATCAACTAGTGATTTAAGCCTAATGAATCTTTATTATTTCTATTTAAGGTATTTACAAAGATTATTATTACGCTAGATACTCACTGTGCAGTCTCCTCAGCAGATATTTTATCTTTTATTTCTTGAAGTTCTTTAGGAATCACCCAACTGGATTCCTTTGTTTCTATATTGTGATAATAGACTCTTCCAGCATCCGTTGTATACTCTTTCCATACACATGATGATAAAAGTTTCTACAATTTTAAAATAGATATATTATTATTAGAGATAAATAATGAAAAAACATATTGTGATATGATACTATAGAGTTCCATTATTTTCTGTTCCATTTATATTGAAAGTTGTCTTTACAGTCTTCACACACACAACTTACTTTTAACAAGTTATTTAGGTCCACAATCAAATTATTGTAAAAAATTATAAACAAAAAATAAGTCTTCATTTTTATAAAGTTTTGTAAACCTTTAGAAAACACAACAGCTCTGTTAGTAACAAGCTTTGCAGTCCAGATCTTGGATACATAGAGTATAGTGACATCCATTAAATCGTGTTATAAAAAATATATATTACTAACTTCAGCCGGTGTTTTCAAATCATCTGGTTTTTCCCACAGACTCTGCTTAGTAACAGAATTGTAATAATATGTTCGTCCATCAGGGGCCTTGTGCTCCGACCAAGGACTGGTCTGGTTGGCCATTGGGGCTATTTCTGGGGCTGGAGCACTTAAATCCTAAAAAATATTATGTATTTGTGAAGTGAATGAAGTGAAAATTTCAAATGAATGTGTATAAAATTAATAATTAAATTCTGTTAAATATGCAACAAATGTAATGTATAATAATTTATCCCTACAATACTAATTGTTAACTATCTAACTACTAATTAAAAACTTAAAGAGAAAATTATAAAATTATGATGCATGATGAATAAATGTTGGTGATGGAATATGAACTGGTTTTTGGTAACAAGGTTTTGAAACTAAAAAAATGTGTTTTGAAATCATTGCTGTTGGCAGCATGAAAGTACCATGTCTATAAACTCTACATGTTACATAAAAACTAACTGTTACATATAAAAACCTCACAATTTTAACAGCAAGTGTGCTATAATTTATTGTGGTCATATTTCAGTCAGTTGAGAACATTTGAATCTGTGGCATTCTAAGAACTGACTCTATGCCACTTAAAAAAATAATCTGACTGAAATTTATAACTGTGTTGTGTCTTGAATTCACCTGTGTGAAATTTATAGCCTATGTCTTATTATACATCAGAATAGCTACATCATTATAAAATTTCATTAAAATGCAATCAGTAGTTTTTGTGTGAAAGAGTAACAAACATCCATCTATCCATTCATCCATCCACACATACAAACTTTCGCATTAGTATAATATTAGTATATACAGTAGAAAAATAACATACAGGTTTAAAACTTGGAAATCCTGGTGGAGGCATTGAAAAAGGTGGTATCATTGGAGGGTATCCCATCGGTGGTGGTATTCCTGACATGTTGGGTGGCAATCCTGGTACTGGAGGCATAGCAACTGATGGCATATTTGGAGGCAAACCACTCAACATAGGTGGTGGCAGTAAGGGAGCTGTATTCATCAGGCCAGGGGAACCAGTCCCCGTTGTGGGTGGCTCCTGCAACACCATAAATTTTAAGATAAATAATATAGAACATGTCCAATATATTTTTTTTATATTGAATATATCATTTTAAACATGATCATTACATTTTAAACTTTTTGTTAATAGCACATTTTTATAATGTGATATTAACAAAAGGTTAATATCACTTTTACAATTATTTGTGATATCTTCAATGTTTGTGTTTCCTTTGTTTTAGATTCTCAACAAACTCAGATTAAAACTAATATTATTAGAAATTTATGGGGCCATAATTAGAAACAAAAATCATATGTATAAATGAGATATGTAACATATAATATTATTAAAGAGCATGTGATACTTAAACACAGTTACAAGCATCTCGGATCACTGGAAACATTGGATATAAACAATTATTACGAGCAGATAAATCTATCTATCACCATTACTACTGAAAAACACTTGATTGTCATAAAAAAACACATTTATTGTAGTACTCAGACTTTATGTCCATAAAACTTTACACTTATTTTTGGAAAACTAGAAATAGGGAATATGGTTTCAAGTATGTGGAATCCAGTGTACAGATAGATATGCTTCAAAATCTCGTAAATATACAATGTGTGTGTTTTGTTGTAACTATCAAGTCTTTTTTAGTGGTGCACATAGACAAACACAAAGAAAGTGAGTGGATAGTCTTTGTCTGCTTATAATAATTATATATTTGTCTGCTCATAATAATTGTTTACATCCACCGACATCTCCAGTTGACCGTTGTTTCTAAAGGCGACAAAAAATCTAGAGTTCTTTAATAATATTATGGTAGTATATATCCCATTTATATACTTAATATGTACGAATACGATTTATTCAATGCTTAAATACTACTGCTAATATAACTATTTGAATTTGAGTATTGCAAGAATCATAAAGAATTTACATTCAGTTGACCCATCGATGAAAATGTATTAGATCGATAATACTGCGACCTGTGCTTAAGACGCCTATTACCCTACACGGGTTACACAAAGAAACTACTATTTAGTTCCTGTGTAGCGGTATTATTACAGAAATTTGTTTTAGCCAAATTTGAAAGTTAACAATAATATTAATGGAAGAATTCCTACAATAACTAATGTTCATATTGAAATCGATTCACATGAATCCATGTGTTGAATTTATCATAATAATATATGTAATATAGCAATAAACACTTACCATATTATTGTATCTCAACTAAATACATGTGATATTTAAAGCAATATCTTGTATAAATTATATTTATTTCAGAAATAAGTAAAAATCAGAATATATTTAACAGTTTATTCATTCACGTTAGGTAAGCTAACATAATACTTAGATGACACCACAGATCTATTTAACTGCAGTATTTGCTGCAATTGGTGCTATAAATGTCATACATGACGCCGAAAAGATAAAAACGGCACCAATTAAAGCAATAGAAACAAAATTAAAATAACTCATGACAAACTTTGATATTTTAAACTGTCATTTGTTTATGCATTATTTTCCAGCTTATTGGTAACTCCGTAAGTAAGAATGAAATAAATATATTTACTTCGCGCTATTCTGAGCAACACTGACTGAAAATCTGAGCCTATCAGTATCATCTGTGCTGACTGACAAAACATGACAGGACGCTAACCGGCTCATCTACAATAATTTGCATGTCTGTTACCATACCTAAATTAATTTAAACATAAAACAGTTTTTCGGTTTTCTGTTTTTCAGTTTGTTCTGACACATAACGTCATTACCTCATAGAGTGCTATTAAATCATCGTATATATTACGAAATATATCCATCTACCTTATTTTCCAAACTTGTATTCGCTAGTTCGTTAGAAACGCTTGCTTTATTAATAATAATAGTGCAAGAAACTGAAGTAAACAGTAAATAGTGTCAAACGGCCGTGACCAAATAGAATGAATATTGCTAATTAAAATTCATTAACACGCGTATATACTTCCATATAATAAAGGGAACTTTCTTTACTCCTACTATTTACATTGAAATTAATTTCATAGCATCACGATGTCGAGCACATCCCAAAAACATAGAAACTTCGTTGCAGAACCGATGGGTGAAAAACCTGTAACAGATTTAGCTGGTGTTGGTGAGGTTCTGGGCAAAAGATTAGAAACTGCAGGTTTCGATAAGGTTAGAGTTAGACAGAATGTCTTTAAATATATCACTGAGATTATTTTTTAATATTTCAAAATAATCGAATGGTCATATATTTGTGTATGTAATAGAAATAGAATAATTATATTTATGTTATAAAAATAGAATAATCAAAGTTGGAAAAAAATTAATATCTTATTTTAATTTCAGGCATATGTTGTCCTTGGTCAATTTTTGGTCCTGAAGAAAGATAAAGAGTTATTTCAAGAATGGATGAAGGAAACATGCAGCGCAAACTCCAAACAGTCTGCGGATTGTTATCAATGTTTGAAGGATTGGTGTGATGAATTTCTATAAATCTCAATTTAAGTATAATGAAAATGGTTTTATAGTAATATTTTTATAAACTGTAAATATGAAACCATACAATTTTATAGGTAGTTTGGTTAGAATAAGTGATGTTTTCAGAACATTATCATATACTTACACATTGCAATAGAGAACATGTTGAATAACAATTCAATATAGGTTGTTAATAATCAAGTCTAATATTAGTCTTAATTTCATGTTAAGAACTAACATAAAATCTATTATGTGTATTGACAGTTTTTAACTTTGGAACTACATATAACATTCTAAGGTACCCCAGTTTTATACAATTGTACCATAAGTAAGAACATAATACTAAAATTTCATCAAAATCTTACATGTACAAATTGGAAACTGTCTGTAAAGATTTATTGGACATCATGGGTCTCTAAATGATAAAAGACCATAGATTTTGTATATCAATATGCATTTGTGTACCACAGTATGACAATAATGAAATATAATATTAACTATTTAAAAATATATGGATGTCTAAATATTTAATAGCATTTGGTCACCAACACTATCTATGCATCCTTCTTATCTTAAAAATCATATACCATTTTCTCAAGACTGTTTTTAAAATCTGCTTCATATTTATTAATGATATTAATAATTGTGAACACAGTATCATAAATAATCTCTAATTATGATTAAGTTTGTATAGTCAACATATATTTAATTATCTAGTGGCTATTATAAAATTGTTTGTATAATGAAAGGTTGATATTCATTGATATGATCAAGCATTATCATTTCTATAATACAGTGTTTCTTGAAATACAAGGACTTACTAGAATGATCAACCACAATCTGATATCATTGATTATATTGATGTCTCCACCACCATAATTTTAAATTCATGGTGAATTTGCTATAATGAGCTTTGACAGATCTGACCACAGGCTCATCTTATTATCCACTAGAATAAAGCGTTATTGCAGGCAGGGGGATTTTCATCCAAATATATATATATTTTATATGAATTCAATATTCCCTATGCCAACCACCCATTTTCACTTCCGTATCATTGTCTTCTGAAAATGTCTGTATAAGATTGCATAGCATTAAAAATAGTTTCTACCATCTAACTTTAATACTTACAATTTTTTTATATATTTGACAATAAATAATAATGTAACAAGGTATATATTTTTATTGCACTAAATTGCGTGCAATTATGAAGTTTGAAATGGTATTACTGTAATGTAGAAAATATACCACAATTTAAGTAACTTTAATTCAGTAACTGATGCTAAAATCGAAACTAGTAACAATTTTGTTAATTTTTAATCTGTTACTGATAAGATTTCATAGTAAACCTTTTGATCTGGCTTTGGGTTATTTTGGGCCGCGTAACTAAAGAATGAACGATCCCATTCAGGTTGTCTGTCACCCTCTGTATAACAAGTAATATTTGTATATCCCATACTCATTTTGCTATATTATATGCACTGGAAGCAAAAATGTAACTCAAAACGAAAAAAACTATTACATAAGTTTGTTTTTCTTATTCTACTGGAGTGATATGATATAATAATGGAAAATAAAATCAAAAAAGGTCAAAACTAACCTGAGATTTCCCACAAAATGATTTTTATGGGAATTTTCAGGTGTTCAGTTGGCCTAATTCACGCCTTTAGTTTCTTAAAATATAGAAAAACCTATTAATATTGTTGAAGTACCATAATATTATTGCATCTATGTGTACGAACTGTGATGTGTAGCGAATCTGTATCTTGTGTCATGTCTAATTTTAAGATTTTTGTATGTTGGATACTAATTTCAATTATTACATAAACAATAATAAAATGTGAACTACCTAAAATAATAAAAATGAGACTGTTCTTTAAAATCTCTTCAGCAATTAATGCATTATAATTATTTTTGTACTTACAATTTGTAATGGAAAATAATATACCTTTAGTATATTTTTTATCTCAACTTTATTTTACTTTTGTTTTAATTGACTTTCCGGTGATAGAAACACTGATAACAATCTAAATTAATCATATTCACCCCCCATATCTGAACTATACTCTCCGTCCCTCTACTGTTAAAAATAATCATTATTTTTAACTATTCTAATGCTGTCCATAGATTCTGTGAAGTGATGTTAATTGGTATGTAGGGCTTCATGCTTGAATCCCTATTATAAATTGACAGTCCTTTGTTTTTATTAGAATTAGAACTGTATTTTAGGTAAACTGTATTGACTGTTGGTGGTGGCCACCTTGAATTCGTAATAGTAGTACCTCCGCATAATTTTATTGTTATTAAAAAAGATTGTTTGTACCAATATATTAAATCATTAATAATAATGGAATGGAATCAGTCATTATTAATAATGGAAAATAAATTCCAATCACTAGATTTGAGCCACAGATGACACAAACAAGGCAAGCTATAATAAACAGTTCATAAATCATTCCATACTGTGAGCTCTTAAGAACAGAACTATGTACATGTAATAAAGTCTCAACGATTTTGCAAGCAGAATTAGTTTCAATGTGCAATGGGTTGTATAAATATCCAGACTTATATAGGTATCATGCAATGCAAACCCCACTATATAATGTGGCATAACACTACAACACACAACAGTATATAGGTTTATTATTGCTTAAAATCTCAGTTTCGCCAACTTGAAGTGACATAGACTATTTAAATAAAAGACTTTAATGCTCTATTATACATATATACATATCTTATATACAGAGTTTTTGAGATTAAACGTACATTTAATCTCAATAGATATAGTTAAACAATATATATACTCAAAATAATGATTAATGAGGTTCGAAATGTTCATATTTCAGGCAATGGTCTCTTCCATCATTATCCATAAAAACCGCTACAGAACTCATTAGCTCTGCTAAACCATTTTTTTTTTAAGTAAATGTCACCATTTGTAGTGATAGTAGTATACTATATGCCATATAATAATATTGTTGCCTGCATCATCTAATAATAAATTAATGATTTCACCATAAATTTTAATTGTATCTGTTGTGCTTTCCTTAGTATAAAGAGACAGTTTATTAGTTATGGATGTTTATTATTCTGAAATGTGAACATTTCATTCAAAACCATTATATAGCTAACTATAATTATTTATTATCCATTCCATGGTACTAAAGTATAGATGACAACACATCTTTGCTGTTTATAACTTTTAAATTTAAATGTCATTTGAGTTAAATTTGTAGGAATGTCCCTTTCCTATACCAGGATCAGTATATTTTTTAAAAAAGATTAAGCCATAACCACAACAAAGAATATGAAGAAGAATATCAAGACCCCAAATACTTTAAACATGAGTGCCCTATTGCCAGTAATGTTTTGAAAATACTTCATTATTTCTCTATGTCCTGCTTCTACATTCATCTCAGCATCCTGTATGTTGGCATCTATTCTACCTATAGCTTCATCTTGTTCTTTGACCATATGTGCTAGTTGCTGGAATATTCCTCCAAGTTCGACAATAGTGCTTTCTATGTTATGCATAGTTTCAGCTCGTTGTTGCACATAAGTATCAGAGTCATCTCTCATCGCAAATTTCTGCACCTGTAGACTGGAACTTTCTCCGAAGTCTATGCTTACATCATCCTGTTGAAGGAGAGATGGTACTTCTGTGACCAATGGAGCTACCCTTGAAAACTGCTCCCGTCTAGTATTTTGATGCTTTAGGTTTTCTGACCTTACTTCAAGAACCTGGTAAAGAAATAATATTGTATATTTTATGACAAAAAAAATATTAATAAAAAGCTCAAAGTGCAATAAAATATATTTTTTCACTGTATTATAAAACATAGCAAAAGACTATTGTTTGAAATGATGTAGTTCAGTGTCATGAGTCAGTCATGCTCACTTACATGTTCAGACAGTGTGGTGGTATGAAGTCTACTACCAACAGGGTCATTTGGCTCACCTTTTACTCACCATTATACTTTTGAATGGGTACTGCAGGTATGGACTGGTCTGCTCTGATAATTATGAAGATTAGTCATAATCATCACAATTTTGTTATTCAAGTAGCTATTAAATTTATTTACACTTTATCTTGCTTTGCTCTATTTGAAATTTGTATTGAGTCAAAATCTTATATATACATATAATGTTTATTTAATAGAGTGTAACAAATTTCTTGTGATGAGACTGCTTTTCGAATGAGGGAGAAGTTTATTTGAATAAAGATTATTTCTATGAAAATATGTTATAAAGGATTGTGTTTCATGTGTCAGGACTACATGTGACTGACATGAAGGAGTCTTCTGAAATTAGTGTTATTTGTGAAGTTCATACAAATAGGAGTCAAGCTATAAATATTTATATGACCTAGCACAGAGATAAATAAACATAATATGTGTATTGTATATACCTGTTTAAATTGGTTACTCATAGAAGCAAGCCTAGATTGGAGTGCAACAACAACACTTGAAGAATGGCTGTGCATGCTTCGGCGTCCTCTTGGCATTTCTCCCAGTCTTGCAATTTGCTGATTTAAAGAGCTTAGATCTCCTTTGATTATGTATGTTAATTCTTGTATTTCAGTTGGTCGATCATCAAATAAAGATTTCTTTTTAGCCACTAAAAATATATGATTAGATTTATTATATCATATAAAATGGGGTAGAAAAAGTGTATTTGTAGAGAACTTTAAAAAAATACTTTGAAATAGAATGTCTTTCAATATGGAAATAGACAAATTTTACATGTAGAGTAACTAAGTGACTTTCTAGACCAGTTACATATGCTAAGAATTTTTGTATTTAAAAGATTTCCCCCTTACTTTCATAACTCCTGGGTGAATAATAATAATTATGGGTAACATTTTGTCAATTTCAAAATTCTATCTGCCTAAATAACTTAAGCACAAGTTATTCCCAAAACAATCTGCTCATACTTTTGGTCAATATATGTCTAAAATAATCCATCCATATATAATACTTACACATGGCAAGCTTTTCCAGTTTGGCATATGTACTTGAAATATTTTTACTTATGACTTTCGCCATGCTCATAAATTGGGAATATGTTTCAAGGACTGCAGCTTTTCTTTCATCTCTCACTACCGGTCTGGCAAGTGTCCGCCCCTGAAGACTACGGACAGTCGTTACAAATTCATTAGTTCTATCTCTTGCTGCCATTACTGTTTCAAACACAAAATCCTTAAGAATCTCAAATGTAAATTCGTCTTCCGATAATAGGTTTTGTTGTTTCCTGGAAAATTCGTTTTCGTTTTGATTATATGTTTTATAAAAGGGTGCTCCTTTTTTGTCCAATTTATCGTATGTATCCAATTCGTTATTCAGTAAAGCTGTACTGTCTGTTACACTCCCTCCTGCAATGTTGCGACGACGAGGTAGCATTTCATTATAATAAAATATTTCAGTAGTAACTAATAATGTAATATCTAAACAGAATAATAACAGTTAAATATGCGTCACTAGGTTCGTAAAAAAAAGTATGTAAATTAAACAATTATGGAATTATTAAGTAGTAAAGTGTTGAGTCAGAACTTTTGCAACAGCAAAGAACAGAGACTGACAGTGACAGACTGTGACGTACATGGTCGACGTCATACTGTCACATTGACAAGAAATCGTCATTTAAAAAAATTAGAAAAGACGATACACGGCGAAGTGGAATCTATCTACTTCTTCTGAATATTAATTTACGATCTTATGATACGTGACCGTCAATAGTTTATGGAACTGTATAATTATTCGTAGATGGCAACACAAATCGCCGTATCGCCGCGCCGCGCCGCCGGAGCCAAAAGAAGAGGAAAAAAAATATTCGTAGATTTAATTTCATGTATTAAGGGATGCAATTATCGACGTTAGTGGGGAAGTATCGATGAATAGTTATGATTTCTGTCAATATGACAACTGACAACTGATAAGTAATGACAGGTCTGATGAAAAGTTGCTAAACTGAAACTTGTCTGAAAATCAAACTGAACCTGCTATATAAAAATACCTGTAATCGATACCTAATTATTTACTAATTAATTAAAATTATGTTGACAATGAGATGAGACGGAAAAATGATTTCTTATGTTGCAAAAGTGATAAACTTGATTGCCATAACAATACAAAAAGTATTTCTCATTGCTTCATTTACAGGAAAAGTTATTGTAGCCGTTGGTACGACCATCTCCTCGCTGCTAGTTGAAGTTATCAGTAATATATACTTATTTATTCAAATCACTTATGAAGACAATGTTTCGATTTTTACTGAAGACATACCCAATTTTGTGGATAATGTTATTTACACATTTGGTGATCAAGTGACATATATTCAGAGAGCGTTGGTGTTTATTTTGGAAACATTTAGTCACAGATTTAATTTAATCGTTGATACTGTTAAGAGTTCAGTTATAGCAGTGTTTGTTGTTGTTGGTGAAATAATATTTTTGTTAAAGAATGGAATAATATTATTAGGTGACACTTTATGGCTTATTATAACATTTATACCAGTGCACCTTCCACAGCTGCTCAAGGCAGGGTTCATGAGCCTGAATGACATTATAGTGGGCTATGTTGTTGATGCATACATGAGCTTGTTGAAGATTACAAATTTCCTGACAGATGTGCCTTTGGAATCTTTTATAGGAATTATTAGTGCTATCATCATTGTCCGCTTATCCATTCATTTTAGAGAAACAATCCAAATTGAAATTACAGAGTTCTATTGGTCTTTTATAAGAAAATTCATGTATATATATTATACACTTTACAACTACTTTACTGACCCAGAAGTAAGAGTAATAACACACATGGCAAGTGGTCAAGATGTTACTTCAAGGGAAGCCAGTTTTAGTGAAAATGATGTGGATGATGCTAATAACCCTGCAGAAGCCCTCTGTGTTATATGCCAGGAAAGGCAAAAATGTGTCTTAACATTGCCATGCCGTCATGTGTGTTTGTGCACAGAATGCTGCAGACGCTTATATGGTTATCAACGTACTTGTCCAGTTTGCCGGACATTTATTTATCACTCTGTGAATGTATATTTGTGACGGACTGTATTAATATTATGCGATTGAACATATTACATTCCTGTTAATGAAAGAATGGAGTGTTATTGAACATTGAAATTAGCAATAAACAAAACAATCAAAATATAATCATTCTCATATTGGTACTTTTCACTCATTGAAAAAAAAAACAACATGTACAATAATATTATTATGTTAGTTTTCATAATTACAATTTCAGATCTAAATATACTTTGACATATTTAACATGTTACATCTGAATACACCACTGATGACTTCCAGATTATACTTCTTGGGAGCTTAGAATAACATATTCTCTTTATTTTTCACCAGATCTGAGCCACTTATTACCTCTCAAGAGACAATAAGTTTAGTAGTTTCATGATCACTGTAATTTTTATTTTTTTTTAAGTATGTACAGAGGTTTATAAGCATAAAATGTGATTAATATATGAATATACTAGTCTATATTCAAATAAAATTAATATATAACATATTTTAGTTGGCTGTTTAAATTCAGTTTAGTTTATTTTTTAGTAATGATATAGGACTAACATTTTAACCTCATTATTTAAAATTATTTATTTCTGTAATGGTAACTCACTCGTATACCAATACATAATAAAGTATAAAGTTGTTATGATAAAATCAGTAAGATACCAACTAGTTTAATGGGTAAAAATAATATCACATGGAAGAACTGAAGCAACATCTAACAACTACGCAAAGATAATTATGCAGTTTAGTTTAAATTTATAGTTTTTTATTAATATATTAACAACTACATATTTAGTTGATGGACATAAATTACCAAAATGTATGTTGCTCCACACTAATAAGGTGCAGAAAAGGCATTCTGATAAGTGTTCATTGTTTAAATATTATTACATTGCTTGATTTGTTATGTTAATTATTACTTAAAACCACTGGTACTAAACTAAAACTACATTCACAACTACCTTATTAATGAGAATCTATTTCTAAATTTTACCAATATGAGTATTTCTGTTCCTAACATTAAAATTTAAATCCTTAAATGATATTTGTACATCTTTAAAAATATTCAACATGAAAACAGCTGTTATAACCACTAAAAAGCCACAAAAACAACCTAAAATATCTGCACCTGTCATATGTTCCCATTCTCTGAAAAGGATACCAGATGCTATAATGACTAATACTGTAAACATAACATAGTAAACTGGAGTTACAATGCTTGTATTAAATATATCTAGTGATTTGTTCAAATAATTCATTTGTATCATAATACATATCACAGCAGTGATGAAGAGTAACCAAAAGAAATGATTAAAAACACTGTTCACATTAGTAGTAATACTTTCTTTTATGGCCAATGCAACTGCTTTACAGAACACAACAGTCAGGCTGCCTGTAGTAGAACACATAAACAAATATATGGATATATTTGTGTTGCCAAACCTTGGAACAAAAACTATTTTGATGATAAAAGTTATGACAAATATTGTAGCTACATATGAAATAAATACAAAATCACTTAATTTATCCAGTAATTCTGAAAATGTTTGGATTTCTTCTGATTTTGGTGAATGTATAACAAAAATTATTGAGCCGATAATGCATAGAAAACATCCAATCTGAAAAAGAGCAATACTTAATATTCTTTTATACATATTATAAAAAAAAACAACAAAGAAATTGAAGTAAAAAAGATACCTTTCCAACAAAATTAAGCTTTTCATCTAAGAACCTTGAGGAAAGTACTGCTGCTACAAGTACACTAAGTGCGCCTAAAGGTGTTACCAATGCCGCAGGGGCGAAGGCATATGCCAAGAGGTTAGCACCTTCTCCAACTCCCACTGAAAGATAAATACCCTTCAATGAACCTTGTAAAGCACTTCCATCATATATACAAGTATAAACAGTAACTTACTTGTCACCAAACCTAACCACCACATCCATTGCTTAAGATATGTAAAACCTCCGGCTGAAGCTCGAAGGTTTCCAGAAGCAGAGTTTCTTTTCAATGCAAATTTTTTTATAATAAAACTGGACCCTATAAATATACTGGACGAAATAGAAAGACATAGGCCTATTAAAAATGAATTGGTATCATAGTTTTGTCCTTCGACTAATGAAGAGGAAGACTTCATACTGTTATCAGTTTATCTCATATCCTATTCCATGTCCATGACACAGAGTCTCATTGTTTACAAAAAATTTTTATTCTTAAATCGAGTTTCTGTAGATAAAATTTATAGAACCAAGGGGCCCATTTAAGTAATGGATTTAGATATTACTAATAAACAAATACAATAACATGTAAACAATATAGGTTCATATTTTTTATGTGATTAAAAATATAAAAATAATTTTAAAAAATGAGACACGAACAGTGTTGTCACATGAAATGTCCGTCACCCAAATTGATATTAATGAGTAGGGTCAATATCCTTGTTCATAGTGATAATTGCAAATCTGTATCTAAATACCATTACGGCGAAATCTGTAATAATTTTTTTTTAATCCCTTTAAACTATTTATATTGCAGCATACAAAAACCACAAAGAAAATAGAATATAACGGATATTTTCTCCCAGTCATCATAAATCCCGAAAATAAGGGGGAAATCCAAAATCTGGCATCACTGACCACAGACTAGAAAAACCATACAGATGTTTAAATAAAGTATTTATTAAAGTATATATCCAAAATTTAACCCGTACTTTTCCATTATCCCGTCTCATTTCATTTTTTTTTAGTGGCATAATAGGCAACACTCGCCTCTTACTAAGGGATAAAAATAAAAAATAAAGTATCTATCAATTTATGGCGCACAGAAATGAGAGGTATAAATGACGGAGGAATATCAAATTTTGTAATAAATGAAAATAACAAGAAAGACATATCTTTACAGAAAATATTTTAAAAAATCTATGGCAGGATTACAATTAATAGGGAATTTTTCATCAAAATTTGGATTTTGGAGAAGAAAACAACACTTTCCTTGGCAACTATGATTTTAATTCAGAGCCGTAAAACATATTAACAAAAAAAACGGTGCATTTTATTTTTTTCAAAGAGATGCACTATATATCGATTACTACTGTAAGTAGTACGTATAATGTATCATACGCGTGTACCTGTATGTCCCAAAAGTCGGCGATAAACCGGAATCAAGAGATAGAACAAATTATCATAGCTATCATAAAAAAATTGAGCACATGGTTATGACAGTATAGATATTATAAATTATTAACAAGCAACTAGTCTGGTCAAGTCGTTCTTTTAATCATCGATGTTTTGACAAATGAATACAGAGCATCCCTACTTGTTTGAATGAAGTTCCTTTACCTTTACTTGTTTATTTTACACGCTCCTTGTGTTTATTTTACAAAAAGATATATAATGAAAAAATAAAAGTACTTTATTGAAGTGTATCGACTTATATGTATAGACATCATAAAATGATATTTATCAGTTTGATCTAACCAATTATACATTTCTAATTATATTGATACGTATACCATAACCTATTATTTTAAAATCATGAGTATTTATTAGCCAAACCTTTGTCAATATAATCTACGTACAATACTGTGCTGTTAATGCCGTTTACTAGTATAAAAAATTACGAGACGAGTAAAAACATTGGATTGAAACAAGTTACAATATTGTAAAACCCAAGAGACAATCAGATACGGTAGAAACTGCGCCAGACACGAATACTGAAAATTTTAACCAACAATTGAGACTCGGAAACATTAAAATATGGGACCCAACGAAGTTCATAAAAATGCATTACCCAGTCAAACCTTTAACAATGTTTACAATCACACTACAGTATCGAATAATCAAGGTAGTACTGTAATCCATACACCAGTTCGAAATGAATCTACATCAGCAGTTCAAGTACCATTGACTGCTCGGTCACAAGTAGCAGAACCATCAACACCAAATTATTCTTATACACCCCAAGCTGCAAATCCACATAATTCTATGACTGCATTGACTCCTATGTCCAGTGGAACAAAACAAGTAGAGAACAGCATAAAGTTGCAGTAAGTAATTTAAACCTTTGGTTTCTTATTGCTTGAAATTTTCCAAGTGTTAATATTTTTCTTGATTCACATGTATATCAAATTTAATCTAAATGATTGTCATAGTACTACCCTAACTTACTCCTAAGAGATATGAGTACAAATCTGGCCTGACTGGTATAATTTTATATTTAATTTAATATAAATTATAAATAGATGATAGTGAGTGGAATATTAGTAACTAGCTGTGCCCACGGTTTCACCCGCATGGAATTTATAGCCAATGTGTTATATAAATACTGCTGCTGTATAAGATATAAGATTGTAAAGTTTCATTAAAATCCTATTAGTAAATCATATTAGTTTTTGAGTGAAAGAGTAACAAACATCCATCTAGACACAAACTTCTGCATTTATACTATTAAAATAAGATGTGAACTAGTGGAACCACTGCATTGGTAACAATGTACATGTCTAACCTTTACAGTCCCTCCTCGAAACCATAATGGTTATTTTAGCATGAAGAGCTAACTGACCTGACTTCATCTTCATTACATCTATGCCAATATATGTATGTACCATTAACATGATTTTAAAATAGATAAAAATCAGTAACTGTGTTAAAAACTTTCAATTTTACATTTCAATACTTATTTTAATGTATCTACAGTTAGATACATTAAAATAAGTATTGAAATGTAAAATTGAAAAGTGTACAGTTACACTGTTCATGATTAATACAGATTACATGATGTATTTTTAAGTAAATGTTGGAGCTAAAGTCTTGTAATATAGATTTATCTCTCATATAAATCATATTTGCATTAACAATGGGATAAATATAATTACCATTAGTGTAATAAATTTATGTATTTTTTAACTCTTTTTTTCTTTTTTCAGAAACTGTGTTTCTACAGTAAGTTTGGGATGTGAGCTAAAATTATTAGATATATACTGTAGAACAAGATTTTCGGAGTATAATCCATCTCGATTTCGTGGTGTGGTTATGAAAATTTTAGAGCCTCGAGCAACAGCACTTGTTTTTAGGTAATAGTTACATCAATATGTGCATGCATGATCTAAAAATAGTTTTTGTGTCTGTAAGTCTCACCTTTTTAAACAGACTTATATAAAATCTGTAACTGGTATAAAAATAATTATGAATATCTACAAAGAAATGGATGTACTGTGTGAAAGATATGTCAAGAAAGAAATTGAATAATTAGATATATTATTAGTTCTGGCTAGAATAGATGTCATTGTAAGCTTGCTTTCTGTAAATTGAGAAGCTTGTAGTGATGGAAGTAAGTTTACTTAATCATAATAAAATAGTCCTCACAATTATGAGCACAAAGCGTCATTAATTCTCAAGCAACAAGCTCTGCTTAGGCTTGTTATGTATTAGATGACTTATAAAAGTCTTAATATATTTTTTTTGTATTTACATAACATATCTGGAAGACATCCAGATCAATAGAAACACTCATACTCATGAATTAAAGTGTTTAATTTAAAATTATGGAAGTTGTTTAAATATTTTTTTTAAAAGATAGTATTAGAGAATAGTTTATTATATTATTCTCTAATATATAATATACTCTATTGTGACGATAGTATTAGAGAATAGTATATTATATTATTCTCTAATACTATTATACTATTATATAATAGTATTAGCTCTCAGGGTGCCAGTGGAATTTGAGGATGAATTTGGATCAGGTTACTTACCCGACCTTATATTCACTCTATTATCTTCCACTGATGTCTTGTTAGCGAATATCATTAAATTGTTATGCCTTAAAACCATGCTTGTCATGTTTTTTACAGATCTGGCAAAATTGTGTGCACAGGAGCAAGAAATGAACATGATTCATATGTCGCTGCTAGAAAGTTCGCAAGAATTATACAAAAATTAGGATTTCCTGTATGTATTCATTACGTTAGGTATAATGCTATTTAAAACTCCATAAATTATATTTTATATTATATATACTACCTGTTATTCGCAAATTCGTCCGCGTGAATTTTTTTTATTGAAATATATAAAATTTCTAAAATAAAACTAGCCAAGTTACTCTTTATGACGATAGCTATCTGCAAGTAAAAGTCCCGTCAAAATCGGCTCAGCCGTTTCAGAGATTAGTAATCATACAGACATAAATATTTTTATTTTGAAGTACAGTACTGTACGAATTTAGTTATAAACTGTTCAATTAGAAACATACACTCCAATTTTATTTATATATATAAATTTAAAACTTTTTTCACGGTACAAACAAGATATTTACTATGATAATACTACCACTATTAGTACCTACTCCCTCCTCCCGCTCCCTCCTCCGCGAGCTCCCGATATTGCGACGCATTTACGTCTTACGTAACTGACTAACAGGCAACTCTTAATCGTAAAAATTCCGTTTATATATGTACAATTATTATATTAACTATATTATATTTTTCTTTTAGGCTAAATTTCTGGATTTTAAAATACAAAACTTCATTGCTACAGCTGATTTGAGATTTCCTATAAGATTAGAAGCTCTACAACAGGCACACGGACAATTCACATCATATGAACCTGAGTTATTTCCAGGGCTGGTTTATAGAATGGTTCGCCCAAGAGTGGTATTGCTGATATTTGTAAATGGAAAAATAGTATTCACAGGTATTATTATAACTATGTATTTATGACATATATTTAATAATAATATTAAATTGAGTATATAAATTTAATTGTTTTCAGGTGGCAAAACACGAAATGAGATACATGATGCTCTAGATATAATTTACCCCATTTTACGAAGTTATAGAAAAAGTTAATATATTAATAGTTATGTAAATATAATAAATCAATTTTAATGTATAATTATTTTTTCAAGTTTTAATTAATTTATTTTCATGTAATTAAACAATGAATAAAAGTTTTTTATCCATTATGTTACATATTATTTATAATAAAAAAAATGTGACCTAGGAGGAAAGCGAAGTTGAATTTTCTGTGACCTATTCCACATTACTACTCGTACTTGGATATGGATTGTGACGAATTCAACTAGTTGTTTCACGCTGCACCAGCCATCCATCCAGCCAACCTCCAGGGAACGCCCGATATGCCGTCCGGTTTCCCGTCGCCTTGTAGCGCCAGCCACCGGTACGTTGACGGAGCCAAGAAAGCGCCGGACAATATGATTAAAGGAGGCACGGTACGGCATTTGGAGTTGAACAGTCAACAACAGGTTAAGCTAATAGATTTCCTCCCTGTCAAAAACTGAGATGATGATGAGCTGATCCACAACTAAGATGGCCGTCTTATACAGATAATAGTGAAAATCCGCTTTGGTTTCGAGTGTGGGATTAGGCAGTACCCTTGCAAAAATATTAAAAATACGTGTAATTTCCTTCCGGTTCAAACTGGTATCATATCATAGTTAAACCTGTATATTGAAGGTAATAGTCAGTTGGCTGTAGCATGGTGTATTATACGTCAGTATAGCGCAAAAAATATCAATAATTTCTTTTCTCTCCAAAAAGGTATTTGTTTATGAAATAAGTATATAAATAATATGATAACGTTAATATATTATTTATATATTTCGTAAATGGTTTTTTATAGTAGATACTAGCTGTTCCCGCGACTTCGTCCGCGAGGAATTTAACTTTATTTTTCTCAAATAAATGTAGTATAAGTTACTTTTTATTAAGTCAGCAACCTGCCAAAAAAAGTCACGTCAGTTGGTCCAACCATTTCATAGATTAGCCGGAACAAATAGACAGACAAAAATTGTAAAAAAATGTTATTTTGTTGTATGTACCGTATTTATACATATATATGCATATAGTAAAAAACAGTTATTTCAATATTACAAACATACACTGCACTTTTATTTATATGTATAGATTAAAATTTTGCATTTGTCTCTACAAAACTCATTGCAGTAAGATTGGCCGCTACAACCTCTGTCACAACTTTAGGTTTGCTGGAAGAGATCTCTTTTAGAGGTAATTCTCACACCCTTCCCACCATTGCTCACATTTTTGTATGACTATCTTAATTACTTAATATCACAAGTGCAATAAAGTATGTATATATATTTAGCAGGCGCTTAGTTCCGTTGCTCGCGGGTTCGACTCCAGGTACGGTACAAACATGTGTAATTGTGTATTCATGAGTATGGGTGTTTTCTATGTATATTAAAAAAATCTAGGTATTTATATCTGTCGTCTTGTACCCATAACACGAGCTCTGCTTACCTTGGGACCAGATGGCATTGTGTAAATTGTCCAAGGATATTATTATTTGCTTGCATACATATTATTTTATAGGCAGGATAGCTAGCAATGCACAGACAACACAGATGCTGTGACCATGTCAGGTCGACCTCTACGCAGTTCTGCCGGAAACGATCATAATTATCATATTTGTGTAAATTGGATGTGCTGACTGATTAGACTCATCTTATTATCCTTCACTAGCATATTTTTGCTGTATCGTTTATTAAGAAACAGATAATTAGTTATTAATACAACCCTAAAACTACTTTCTAAACAAGTAATTAAGTATGTAGTATATAGATGATTTCTTATAAATATGTTTTCACTGATAGTACGCAATCAACTTTGATTCTTATTGTTTCCTGAACCGTGAGATCATTTTATTTTACAACCATTTTATAATTGTTACCTAAATAAAATAAAATTGCACATTTTATTATTAATGTAATAAGCGTTTAATTAATAATTATGAAATAGATACAATGAATAAAAAATGGTATAAAGTCATAATTGTTTGAGAATTGTTGAATATCATGATAAAGATTAATCTACCAAATTATAATGATTTTCATTGTATTAAAGTTTACTTACATAACTAACAAAATATCGTTTGTAATGAGACAAATATAGTAATCTAAAGCAACATAGCTTCTCTAAAAACTAATAAAAACATCTTCATTCACACATTGCAGACTGCAGCAAAAATTTTGAAATTGTTGAGCATAAAACAAACTTGAGATTACAAGTTGTCTAATTTGTAAGTTAATATTTTTTAGCTCATAATTGATACATATGAAATGTTTCTAGACAACGCACCTAAAATATTCGTCAATAATCCTACATCGTACAACAGCATTTCAGCCAGGGTATTTTGGTTTGGTTTGGCTAAAGAGGGCGCAAACCTATTTTTTTTAACATATATGTGGCAGAAATAATTACTTGAAATAAAAATATGACTGGAAGCTAACAGTAGGCACGGCTTACGATCCACAACTTAAACATTCATCTTTGTTTTGCAGAGAACACGTAATGGCTGCCATATTAGCATCATATGTGTCAGAATTTCCATTTGCAACCTTGCTCCGTACTTTCGATTTATCTACAGTAAATTGAATAGCATTAACAGCTGGTTTTGTGCGCAGATAATACATTCCAGTTTTTAAACCCATTTTCCATGCATAGAAATGTATAGATGTTAATTTTCCATAGTTTGGTTCAGCAACATGAATGTTAAATGACTGACTTTGATCTATAAATGCACCTCTATCCGCAGCCATTTGTATGCTAGTTTTCACAGAAATCTCCCAAACTGTTTTGTACAAGTCTCTCAAATCTTTAGGAATTGCTTCAATATTTTGAATAGAACCATTGTTGTGAATAATGAGGTTCTTCATATCTTCATCCCACAACTCTGCTTCTGTCAAATCATTCAGTAAGTGATGATTGACCACTTGAAATTCTCCAGATAAAACTCTTCTTTGGTAAATGTTTGATGTAAATGGTTCAAATGATTCATTGTTTCCAAGAATCTGTGCAGTTGATGCAGTTGGCATGGGCGCTATTAATAATGAATTTCGAAGACCATGTTTAGCTATTTTTTCTTTTAGAACCGTCCAGTTCCAGAGGTCTGTAGGAGTTTTATTCCACATGTCATATTGCAATATGCCTTGACTTACAGGACAACCCTCATAGGTTTCATAGACACCTAATTTTTCAGCCAATTCGCAACTTGCTTCTAAAGCTCCATAGTAGATGGTCTCAAATATTTGCTGATTGAGTTTAATAGCAGCTTCACTTTCGTAGGGTATCCGCATTAAAACAAATGTATCTGCTAAACCTTGCACACCAATTCCAATTGGTCTATGCCGCATATTCGAATTTCTAGCTTCTACAACAGGATAAAAGTTAACATCTATTATTTTATTAAGATTTCGAGTTACCGTTTTAGTAATTTCTTTAAGTTTAGAGAAATTATAAGTTTTATCCTCATTTATAAACATGTTTAAAGCAATCGATGCTAAATTGCAAACTGCAATTTCATCTGCTGATGTGTACTCTACTATTTCTGTACAAAGGTTACTGCATTTTATTGTTCCCAAGTTCTGTTGATTGCTTTTTCTATTACAAGCATCTTTATACAACATATATGGAGTTCCAGTTTCTACTTGTGCTTCTATTATAGCTTGCCAAAGAACTTGTGCTTTAACTTGTCGAACAAAACGGTTTTCTGCCTCATATTTCTCATATAGTGTTTCAAATTCTTCTCCCCAGCAATCAGCTAAACCAGGACAGTCATGAGGGCACATCAGACTCCAATTTTCATTTTTTTCTACTCTTTTCATAAATAAATCAGGTATCCATAAAGCATAAAAAAGTTCTCTAGCCCTCACTTCTTCCTTTCCATGATTCTTTTTCAGATCTAAAAACTCAAAAATATCAGAGTGCCATGGTTCTAAATAAACAGCAAAAGCGCCTGGGCGTTTATTTCCACCTTGATCGACATATCTTGCTGTGTTGTTATAAACACGCAACATGGGAACAAGTCCATTTGAGACGCCATTAGTCCCTGCTATGTAAGTGCCTTTGGCTCTTATACAATGTACATGGACACCAATGCCTCCAGCTGATTTAGATATAAGTGCACATTGTTTTAAAGTGTCATATATGCCTTCAATGCTATCGTCTTTCATAGCAACAAGGAAACAAGAGGACAATTGAGGGCGAGGTGTAGCAGCTGAAAAAAGCGTAGGACTTGCATGTGTAAAATATTTCTCTGATAGCAAGTTGTAAGTATGAATAGCATCTTCTATATCTTCCCCATGTATGCCTATAGCAACACGCATAAGCATATGTTGTGGCCTTTCTGCAACCTGAAAATTATTTATATGTATTAATGTCATTGTTAGTATAATTATATTATATTTTAGAAAAATAAAAGTAGCCTAAATTACTCCTTATTACATCAGCTGCCTTCCAATAGAAGTCCCGTAAAAAGCTGTCCAGCCATTTCTGAAATTAGCCGAAACAAACAGACAGACAAAAATTGTAAAAATGTTATTTTGGTGTATGTACCGTATATATATTCATATGCATGTAGTAAAAAACGGTTATTTAAATATTACAAACAGACACTCCAATTTTATTTATATGTGTAAGTAATGTCTTGGGTAGTAGTAGTTGCAATGCCAACAGAGATATTAAAAATTGAGATAGTACCTTATTATTTATTTTTAGCAGATATGATCTTTCTAGAGTTTTAAAACCAAAATAGTTATATTTGAAATCTCTATCATATACAATGGCAGAATCCAGTCTCTCTTTATTTTTGATTACAACATTGTAATGAAACTCTGAAATCATGGGAGCTCTTTTCTTCGTATGTGGATTAATAATATTGTATAAATCTGTGATCACATCTAGAAATAAAAAAAAATTATGTAGTTATAAACATATTAGTGATTTTGTGTATTTATATTCAATTTATTATTTCTTTTTATTTTGAAATAAGCAACTAACTACTGCAAAAAATAAAAAAAAATTAACTAGTGTAAGATTAATTATGTTTTTCATAAAATATCATAATTAGTGGCGTGTAACTTTGCTCTTGTTAAGACCTTAAAATATTGTTCAAACGAAACCTAGTTGTTAGTGAACTGGGGGTAGTGACCCTGATCTACAACCAACAGTTTGAGACTACAAATATGGCCGGATATAATTTATTAAAAAAGGGGTCATAATAAGTGTCTTGTCACTGTAAGGGAAGTCATTATATACGACTTTTTTATAAATAATTTATTTTGTAGTGTAATTACATCTTAATAAATGGTTGGTCAATATAGGAGGAGTCATAATAAACGGATTCTACTGTATTTCGATTAAAATATTTCGAAATATGATGATAAAAAGATGTTCTATGGCTTAACATACAGCATGTGGTTCTCACCATCCTGAAGCAATAACCACCACCCTAAATGAATAGAAGTAAATTATTACAAAATATTTTGTTGTATCACACATGCTTATTTATTTATGTGTTATGACATGTTAAATATTAAATATAATTTAATTACCTGAAAATTGTTTCCTGGTTTCCTTATGTAAATTGGATATTGCCAATCTTGCTGCTAATACAGCATAATCTGGATGATCAGTGGTCATTGTTGCAGCTGTTTCAGCAGCCAAATTGTCAAGTTCAACAGTTGTAACACCAGAATAAATGCCACTTATGACTTTTAGTGTTATGGATACCTTTGTTAAACAAAATATTTGAGAATTATTAAAGATTAATGTTCAAAACCTTATAAATTTGAAGATTTGTGTTGTAGTCTAGTTTAATATGATAACTTATAGGTGGTTTGAGTTTAACAGACTATGAAATAATAGTGTGGTAATTTATATCTTAAGGAATATCATATGTAAAATAAAGGTAGAGAAGTGCAGAAAAAAGATGTGGTCATGGCGAGTATTATGTTAAGTGTAAAAGAAGTCAGTCCGCTATTAAACTATTTCAATACATCATAGATCTTAGGGAATGTTTATTTTAATATATAATTTTAATATTTTCAAGACATTTATTTTGTTAAATTACATAGTTACAAGACCAATGGATCTAACAAGAGACTCTTTGGTACCCAAGGAACCAGAAGACAGAGGCACCAAAGATCTAGTTGGAAAGACTACATCAACTTGACTCTGGAACCATTCTGGTATAGGGAAGTGCAAGATAGAGCTCAATGGAGATAGCTGGATGATATCTATGTCAAAAGGCACAGAGTTGGTGAAAATTTTGTGAGCTACTGAAGCCTACCTTAGAAAAAAAGGCTTTAATATATTACAAATACTTATAATTTGTTTATCAGATCATTGATTATTTATATATAATATTTACCTTTATATTTATGTATGTATATTATTTTTTTATATAAATTTATATACATTTTGCCTTACACATTTTTTTGTGACATTTCTCATTCCTATTAGTGCACTGCCAACAATTTTTCTCTGCACCACTCATGTGTGACTGGTAGATAACGCCACAAGGTGTTAAGTCCGCCATATGTACACATTGCTTGATGCATTGAAGTTAAAAAAATAAATAGGTACAAACTTACTGGATCCACAAAATCCATATTTAATCCATAACAAAGTTTTTTAATTCTTGATGTAATTTTGTCAATATGGACTTCCTCCATTCTACCTCCTGAAAATATAACAATATGATATAAATTACTATCCTAGTATTTTTTTTTTCGCCACAAAATCATACATTTGGGCAAGTAAAATTTTTTGCAAATTGTAATGATAATAAGCTATAGTTTTTTTTTTAGAAAAACAAATTATTGTTTGATGAATCTTATCTTCCTTAGCAAACTGACTTCAACGTTTGTATCACAACCTGAAAGACGTCGGATGGACGACAGTATTGGGTTCTAGTAACAAATTTTATATTCAGTTTCTTAATATACTGACCTCTTTTTAGAACGTACAACTTGCTCATCTTCCCAACCATTATGAATAATTTATTGAAACCAAAGTAGCTATGAAATTACTTCGTTCGTTGGTAGCTTGGAGAGCTTAAAAGACACCACTAATGATTTATTCAAAAGAAATAGGTGTCTGAAACTTAAGGTAAAGAAAAAAAATGAATTGGCCAAAATAAAACCGGAGAAATGAGAAAATTGAGGAACAAACACATGAAGAAAAGGATTAAAAATATTTGACAAGCAATTGCGCGGGAAATGTGGGCTTCTTTTTAATAAGTAGTTTTACGGCTTTGAATAACCTAAAAAATTTAGGGGGATGAAAAATAGATGTTGAAAAAAAGGGCGGGAAAATTTGGTTTGACCGGACGCGTTTTTTAATTCAGGAAATATTATTTCAATAACATATAGATTAAGGATTGGTTTTTAGTAATTTTAGTTGTATTTAGTGTTATTATTATATTTATTTTTAGTGTGTAATTTGGTGTGTACATATCATATTGGTAAGTTAGATTTTATTTCTATATGGGCGAACCGCCCGACGATCCTGGGGGAACTACTCGTAGTTCCCCCAGGATTTGAAAATGAGATTCCAAACACTCCAATGGACATCTTAATTACGGCTTTAGAGTCGTCTATGGATACTGACTGTTCAGTATCTGATTCTGGAAAATTAAAAAGGAAAAGAATTGCTCGTGCAACTTGTAGTACATGTCTAGGTAAGAAAAGGAGACACGGTTCAAAAAGGATGGGACCAAATGTTTGTGCATGCATAACAAATGAAACAACAATAATAGATCAATATAATAATAAAGATTCTGAAGTCAATTCCAAATCTCAAAATGCAGTTTCTACTGCTCTTAACAATAATAGTACACAAAACACTGAAATCACTCGAACACCTATTGCTCGCACTAGGTATCAGCCATCAGATGCAGCACCATATATAATTCATGTCCAGAGGGAATTCTCAGATGATAACAGCAACACAACATTGCATCCCGTCACATTTGGTCGCTTTCTGAAACGTAAAGAAATTAATGGTATTGTGAATGGTAGTCTTAAACGAATTGGTCGTAATAGAATTAGTTTGTCTTTCTCAAATTTCACAGCAGCAAATTCATTCTTATGCAATCAAAGTTTAACAACTGAAAAATACAAAGCTTTTATTCCTACTTTTAACATTACACGTATGGGTGTAATAAGGGGTGTCCCCACTGATTGGTCTGATGAAGACATTTTACAAAATATAAGTGTCCCAATAGGTTGCGGTACAATACTTAAATTAAGAAGGCTTAAAAGGAAAGTTAATATCGATAATACAAATACATTTGAAAATATAGGCACTGTTGTTCTTACTTTTGATGGACAAGTACTGCCAACCCGAGTTTATATGTGTTATACTGCATTACCTGTAACCCTTTATATATATCCCACAGTACAATGTTACAACTGTTGTAGGTATGGCCATGTTAAAAGCCAATGTAGGGCCACTCCAAGGTGTTTTAAATGTGGACAGGGACATTCAGGGGAGAATTGCAATATTGATGAAAATGACTATTGGTGCTGCTTGTGCAAGGGTTCTCACCAAGCAAATAGTAAAAAATGTTTAGAATTTGACCGGCAAAAAGCAATTAAAGAGACTATGAGTAAGAGTTGTATTTCATATATGGAAGCCGTCAAATTACATCCACCAGTTAATAAAATGTCTTATGCAGATGCTTTACTTACAGCTCCTTCCTCCCCATCTAATATAAATAATGACAAATCTCCAAACTATACTACATTAAATACAGTTCCTGTAAATAACCAAAATAGGTCATATAAAAAGACAGTGTTTCTGAAACCAAAAGCCCTACCAAAATTCTCAAGAGGATATGATCAATATGCACACAATGAGATCATAAAAAGTCCCACACTCCCTCCATCTCAACCCATTTTTAATAATAATAATCATGATAAAAATATTCAGATTTCAGCAATTATAAAAACATTATTAGACCTTTTACAACAATCGAATTCAAATATATCACCGTCCAACGTAGCTTTACTTATTGATACTATATATAAGATCACAGATAATGGATCAAGCTCAGGCCATACAGTGGAACTGCCGGAGCCTCATCAATAAAAAACATGATGTTATACACATCATTAATAAATATGATCCCTTCATAATTTGTTTACAAGAAACTTGGTTAAAACCGGGATCTATTTTTAAGATCCCTGGTTATTCCTGTTTAAGGAATGACAGACCTGATGGGTATGGAGGAGTCGCCATACTCATCAGGAATTCTTTATCCTATAATATTCTTCCTTTGCCTTCACACAGTGATGATATCTCTGTTATTGCTATTATAGTGAATAGTATTTGTTATGTGTCTATATATTTCTCCCGCCCAAGTAATGCCATTTTCAAAGAAGTCAATAATTTATTCAACATCCTACCAAAACCATTTATTTGCTTAGGAGATTTTAACTCTCACCATCAGACTTGGGGTTCCTCTTCATCCAATAGTTATGGTGACCAATTATTGGAGTTAATTGACTCCCATAACTTATGTATTTTAAATACTGGTATGCCAACACGCATCACAAGACCCACTGAAGGTCTCAGCTCACCAGACTTATCTATATGTACACCAGATCTCGCTTCATCTCTTGTTTGGTGTCCGCTAAACTATAGTTATAATAGTGATCATTATCCATTATTAATTACTTTTCCTTTTTCAAAACCCTTGCAGCAGATGAAACAGCCCCGTATGAGGTATAAATTAAGTAATGCCAACTGGTACAACTACAAACAGAAAGTACATGAAAAATTATCAACTTTACCCAAAATATCCCATGACAATGTGTCAGAGTGTTCTCTGTCATTAGCTAAATTATTAATTGAGGCAGCTGATTCAACATTTCCAACCAAAAATAGTGGTCCTAGTACAATACCCTCTCCACCTTGGTGGGATGAAGAGTGTACTATTGCAGTAAAACAAAGGAAAATAGCTGAAAGACAGTACTGTGTCTGTATGTCTGAAGATAACTATAAAAATTATCAAGAAGTAGCTTATAATACTAAAAACTTATTAAAACAAAAAAAGATTGAAGGTTGGAGTAAATTTTGTGCCTCATTATGTCCTAATGTCAATCCATCTATTATCTGGCAAAATATACGTAGATTTAGATCGGCCTTTAATGTATCTCAACAACAAAAGATTTCTCCCACTCTTGCAGAACAAATATTAGATAGATTAGCCCCACCTTTCGTTCCAGAACAGCTCCATGTAAATCCTTTAACTATTAATACAGAAATAGTTAATAATAATGATTCTACATTTGATCTCAATTCATCCTTCACTGTCAATGAATTAAAAGGTGTACTTTCTGTTATTAAAGACTCGGCGCCTGGTGAAGACGGCATTCCATACTCTTTTATAGTACATTTAGACGAAGATGCTCTTAATTATTATCTCTCTTTAATCAACACAGCTATGACATCAGGTAATATTCCCAGTTCTTGGAGAACACAAACTTTAATCTTGTTATTAAAGCCAGATAAACCAAGTTCCGAACCTTCATCATATCGTCCCATAGCTCTATCTACTGTATTGGCGAAAATATCGGAACATTTAATAAAAAATCGCCTCGAATGGTTTTTGGAACACAATGGATTATTCTCAGATAGTCAGCTAGGATTTAGGAAAGGTAAGAGCACTTTTGACAGTTTGGGGATTTTTGTCACAGATATTAGATTAGCGTTTTCTAGAAATGATTCTGTAATAGCTGGTTTTCTAGATATAACCGCAGCTTATGATAATGTTAATATCCTGATACTGAAACATAAATTAGAGATGTTGAATGTACCTAGACATTTAATGAATTTTATTATAAATATGTTAACAGAAAGATTTATTAAATATACTGTAGATAATAATGATTGGATATATAGGACGGGAGGGAAGGGGCTACCTCAGGGTTCCGTAATGAGTCCAATTCTTTACAACATTTATACTATTGATTTAGAAGTATCCATAAATAAATGTGTAAAAGTTCTGCAATATGCGGACGATTTGCTTTTCTATGTTGCCGGCCGATTAATTAACGAGATTAGCGATTCCCTTTCTGCAGCATTAAAATTTCTTAAAAAATGGCTACATAATAATGGTCTAGATCTATCCCCATCTAAAAGCACTGTAGTTGTATACTCTAGAAAAAGGATTCCATCAGTAGTTAATGTTTTATATGATGATTCCCCCTTATCAGTTAAGGATCAGGCAAAGTTTTTGGGACTTGTATTGGACTCAAAACTCACAGGTGTATCACATTGTGAATCCGTTGTAGTGAGATGTGAACGCAACCTAAATATTTTAAGGTGTCTTAGTGGTGTATGGTGGGGCGCCCATCCTTCTATTATGAAACTCCTATATAATGCCTTAATTAGAAGCATTATAGACTACGGCTCGGTTTTATTAAATCCAGCAAACGCAGCAGCTTTTAAAAAATTGGATTGTATTCAATATAAGGCACTACGACTTATCACTGGATCAATGAAATCCAGCCCAATAAATTCGTTACAAATAGAGTGTTGTGAACCACCGCTAAAACTGCGAAGACAGTACCTGAGTGATACATTTTTTTTCCGTAGCCTAGCATTAAAAAAAAATCTCTTAATTTCTAGAGTCAAGGAATTGGCTGAGGTGATAGCCTCTTCGAAGTATTGGACTCATAAAGACCAACCTTGTTTAGTGAAAAGTTTCCAAAAATTTAAAGACATTACATCTCCAACATATCAGACTCAATATCTTCCCCTGTACCAACATAGTTACACTTCGCTAATACTTAATCCCCAAATATTATATAATATAGGTATAAATAAAGATGAAATTAACGCCAATGACAAATTTAACTATATTATGGATAATGAATGGAAAGATTGGCACTACATTTTTACGGACGCCTCGAAACATTCTAACGGCGAATGTGTAGGTGTTGGAGTCTACCATTCACAATACAAAATTCATCAAAAAATTAAGCTTCCGCCAGAGACCTCCGTCTATACTGGAGAATGCTACGGACTTCTTAAGGCGATTGAATATGTACTCCTTGCTAAACTATGTAAAACAATAATATTCTCCGATTCACTTAGTAGTTTGCAGGCTTTATCACATTTTCCCTTTAAATCCCACAAACAATCTCCGATAATTTTTAAAATTCGTGATCTACTTTCTCAATGCTTATCATTACAATTAAATGTTCACTTCGCTTGGATACCAAGCCATCTTGGTATATCTGGTAATAAAAAAGCTGATCAACTGGCTAATGATGCTGTTCGCGATGGCGATTTATTCCCATATGTCAATTACTGTAATGACCTAGCTTTGTTGTCAAAAATATACTTGTATGAGGATTGGAATCGGCTTTGGACAATTGAAACTCACAAGGGGAAGAATTACAGACTAGTACAAGAAACTATTCCTTATAAACCTTGGTTTAGTAAATTTAAATTTAATAAAAAAACCACATCAATTATTTGCAGACTTCGATTGGGACATGTATGTACACCAGCAAATCTATACAAATTTAATATTGTTTCTGACCCTACATGTGCTTGTGGAGCGTACGGAGATGTTAATCATGTGTTCTTCTCCTGCCCTCTATATGATCGCTCTGAATTTATTTCCCAACTCCTTCTGATCCGTGTCCCACTTCCTACATCTATTAATTGTTTGTTACATAATAGCGATACCAAGGTATATAAAATATTAGCCACATTTATTTTATATAATAATATAAAATTGTAAATATATACATATATATATATAATATATATACATTGTAAACATCATAAACCTGACCAATCCTTTATCCTACAAAATTCCGTTCTATTCCATATATTTCTGTGTATATTTCCCTAACTTTGATATTGGCTAAATGCGAAGGCAAAGCCAAAGATGGAGGAGGAGAAAAAAAAAAAAAAAAAAAAATAGATGTTGGCCGATTCTCAGACCTACTCAATACGCTCACAAAATTTCATCAGAATCGGTCAAGCCGTTTCGGAGGAGTATGGGAACGAAAACTGTGACACGAGAATTTTATATATAAGAGAACAAATGTTATGTTTTAAAAAGAAATAGATGCACCACCTGTGTGTTTCTTTTTGCAAACTTAAATTTACAAATAATCTTCCAAAATAAGCCTTTGCGAAACAAAAGTGTCCAATATTTGTTTCGCAAAAACCATTCTATTATTATTATACAAATTTCATTAAAAAATTCCATTTCTATTGTTATACAAATAATAATAATACCCGAGGATACACACGGGCTATCTAGTTACGAGGTACTTGTGTTGGGTGCTAAATAACTAAAAGAAATACTTAAATTCTGTTTTTGTAAGTGTATACATAATATGCACCGTACTAAGAATCAAAAGCGCTACCATAAGTAAGGTGGTGTGCTAAACCGCAAGACCTCCGAAGCTGTGAAATAATATGTTGTTTTAGGTCACTGTTTTCTACTGTGCATTCATTTGCTGTAGGTAGACTTCAATTTATGCAAATGATTGAAGAGATGGAATCTGCCCATGACCCACACGAATCCTTTTAATTGTTGAAATATATTATCTATTATATTTAACATAAAATATCTTAGTTTTCAGGAATTTCTTTTTATATACAATTTTCCTTTTATTATTTTAGCAGTTGTCCATTATGTATGCCAGTCATTTAAATTATTAAAAATATAAAATTTCTTTTTACAATATTTCAAGAGATATTTTTTTGTGGATTGCTTGAATTAATTCTATACTTTTAATTTTTAATCTCCATCGAAACGCCAAAGCTGACAGTTGAATGACTTGATACTTGAATTACTTCATCCCAACTTTGTCATTCATTGTTTCAAATGTAGTCTAAAAGAAAATATAAGAAATCTATTATACAAATTTATTTTAGTAATAAATTTATTAATCCTAATTCATCTTAGTGTTTTCACAACCAAAGTTTCTGTTACATATATCTAAAATGGCACCTAAAGCTGGAGGTGATACTGGAAAAGTTAATTCTGCGGTGTATAAAGATAAAACTAAACCTACAGATATCCGGCTAAGTAACATAAATGCTGCTAAAGGTAGGCTAACAACTGTTAAGAAAACTTGAAAAATATTATGTTCTTGCTTTTGGATTATTAATTGTTTTTTATAAACAAAAATAAACTGCAAGAAATATTCTAACCTAATGTTTACTTATCGTTTGTTATATGGGCATTATGAAGAATTATTGTTTTTGTACTTGGTCTTTCGGTTTGTTGTTGTACATAATTTAAAAGGTATATCGTTCTTAAATAAAAACGGGAATAATGTCCACATTACCTATATCAGGCTCAGAGCATCTACCAATTATGATTTAGACACTAAATATATTTGAATAATATGAACAATATCACTGAACCAGTACATATTTATTATTTAATAATCATAATATTAATACAAAAAGCCTTTTTTATCAACCAACATACTGATTAAGAGACAATCTTAATTTTGTCTTTGTTTTGTAAACAATATCCTTACAATATTTGCTTCTATTTCTTTTCACAATTAAATTTTATTATATAATAAATATTTTTGGTTAAAAACCATTTGTATTTGTTCTATGGAATAATATTTATAGAATACTGATATTGTCTTTTAAGAACATTACTGTAATTCTAAACAACACTTTATATTCATAATCCTTTACTGGGGTTCATACCAAGTTTTATTTTTGTGCTTCCAATAAGAGTGAATACTACTAATTCATTTATTATTTATTTTTGTGTTTTGTATTGATCTAGTGTTTTTATTCTAGCTGTATCTGATGCCATTCGCACCAGCCTGGGTCCTCGTGGGATGGATAAAATGGTATTGAAAAGATATTTTTTATTTGTCATGTTCTTTATTTACAATAGCTTTTCATATTATTGTTTTAAACCGCGAGAACTATCCTAACCTTATAAATTTTATTATTTCTATCGCTGGTCATGAGTTCTGCTAACTATCAGTCTTAATTTATCTCTTGTTCCAGATACAAGCTTCTAATGGGGAAGTCACCATAACAAATGATGGCGCCACAATTTTAAAGCAAATGAGTGTCATCCATCCTGCAGCTAAAATGGTAATCTCACAATACTTACTACAAATTTCTATATGTTCATATTTAATTAATCTAAACTTTAATGGTTAAGAGAACAGGATTGATTCCTATATAAAATAATTTAAAAACTTGAGCCACTGGTGATTTTTTGATAATTACTAGTCACACATATAATACATTTATTTACAATATTGTCTAGAATTATAAAAATTTAAAATTGTATGGTATTAACCTCAAGTAATCATAAATAAACATTTATAACTACGAGGTACCAATTTTTAGGAAGGTATAAACATACCTTCTTAAGAATTGGTACCTTGAAGTTTTACTTAGAGGCCAGAGTATAACTTTAGTTCATAGATAATGTTTTACTATCAAAATTATAGTATAGTATTACTGTATTACAGATGACTGCATTTTGTAATAAGCCCATATACATATTGTAATCTTTATGTTGCAGCTTGTTGAACTGTCTCGTGCTCAAGACATTGAGGCAGGAGATGGCACCACTTCTGTAGTGGTGATCGCAGGTGCATTGCTTGATGCCTCAGAAAAACTTCTACAAAAAGGCATCCATCCAACAGTGATATCAGATGGTTTCCAGAAAGCTCTACAGATAGCTTTACAGGTAATTTATTTATAAAGTAATATATGGTTTCTGATCTGCTCCTCACATATTTCATCATGACTTGCAACCATCTGCCAATACTCTTCTTCAATTTTGTAGACTATATTATTAGAAGTCTCTATTGTACATGTTTACAGGTGGTTGAAGGAATGTCTACTCCCGTAGATCTCACAAATGAAGATGCTCTCCTCAAAGCTGCGGCTACATCTCTCAACTCTAAAGTGGTGTCACAGCATTCTACAATTTTAGCACCAATTGCCGTACAAGCTATTCGTGCTGGTTTGTATTGTATTGTTGCTTGTATCAATGTTTAGTTTTATTTTAAAATATCAATATAAGTTACCAGTGTTTAGAAAAAGTGACAAAGCTATGAAACAAAGTTATATTACTTGCTGATAAATTTCAAGTATACATTTACACTGTAGGCTGAGCCAAAATATATATTATTAATTTATGAAATTAGTATTGAAAAAAGCCAGAGTTTATAAATGTGTGTTCACAGTACTCATTCAGTATTGATGGAAGAGAAGCATGAAGCATGCTGTAAATACTTAACATTATCGAACTGAAAACAATCCCAGAACAGCTTTGATGCAAATTCGCATATTTGATGCTATATCCAGTGCTAACTTTTTTTAATGGTAGTTATTTTTTTCAGTAATGGAGCCAATAGTGGGTGGTGTGGGCGCTCGCGTGGACCTCCGCGACGTTAAAGTGACGGAGCGAATCGGTGGCACTGTGGAGGACACAGAGCTGGTGCAGGGACTGGTTATCCCGCACCGTGCTGCGAATGTCAATGGGCCACATCGTATTGAAAAGGCTAAAGTTGGACTTATCCAGTTTTGTATTTCTCCACCAAAAACTGATGTAAGTTGTCAATTATTATTTTTTTGTGAAGTGTGAACTTTGATTTACCACAGATAGTTGTAAGTAGTGTACTGAATATGTTTACTTGTAATTTCGGAATAAAGTTTGATGTTATTTTGTTACAATAAATTACCAGTAAATAATTTTAGAATAGGAAATTTACCCTACATTTAAGCCCTTTTGCGCATAGTCATCCTTTTTTTTTTAATGTACCGCTCATTAGGAAATCTGTCTCATCAAAAGAAGAGTGAGAGCACAACACACAACTTTACATTTTTAAGGACAAATGTGGTGCTAGTGTTGTATAAAATGATAGGTTGGCAGGAATATTATCATTCAGTATCAAATTATGTCAATTAAAGAATAAACATAAAGAGACAGTAAACAATTCCATATAGTCCAGAATATGCAGGTGAGGAAGACTTATTCACTCTACTGAGTGTTTTCCAGATGGATCACAATGTAATAGTTTCTGATTATGCTGCTATGGATCGTGTGCTGAAAGAAGAACGTCAGTACATTTTGAACATTGTAAAGCAAATAAAGAAAGCTGGTTGCACAGTACTTTTAGTACAAAAGTCTATCCTAAGGTGAGGTGTATTAGATAAATTGATCTAAATACTTTTTGTAAATTTTTATATTGGTGAATTTAACTGTGAAACTAAGTTAAAAACAGCCAGTTTCTATGTAAAAATATTAATATGTAATTATATATAATATTTTTACAGGGATGCACTTAGTGATTTGGCTATTCACTTCTTGGATAAAATTAAGACTATGGTCATTAAGGATATAGAGAGAGAAGATATCGAGTTTGTATGTAAGACACTGGGCTGCCGACCAATCGCATCCCTTGATCATTTTACTGCTGAAAACTTGGTTAATGTTGATTTAGTTGAAGAAATCAATGAACCCGGCGGCAAATATATAAAGGTAATAATTTATTTTCACTTCTGCTTGAAACTTTATTGAATGAAAATTAGTTTTTATTTAGTGCTAATCTTTATCTAATAGCTATGCCTAGGCTGGGATGAAGAGCAGCACTATCATAAATATGTAAATATAGAAACTTCCTTTTAGTTCAAATTGTTATAAATTTATATTAAAAATATTGCTTTTATTTTTACAAATACATGCTAAATATGTATAGAAAATACCTAGAGAGATAGAACCAATCATACTCAAGAATACAAGTGTTCGTACCTTGCGAGGAATCGAACCCGCAACCATCGAAAGTAAAGCGACGTGCTAAACCGCGAGACCACCGAGGTCGTCACGCGTTAAACGTCACTGCTCGCAGATGACGGGGTGCGCGAACGGCGGGCGCACTGTGTCGGTGGTGGTGCGCGGGTCGAGCGGCGCGGTGGTGGCGGAGGCGGCGCGGTCGCTGCACGACGCGCTGTGCGCGGTGCGGTGCGTGGCGCGGCGGCCCGCGCTCGTGGCCGGCGGCGGGGCGCCCGAGGCGGCGGCGGCGGCGGCCCTCGCGCGCGCCGCCATCGCCGCGCCCGGCGCGCACCACTACACGCTGCGCGCCTACTCGGACGCGCTCGAGGTCGTGCCCTCCACGCTCGCAGAGAACGCCGGTATTCTACCACGTATTATACATTTCGTTTAAAATATTTTCATTGCCTCATTCCTTGCTCAATCCTTGCATCATTTAGTTTTAGACGAATCGACAATGAAGGAAGATTCTTTGTTGTCGAATTTTTTTTTCGGCGTCGGTAAATGTAGTCACTGCTGAATTAGAAACGCTTGTTAAAAAAACTAACCAAAATTGTAAGAAAATCAGTCTCTATTTTTTTAAACCTGTGATATATTTTTCATTTCTAAGATCAGTAAGTTATGTAGAATAAATATAATTTTAATGATATTTTATTTTAGCTGATATAGCACTTTAACTGGTATGTTTGAAACGCAAGTAATAGGGTAGCTAGCGATCCTGATAATAAAAATATGTACTATGTACACTTGGGAGATAACTAAGATGCTGAGAGCGACGCGAAAGTTACACAATACTGCTACCTTATCGCGTCGGTATGTGAATCGCTACTAAGTTGGGCTCACATGATTAAATTCTGATCTGACGACGTCGATTGAATTGCTTTACATATATTTCAGTAAAGCGACGTGTAGCGTTAGCGTAAGCATTAAGTCAAAATTTTATGATAATAATCATAATTTATTCAGCATGTTAACCATGCTGCATGCATACAGAGTGGAAAATATATAGAGATAATGTAATATTTATTAATTCATAATTTAAGACTCGCACTCTTGGAGCTTCATAAATCGAATAAGATTTATGAATGTAATATCTTAATCTTAATAATATTATAAACGAGAAAGTTTGTAAGTGGATATTTGTTACTCTTTCACGCAAAAACTACTGAACGGATTTTGATGAAATTTTACAGTAACATAGCTTATGCATCACAGTAATACAGGCCATGTTTTTTATTGAAATTTAATACGGGTGAAACCGCGGACACATCTATGTAATAGAGATAATGTGAATTGACTCTCAATTGAAAGCGTCCTGTAATGTGCATTCTGTGTTGTTGTGTGGCAGGCCTGAACCCTATCGAGACGGTGACGGAGCTGCGCGCGGCGCACGCGGCGGCGGCGTCGGGCGCCGGCGTGAACGTGCGGCGCGGCCGCGTCACCGACATGCGCCAGGAGCACGTGCTGCAGCCGCTGCACGTCACCGCCTCCGCGCTCGCGCTCGCCACGGAGACCGTGCGCGCCATACTCAAGATCGACGACATTGTGAGTCTCCTCAACTCTCCTACTACATAATGTAGCGGTCAATTACACGTCATTTAATTAACTCACTACAGTTCAAACTTGAGATAATTCGATCAGAATTTGGCCTTCAAGTGAATTGTTGCCGCCATGGCGAAGGTTAGAATTCTCAACTGGCCTACTCCATAATATAGCGGTCAATCACACGTCATTTAATTAACAAATTACAGTTCAAACTTGAATGCCAAGTTTTGATAATTTGATCAGAATTTGGCATTCAAGTTTAAATCACAGCAACTGTTCACAGTTGCTGTGATGGTGAAGGTTAGAACTCTCTTATTTAGACAATTCTATTCCCTAAATAAGAGAATTCTAACCTTAACCATTCGAAAGAGCCCCCTCGAAAACATAAAGGTCTATGATTTCAATTTTTTTCTCTCACACTCATTGTACGGCAATAGTTCCAACTGGAATGCGAAATTCTGATCATTTAGGCCGTGTGATTGGCGGGCAATAATGGTTCGTAATTGCTAAATGTCGTGGATTCGATCTACATGTTTACTTAAGTGTCGAGTTTATATTAATTTTATTATACTATATGATGCTTTTTGTTTCAGGTAAATACTGTGAACTAACAAGAATATGCAGCCGCAGTTTATATTCATAATTTACTCTTTATTAACAGTCAACTATAATAGTATTATATTACAGTATAAGTCAGTCCATCAATGTGATAATGGATGAATTCTAAAAATTATAATTTTGTTCACAAAAGTCTATTTAATTTGCAACCGAAATAAAATATGTATTTCAATGACTTTAGTTTTTGACTGACCAATATTGTAACATTCTTAATTGTTTATCGAATATTAATGCCTAGTTAGTATTTAACATAAAATATAAATAAACAACTAAATGAGATAAATAGTTTTATTTGAAAGTACAGTTAAGCTTATTTTCATAATGTAAATTACGAAATTTATATCCGCAATACGTAATAGTGTGATTCCGTCGGGGCGTCATGGTGAGGCGCGAGCTATCGTTGATAGGGGTGTATCTGGTTGGCCGCTTTGATGTTGGTCTTGATGGCGGAGGGTGGTTTAGGTAGCGAGGGCGCGGCCGGGCCCAGCGGCGCCGCCGGCCGGGCCCCCAGCGCCGGCCCCGCGCCCGCGCCCATCGCCGCGAGCCCGGGCCGCAGCCCCTTGCCCGTGCCCACCGCCGTCACCAGCGCGTGCGTGTCGCCGATTATGTGCGTCGGTTGCATGCCTGCGCACGACATCAATATATTTTTGTTTCATGCTTGGCAAGAGGGCATTGTTAATACATGATAATATATGATAGTTTAGTTTGGAGGGTTTAGACAAGACCCAGGGTTTTTTTTGTTAAGTCAAAAATCAAACTGAATGAAATAAAGCACCAGTTACATTATTTCTTTTAAAAAAAAAAGATAACAAGGATGGAGAATTTCTAGTAGAGCCCAGGTGGGGAAAGATTCGGAAGTACTGTGCTATACTACTACTGGCTATGAAAAATAAACACATAGTAAGTCAGAATTGTGAACTAAAATTCCAAAGAAAGTGTAAGGACCATATTTTTATAACAATACATAATAAAAGATCTGCTTTAAATATTAATTTATTAGAAAAAAAAGTTAAAGTAAACAAAGGTACAAAATTATACCTGCAGATCTCATTGATTCACCTTCCCAGTCTTCGCGGCCCTTGGATATTATTTCCCATACATGACTTACAACTTTAGCAAATTGTGCTACTTGTTTCTGAAAATGCAAATATTAATTATATTGCAGAACTGTCCATTATTATCAACAGACATGAACCATGACTAATATTATGTAAAGCACATAAATATAGAATATTAGAGAATATTTAGACATGAGGCAGCATTATTGTTTTCCTGATATATATATATTCATTACAAATTTATTAATATAATGATAAATTTCTGAGAAATATTATTTCCCTTTGTAATATGTTAATATAATGAAGTTTTACTATTGAAAATGTGCAGTAAATTAGCATACCTGAGCAGTATCATAGCTGAGAGTACTGGCTTTATGATTAAACTGTTGAAGCCTCTGTTCTGCTTGGGGTTCTGGTTTAGTACGAAGCAAGTCTGGTACTAAGTCATGGGTACATGCAGGTACTCTGCCTTCTGTCAGTCGTACTAGAGTTTCATCTCTTTCACAACTCAATTGCAGAGGTAAAACTATACGAGATCTCAATGGTGATGCTAATTCAGCTTGCAATATTTTACTTAATCCTGTCAGCTGTAAAATAACAATTATGATGGTACCATATAGATAAAATTATAAAAAAATAATTAGTTCTTACATTATCATCTTATACCATGGCCAGGCCTATCCACACCCTTAAAAATAAAATAGAATTACAAATTCAAATTCAAAATATCTTTATTCATGTATGTCTCTTATGATATGTCAAATCTACCGTCAGTTTGGAATGATTTCGAGATGAGAAGAACTGACAAGAAACTCAGCGTGTATTCTTTTCAAATAAATGTTGTACATGTATACAATAATACAGATTCAATTAAATTAAAATTTGGTAGAATAGAGTGATCACTACTATATGCCATTGTAAAAGCAAAAAGTCTAATCAGTGTTTATAACCTGAACAGACCAGTCCCCATAAGCAGCACCTGTACATGAGTATGATGGATGAGCCAGTCATCATTATATACAACCATATTAGAGGGAGCACATTGACCCGGCCCACCACACCGCCACAAGTTTGAACTTTATAGTGAGCATGTCTGTTTCATGTTACTTCACTTCACTTCTACAAGCAATTCACTAAAAAAATATCTATATAAACAATAAACGTACCTATAAAGTTTTTATGCAATAAACCAATATAACATGATAATGAGTTCCCTAAACTGCCAGCAATAATCAGTATGCCATGCCTAATTTTGTTAATCATTTTCTTACCCATATTTATTAAAGCATATCAATAAAAAATACTTACATGTCCTGATAATATTGCATAATTATCCAAAAACGTTGGCCAGTTAATTGTTTCATATTCAGTTTCCAATTTAGTTATAAGAGCCTGTATAGCTAGTTTCAAATCATTCACTCTATTTAATATTGCTTGTATTGTAGCTTCCAACTGCTTTTCCTCGCGTTGTTGTGTAGTCATATTTATGTTCATGATTATAAATATTCCACAACACACTATAATTTAAACTGGAGTCTACTTTTCCAATTTTGTTGTGAAATCGACAAAACTTCAAGTAATACTAAGATGAAAGATAGAAAAGAGGAAGCAATGCAAATTATACTTGTATTTATCCGTGGTTAACGCGTAGTTAAAAATCAAGGAATAACACCCCTTTTCGATATATCTGAGTACCTTTATAATATTATTCTTCAATCTTTAAATTACAATTGATTACAATTAAAATAACTAGACAGGACAACATTTTTTCTATGAATACAATGACAGTGACAGACAGTCTATGACAACACATTTGTTTATTTTACGGAAATGGCAACTAGGGATTCTGCCGGATGTAATCTAATTTGAAACAAAAGTAAGAATTATATTCTTCATTAGCAATTTATATTTATTACGTAACCTTTGGGAAGAATCAGTCCTAGTTCGTTTCCATACATGGAAACTACACACAAATCAATCACACAAGACTGAAAACGAATTGCAGGTTCAGAGAGGTGTTACAATACTAATTACTCAAATGTGGTAACCGTCACCTACAGATTGGATTATTACCACCACAAAAACATTGTTGCTAGTAGTCCATATACCTATTAGTACTAACATAACACCTATTAGTGGTACCCACAATGCCTCGCAATGAATATTATTGTTACGTCTATTGTTAAGAGCGATAATTTTTACTTCATGCGGCCCATAAAATATCCAAATGCGCATTACACTAGTTCATCAAACCACAACACTTACTTAATGCTTTGCATTTATATGGACGTTCACATGTTTCAAAAGTAGATAAATAAATGTAAAAAGTAGTTACAAATTGTAATTGGTTTTATTTTATATTATTGAAATATCACATTTAAAATTCTAATGCACCGGTGATCTGAAGGAAAATATTCAATATTCAGCATATGTTAAATAAATATTATGACATAACTTTCAACATTGGTTGACGTTTTATTAATTTTTCACGTTTAGTGTAAATATATATAATAAAATTACTAGTGTCTTAATTTTACTTCACACGGTACTTAGTAAGAAATAATTTATTTTGAATATATTATTAAATGAGAAAATAGTGTGTTATGAAACGATTGACTACTTTATGGCATTATTAATTGTTACATGCGTAGAATGGTAGTATAATGGCATATAGCATTACACTCGCCAATTGTACAACTTTCTAAGTGTAACGAATAAATATATAAAGATTGTCCACTTACAAGTCATTCATACATATAACATAGCTTTGTTACATGAGAAAACACTTATTACCTACAGTATGAAACAATATTTACATTACGTTTCATTTACAAATTATATCTATTAAATTTAAACAAACTTCTCCAACAAGTCTTAAAACATTTTAATAATAAGGAAAACAATATTTTATGAAATAGAATATGAATAATAGTTAACTGATCCGTCATTTGACAGTCAATGCTATACAATATATACGTCGCTTTATGTATTATGTAAGGAAGATAATTATTTCATAAATATAAATTGGTAACAAATTGATCAACCAGATTTGGCATTTATCTATAGTTTACGTTTCAGTAAAACTTCGCAGTTTTCTATAATTAGTTCAGCTAATTTAATATTCTGCAAGTCTGATGGAGAATTAGTTGATTTCTTGTCACACTGAAATAACATTTTCTGCAGTACTGATACTGTTGTAGACAATGATGGATGAGCAGGTATTGATGTGTCCAAAGCCTGTAACAAACATTGCATATAATGAAATAGTAAAATTGAGAGAAGGCGGAAACTAGTCATCTATTTGTATATTAAGGTTTTACGTAAAAACGGTTGCAGGCATAATGATGAAATATTCACAGAATATAGTGAATATCCACCGCGTTTTTCACTAGAATAAATAATTTATATGATATATATACAACGGAAATATTTGTAACTGGAAGCACAATTCGTAGGTAATAATAAAAATATTACGGGCATTGTATTATATTGGCCATGCCTGTTGCCCTGCATCATAATATATACTAACTATATTTCACTATAGCATAAAAAATCAATATAATATTAGGTCCTAACATAGGAAACTGGCGTTTTGTAAGGGTGTGACCTAAAGTAAGATATTTTCAAAGTATAATATATTAGGTTGTTCGGAAAGTTATTTAGTTTTTTCCTGACAGAGGATTTAATTGTATTTTTTTGCACTCAACATCACACTTAAGCCGTATAATTTTTATGTGCTTTGAGAGTTCACATAGCAAGGCTTGTGTGTGAAAAATTTCAATTCATTCCAGGCAGTAGGTTTTGGTTGGTGCATTTTCGACATATCTTACTGTTTTACTACAGAAAGGGCAAAAAAATGCTGTTCAAGCAAGAAAGAAATTGACCGATGTGTATGGAGAAGGTGTGTTAAGAGTACGCCAGTGCCAGATCTGGTTCGCTAAATTTCGATCCAGAGCAGCAGAGCAGCTTGCAGCTAAATCGGACGTGGTTTGCGATCCATTCGCTTCCACTTGGCCTCCGGACGCCCACGGGGCTTGTTTTGCAGGTCGAAATTTCCAGAACGAAAACGTTGGAACCAAAACCGCACTGTGTTTTCTTTTGCGACACCTCCGCCATACACATCATTAATCCTTCGAGCCGTTTTTGCAGCAATGGTGCCACGGCGGAACTCGTCCGCGTAAATAACGCGATACATATGCATTACGGTTTTCGAAACATATGCATGGGTAAATAGCTGTAAAAAATTTGAAATTGGAATTCCTAACCAAAGAGGAGATATTTGAGAACGAAGTAGCCAGTACGACAAAACGCCAATTTCATATGTAAGGACCAAATATTATAAAGTTTCTTAGATAGCTTGTCTAAGCTTACTATTTGGTCTTGTTAATATTTTAGTAACATTGCTTGCATAAAGTAATGTCATCACTTTATCGCCACTTTACAGACATATATTCCTTGTTTGTTATGGTATATTTGAATTGAGTTGGTTCAGTAGTTTGGTCATTATGATGTCATACACATGTACAAATATAGGAAAGACTTTATACAAAGAGATACTTATACTTACAGTGTTTTGTAAGCGTTTGTACAGGTGCGGTGTGACAGTAACTATCCATTCGGGTTGGTTTTTAGAATGTTCCAAGCTGCGCTTCAATCTTTGGGTTGATATGGCTAATATTGGTGACATAATAAGTTCTGGCTCCTTAATTAAACCTATTATATTTTCTGCTAGTGAGTCATATCCCAAGTGATATAAACCTATGACCTGTAACATATTGAAATTACAGCTTTCGTATTTTTGGTAGAATAGTAAACTATAATAAATTGTAGAATACCATTGAGCAAGTACAACGGTTATTGTAATTGAATTAAAATAGTTATTGTATCTATTTCATCACAATCATACACATATAAATAGTACCTACACATCTTTCAGACAAAACCTACTGAATGGATTTTAATGAAACTTTACAATAATATAGCTTATACATCAGACTAACACATAGCCTATAAATTTCACGTGGAAGATCGGCTAGTGCGAATATAAATTTATTAAGAACTACTAGCCAAACCAGTACGCTGCCTTAGTGTGTCAGTAACGAAATAGTAAAAGAAACATACTTTTCTCTAATAGATGCTATATACATAATTATAAAAAAATATACATATGTAGACAACACATGACTCTACCTGTTGACGTCGTAGAAAATCCACATCTATATTCCAAAGATCCGACAGTGTAGAGATTTTATCGATCCATTGTACACATTCCTCATCATTGTATTCTTTGAACGGACTGTTGGAATCAATAGTGGTTATCGTCTCAATAGCGGCTCGAATAAGTTTAGTGATAAATTTAAAACGTGGATTTCTTATTTTTTCTGAAGCTATCATGTTAATTTCTCTATTCACAACATTTCCAGTGAGAGCTTCAAATATATATTGGTAATCAATGTCGTATAACGTATCTAGCGGTTTTGAGAACTTTAAATTAAAGTTACATTGATAGTATATCGTGCAAGAAATTTGGTAATTCAGATTCAATATATCACTGTTAACATTTTTTATATCTTGTGCTACTTCAACTAAAGAGGGTACACTGTCATCCCAAATTTTCTCAAATTGTACTATTTGTTTTTCTTGGCTAATTGACATAGATGCACATTTTAAAAAATTACTCAAGTATACGGTTGTCAATTCGAGAAAACTCAGTAGATTTGTGTTACTGAAGCCGACATCTTGAAGGCATAGGGGATCCTTAGGTAATCTGCCTACTTTATTTACCAAACGGCAAGTGACCTCAAATATATGTTTAATATATGTAGACCATATTATGGACATTAGGCCTAAACGTAAATGGAAATCGGATATATTCATTAGACAGGAATTAATTGCCTTTAGTGCATTCGTATTTTGCATATTTTTTTGCCATGCCATTGCATACTCCCAAGACATGTTAGCTATTATATAATTAGTTGATGTACTCAATGGGAATTGCCGACATAGAAGAGACAGCCATTTGAATATTCTAGGGTTATCATCAACTAATTTTCTATTATTTTCCAGGAAAGGATAAATAGGACTACTATCTGCATCAGGTTCTACTCTATCACGATTTAAAGAAGTCTGTTTGTCTATCAATTCATTAACGATTATAGCTTCTGGAGGTACTCCCATGCTGCAAAGCCATTTTGCTATCAATTCGGTTACAGATCCTTTGCCCCTAGTATAAATAAATTTCAGATTTATATTATAGTCTTCAAACTGTAGTTTTGGTAATATATCTCCATTAAAATTCTCTTTAAATATCAATACAATACTTAAAATGGAAATATCCTCAAGTTTACCTATAAGTATACCCCATTTAGCATTTTCTTTTGTTAAAGACTCCCAAGCATCTTCATCTGAAGAATTTTTTTCAAATAATCGTCCAACAGCTTTGCAAGCCATTGCCACTATCATGCTTCTTAAGGGACAGGGCATATCAACAAGCATGTCCCGAACCTCTTGCCACCAGGGCGATATCTCATTGTACGACATTCTAGTGGCTTCTTCTGAAACACTGCTTATATAATACAGAACAGCTATAGATTTCTCAATAAGTTCAACACTTATTTCTTCTAGAGGCATGTTATTCACATGTATAATTACAAGTTTTAGTATTTCTTTCGGATCAAAATAACTGTCAATTATAATCTCGCTTAATTTTGTTAAATTATTCAATTTATATATGGTTTTGAAAGTATCAGAAGCTAGACTGTTTAATTTTTCGGCTGATGAATCAGGTTTCAAAGAAATATATTTAGATTTTCCTTCTAAAATAAAGCAGGAGACAAATTCTTTGAAAGTACTTAAGTTACGATCAGCAAATTTGACTTTGGCATGTTGATGTTCTTTGTAATAGTTTTCTTGAGATAGATGTAATAGTTTCTCTAAGATACAATTGTCGTCTTCTAAAAGATGAAATTCAGGTGTAGGTGATTCTTTTCCATATGATAAACTTAGTACTTTATTTTCTTGTACTGATAAAGTATTGTTTATGTTCGATACCAATTCTTCCATATCGTCAGGAATTTCGTTATGAATACGCCTATAAAATAAAGTAAGAAAAGTTAAATTTGCAAAATAGTATTTCATTTCCTCTTCTTTTCCACTAGTTCCCTGATCAGAAAAGCTGTTCCAAAAAGAAACCACGCAAGATATAACAATCTTTGGATCAATTTCATAGTTTCTTATCAACATTTCTAAACAGTGCTTTTTTAATTCCATCGTTTTAAGTTCCGTAGCTCTTTTAACGATTTCATCTTGATAGTATTCATAATCAGATGATGTTTTTTTAATATAATCCCTTAGTTCACGCAAAGTATGTAAATCTTTAGATCGTTGCGAATGTTCTCCATCCAAAGCATAGAAAAATGGAATGTTGAATCGTTTGAGTTTACCGTCGGGGTCAATTAACACGCATTGGAATTCCGGTAAATTTAGTTTTTTATGAGTATAGTTCTTTTCTGCACCAACTAATCCACAAGTGTTGTAAAGAAGTTGACCATTTTTAGTGGCAGTAAAAACAGCTACTCGATTTCCTCTTTGCATCAGCCTTATATCTATTAAGCCTTTTCTAGGATTATAAATGATTAGAAATACTGCTCTTCTAATTTCTTTGACAACAGACAGTTGAGGTTTTTTGTTGTCCACATCAAATATCTGGAATATATAAAAATTATATTCTATAAGAATATAAAATACCGTATCAACATATACCAATACAAACTATTTGATAAATACCTGAACAAATGCACACTGCGCATCCCTGCATCCTTTGAAAAGTCTAATCAAGTGACCTCTTTTGATGTCGAGTACAGAAACGCGACCAAAACTATCGACGACGGCAGCAAGCCGGCGATCTGGTGATACCACCACCGACGTACCTTGTCGTTGTACATCGTACAAACCGTTACGCATAGACAGCGGTTCTGTGCGAACTAATGGTTCTGTACTTGCTGGTGTGTTTTCTGCGTTAGCGCCACCGAGCCATCCTCTATAAACAGTAAGGTTGGTTTTTTTAATTGACAAATATATATATATATATATATATATATATATATACTGTTCTCATTCAGAAATTTGTTTGGTTGTATACTTACGGCAGCGCCGATTTTATTTTGTTTGCCACTGCCCTAGCGACATCTTGTAGAGGGGGTGTTGTGCCTCCTTCTAGTGCATAATGGAAACCTAAATATGGCTTAATACCAGCTCCGAGAATTAAAGAGTTGACTGGTGGGATCGAACGATACCTGAAACACAACAGTAAATTAATATAATTTTTTTCAATGAGAAAGCCAGAGATTGCTTACTAATGTTCTAATTTTACTTATTAGTTGGTGGTGAAATTACATATTTCTTTACAATAACATTGTTTGTGTATAAAATTACTACCGAATAATAGGAAGTCATTTTATACATATACAAAGTTGTGTGCAAAAGCAGTTTGTAATTCGAACAAAACTTTTAAAAATATATTTACCAAGTGTCATAACCGCCATAGGTAGATGCTGCCAAGAGATGATCATATGTATTCTTCAGTTCTAGCCCAACAACTGCAGCATCATTTATAATTTCTTGTTCAGTAAATGTCCATTTTCTTATATTAATATTACGACTCTCAATAGTGTAGTCATTGAGGATGCCTGCTTGAACTAGAAACATATATTACATAATTAAAATAGACAGTACCCTCAAGTAGTACAAATAATTGTATTTATGAGTTTGATTGTTTGTATCAATATTAGTGTTTTCTATATACAACTACATTAAGTATGTATATACCAAATAAATGTGGTTATGTATTTATATCAGTGGCCTAGTACCTATAACACAAGCTCTGCTTAGCTGGCGACTAGATGGTGCTGTGGGAATTGTCATGAGATATTATTATTGTACAACCCCTATACCCAAAGGCAACAATGCCATGGGGTCCATCTGAAAAAGCACTCATGAAATGTTTTTATAAATACCTACTCATGAATACAAAGAACTTGTTTATTTATTTATTTATTTTATTTATTTATTCTTTTGCACACAAAAATGTATACATGGCGGACTTAAGGCCTTATGGCATTCTCTACCAGTCAACCTTGTTTATGTCAATAAAAAATTGATTGGAAGTTCACTTTGAAGTTATTGTTGTGATATCACTCACATGCACTTTGTATATATTCAAACTGCTTAGAATAAAACAAAAACTACATTTTTAAGTTACCACAAGCTAAGTCCAGCTATTTCTAAGATAACAAGATATAATAGAAGCTTATTGATATAGTCCCCAGAACTTTTTTTTTATAAAACAGGGGACAAACGAGTTTGCGGCTCACCTGATGGTAAGTGATTACCGCCACCCATGAGCACTCGCAACACCAGGGGAATTGCAAGTACGTTGTCGGTCTTTTAAAAAGGAATAAGCTCTTTTCTTTAAGGTTTCAATATCGTATCGGTTAGGAAATACCATTGCTGGAAGGTGATTCCACACTGTGGTTGTGCGAGGCAAAAAGTTTCTAGAAAACCGCACTGTGGAAGACCGCCATTCGTCCAGATGATCAGGATGGTATTTCAGTTTCTGGCGGGTGGTACGGTGGTGAAACTCAGCAGCTGGTATTAATCCGAACAATTCTTCAGAACACTCCCCGTGATATATGCGGTAGAAAATGCACAGAGATGCAATATCACGCCGCAAAGCCAATGGGTCGAGTCTGTCACATAGATGTTGATTACCAATGATTTTGGCTGCTCGGTTCTGAATGCGGTGAAATGGAAGTAGCTGGTATTGTGGTGCTCCCGCCCAGAAATGAGGACAATATTCCATGTGCGGCCAGATCTGCGCCTTGTATAATTGCAAGCGATGGGCCGCCGTGAAATGCCGTCTCACTCTACTGAGCACACCAAGCTTTTTTGAGGCTATTTTAGCCTTGTCCTCCAAATGACCGCAAAACTGAAGTTCACTGGATATATCAACGCCAAGGACCTCGAGATTTGGCTTCACATCAAGGAGAGTGTCTTGAAACTGAGGAGATACGATAAATGGATACTTTTAGCGGTAAACACGCAAACTTGTGTCTTCTTGGGGTTGAATTGAACACAATTTTCCTTATCCCAAACCGAAACTTGATGGAGTGAAGTTTCGATTTCGGACACAATTTTGTTCCGGTACTCTATAATTTTTTATCTTCTATATGGAAACACCTCCCTTTACAGTTACATTTTTACTATTTGTATGTCATAATTTCTATTTTAGCTAATAATTTCATAATATTGTCAACATAAATTTAATATTTATTTCTTACATATAAATTTCAACAGGCATAATATTAATAACATTATCTACCTCTAGCTAATTGAGCTTTAGCATTTTTCAATGTTTGAAATAAACTGGTTCCAGTGATAATACATTCACAGTTTTGAAACAGAATGTGTATGTCATCTGGTAACGTTCCATAAGTGCCAGTGTGGCATGAGATCTTCATAACAGGTTTATCCTCCAGTTTTTCAAGTAGTAACAAATGGCCAGTGTTAGTATAAAAACCTACACTTCCATTTTTGAAACCAACAATAATACAAAACCAGTCAGGTCCATTCTGAAATAAATAAGTAAAGTAATTACAGTTATAGTATAAGTATAAAGTCAAACTGATAAAGCTACACCATGTATCAACCTGGATCTTAAACAAGAGAAATGTTTTGTTCAAAATATAGTAAACTGTTAATATGAACATACAAACATAAACAAACAATAAATTTAGAATTTATGAGCAAAACTTTTTATAATATATTAGAATTGGTTCATCCATACTAATGCAAGTGCCAGATATTTTAATTTTAAATAAACTGCTAACCTGTGATGAGTGTTGCGACGGACAGATAGACAATGCTAAAATTGCTGCGATGTCTGCAGGCAGTGTACCACTCCATACAATTAAAAAAGTGTTACTGTCTGTTGAACTAATCCATTGTGTGGCCAGAAGGCACAGACGGTTTTTGTAACCAATAGCAACTAAGCTTCCACAGGAGGACAATGATACTGAACACTGCGACAACCAATTTGTATCTAAAAATTAAAAATAATTAATAATGAATATTTGCACTTCCTGTATATAGAAGACATTCAACTTTTATTTTTGTACATGTTTAATTAGTTTCATAAATAATTTTTTATTGTAATATTTAATATCTGAAATTTATTACAATTCAAACATGAGTAATTTTCTATCATAATGTAAACTTTATAGTAACAATACAATAAAATAAGTAAATGTGCTTGTTGCTGACATACTGGCCACATACTTATATAGTTTATATATTATATTTTTCTAAACAATTTTAATATATGATTATGACAGACAACAACAGTGATAAGACTAATTGATATGAAATATAATTATAATTTTTGTTACAGTTTATAAAGGGTTTTGCATTGAAATGGGCATCAATAGAAAAATTCGGGAACATTCATGATAATTATTATATAATGTGTCTGGATTTACGAAAACAATGATTATTGCAAATCTTTGCTGACCTTCTTTTTCTGGTATATACAGAGCTCGAGCTATACTTGAAATATCACCGCAGTCGGCAATTTGTTCTACTTCACACGTCATTATGCTATGGGAATCGTTTAGGTGAAATGTTTTAAAATACTCATATCAGAATTTTTTTTGTGGAAATATTATTGATTATTATAAAAAAAGATGAAAGAAATAAATATTAGATTGTTTACAAAGAAAACTATAAAGAATATATTTTGTGAATATGACACTTGTCAGTCTGTGAGTCAGTTTTTGTTCAGTTGGGGGGTTTTGACAATGACATTTGACCAGAACATTAGCGCAGTTCCCTTTGCCTTTCCTTTAAAGGATAAACAGGACTAAAAAAATCTTTTTGAACGTTTTTCCCTACGAAGAGAAAAACCAAACCAAAAAAAAAAAATTGCCGATAGATACACAATTTGGGGCCTCAGGGTTATCCGTTTTAACCCGCCTTGGAATCCGGGGGTAACACCTATTTGGTACTGGATTAGCAGCGTATGGATATAAGAAATTTTAAATTTATATAATGAAAGATGTGTACTTGTGTAGAGTGTGATGAGTAGGTACTATTAAGACCAGAAGTCTAAAAATCTATGTAGTTAGTAGAAAATTTTATATAACAGATGAAAACATATAATTTTAATTAGGCGAAAAATTGCGTAGCTACTGCGTAAAATAGCGTGTATATGTACTGTGAGATATAGAAATAGGTATATAGAGATCATGTTGCGTTATAATTATTACATAGCACGTCAACCTTAGATTTTAGACAGACAACTATATATTTTAGTAAATGCATTAATATCACTCCTCCTTCGGTCATCAGTAATGGGCAGTACCAGGATTATTATTATTCGCTGGATTGTTTTATTTATTAATCAAATAAATTTTTAGAGCACACGTATGTATATCTAATATCATTTTAAAGAGACAACAGATAAATTTGACAATTATCAGTGGCGGACGTAGCTTTGCATCGTATTTTTTTTTTATAACACAGCGGACAAACGAGCATGCGGCTCACCTGATGGTAAGTGATTACCGCCGCCCATGAGCACCCGCAATACCAGGGGAATTACAAGTACGTTGTCGGCCTTTTAAAAAGGAATAAGCTTTTTTCTTGAAGGTTTCAATATCGTATCGGTTCGGAAATACCTTTGCTGGAAGGTGATTCCACAATGTGGTTGTGCGAGGCAAAAAGTTTCTAGAAAACCGCACTGTGGAAGATCGCCATTCGTCCAGATGATCAGGATGGTATTTCAGTTTCTGGCGGGTGGTACGGTGGTGAAACTCAGCAGCTGGTATTAAACCGAACAATTCCTCAGAACACTCCCCGTGATATATGCGGTAGAAAATGCACAAAGATGCAATATCTCGCCGCAAAGCCAATGGGTCGATACTGTCACATAGACGTTGATTACCAATGATTCTGGCTGCTCGGTTCTGAATGCAGTCAAATGGAAGTAGCTGGTATTGTGGTGCTCCCGCCCAGAGATGAGAACAGTATTCCATGTGCGGCCGGATCTGCACCTTGTATAATTGCAAGCGATGGGCGGCCGTGAAATACCGTCTCACTCTACTGAGCACACCAAGCTTTTATGAGGCTAATTTAGCCTTGTCCTCCAAATGACCGCAAAACTGAAGTTCACTGGATATATCAACGCCAAGGACCTCGAGATTTGGCTTCACATCAAGGAGAGTGTCTTGAAACTGAGGAGATACGATAAATGGATACTTTTAGCGGTAAACACGCAAACTTGTGTCTTCTTGGGGTTGAATTGAACACAATTTTCCTTATCCCAAACCGAAACTTGATGGAGTGAAGTTTCGATTTCGGACACAATTTTGTTCCGGTACTCTATAATTTTTTATCTTCTATATGGAAACACCTCCCTTCACAGTTACATTTTTACTATTTGTATGTTATAATTTCTATTTTAGCTAATAATTTCATAATATTGTCAACATAAATTTAATATTTATTTCTTACATATAAATTTCAACAGGCATAATATTAATAACATTATCTACCTCTAGCTAATTGACCGCAAAACTGAACGTCACTGGATATATCAACGCCAAGGACCTCGAAATTTGGCTTCATATCATGGAGAGTGTCTTGAAACTGAGGAAATACGATAAATGGATTCTTTTTAGCGGTGAACTCGCAAACTTGTGTCTATATTGTGTGTGTGTATTTAAACCACCACAACATGATGCACTCGCTTTCACTAATATAGTAGTACACGATCTAGTGCAGAAAGGGATTAGCATAATGTCAAATCAGTTAACCCATCATGACAATTCATCAGGAATTGAAGAGATCAGGGGGACTGCGTGGAAGTCGATCTGACGTGATACAAATTTAGCATTGAGGCCAATGTAACCCCTTATTAACTTGTAGAAGTTATAGGTACCTTACACTTAAAAATATATGTTGTATTTTTTTAAAGATTTTTTTTATGGATTCAACTGTACCTTTTGTATCATTCAAAATTATGTTCATAAATAACATAAAATCACACGAGACTGCGCTACAGGCAAGTAACTTATTATAAAAATACTTTTGGAAATACTTTTGGACACCTATGTCCTCAATTTTGATGTAGTTTCTTGGATAATAATAAATTTATAACGATCTACCCTTATGTATTCAATTTATTTAGGAAACACACTTTCTATATAAAAAGATGTTATATGAAATATAATTATCTACATAATTGAGTCCATATTATGTACATGTATATAACGTGTACATAATATGGATAAGTATCCATATTAGTAAAATAACTTCTTTTATGCAACGAATACCTATAAGCCCGTTTCATTAGGTCGAGTATCAGTTCCATAGAGGGCGCTGCCCGGCGGAGAGCTCTTGTCTGCCACTCGAATATTCAGCCTATTACCACCCATACAACAGGCGTTATTCTTCCGATGTTGTTACTGAAATTTAAACCCTGCTGTCATAGTTTTTAAAAGGTTCTATTATGTGAAACTGTTTGCAAAGTACAACCCTTGTGTCTGGACCGTTGTCATTGCTTTCCATTGAAATGCGAATATAAATCTGATCTCCTTTTTATTAGATACGAGCTACTCGCCTGGATTTCGCACGGTTGTACATATAAACCTTCCTCTAGAATTACTCTATCTATTAAAAAAACCGCTTCAAATTCCGTTGCGTACTTTTAAAGATTTAAGCATATATAGGGACAGACAGCGATAGCGACTTTGTTTTATAATGTATAATAATAATCTTTATATATGATAAAATTGTAACGAAGGCAAACCTGTATGTCAATTATTTTTGAAAATATATTAAGTATTTGTTGTGTATAGTATAAATATAATTAATACTCACCAAAAAAATATGGTTTCAGTTTTTTTCTTTGTTTTTTAGGTAAAGGCAGCGAAAAAAAGCACCGTATTTTAAAATAAATATAAACTATGGCCATTTTAAAAATATAACATAAGTATTTATTATACTATCAACTAGCTTTAACCCGCGGCTTGTCGGGACTCATATAATAATGTGTTACTGAATGATAATGTAATAATATAGGTAAAAGATAAATCGTTAAGTAATTGTTTAACTTATCTTTACTAAAAAACAAAATTACATACATATTAAATATTATTTAAAAACTTTCAGTAATTTATTGTCAGTATTTTGTGATAGACATAAAATCCACATGGGTTTCCTACAAAGCTCTGGCTGTACCCTATATATGTACACCTACTTGCTCAGGATTTGTTCAATGTAAGTACTTGCTTGGCAATTTTCCGCGCTGCTGGTTCCAGCAACTACATCCTGATCGTTTATTTTTCTATAATGGTAAATATCAAGCAAAGTAGGTATAAATCTGTAGTAAGGTTCTGTTGTGATTATTATGATGTACCATTGACTTATCTGATGCTATATTTTGTTTTATAGTTGTATAGTAGTTAGTTTATAATAAAGATACAAATACAGAAAATAATTGGAAATTATTTTTATCCCATGAGGATTAAAACAACATGAGACTGGAGAGTGAGAGATACAATAATAGAATAATTATTACAAGAATAAATAATTTATTGCGTTTCATATAGTTGATACATAAGTACCCATATTCACACACATTTGGGTTGAGAGTATCTTAACTATTATTTTTTATAAATGTTAATATTATTTCTCATCTTTGCATGTATACCTACCGCATAGGTATAAAAAATATATAAATAACCCCTAATTAACACAGCGCTGTCTAGTCCTAGAGTAGGCAGAGCTTGTGTTATAGGTACTAGACAATTGATATAAATACTTAGATTTTTTTGTAAATACATACATAATATATCTACATAGAAAACAGCCAGACTGATACCAACAGTCATACTCATTTATTCAAATGTTTGCACCGTTTGAGGAATCGAACCAGCGATCATCGGAAGTAAAGCAGTATGCTAAACCGTTGCTTCTCTATGTGTTTTGGTGAATGATAAAAATGATCCCCAGTCCGTGCTGACGTATTCACTGACAGGGCTCTAGTAATGATCCTTATCAGGCCACTGGAGTCGACTGCTGGAAATGGTCCTCTCCCCAATCTTCAGCTCTTATATCCAGTTATTACCCACAAGAAGGCGAAGGAGTGTAAAACGATATATGAGGTTTAAATCAGATTAGTCAGCTCATCAGGAGGGTATTTAAATATTAAGATAGTATTTCTAGAAATGGACTTAACTAGTATCTAATATTACAGTTGTGAAGATATTCGGAAATTTGTTACTTAGTCACTTAAAAGTCTGAAAAGATTTAATTTTAGTTAAATTCGGTATATATTTTGTACTTTTTTGTAGTTTAAGTAGACAAAACCGTTTTACACATCCAATATATTGTAAATATAAAAATAATTCATTATTTTTACCTCAATACCGGTAAGTATATATCTAGTTGATGAATATATAGAGTTATAGTACACGACGTACTCATATAACATTCGAGTTATTTAAATTTCATCTCTAAAAATAAATTTAATGAATGACAAGTCTTTTACGGAAAATTCGAAATAATTTGTCTATGAGAAAAATGTTTAGACATTAGTCCAATTAGAATTGAGTCTTAACAGAAATTATCCTATTTATAAATAAAGTAAATGGCGAATCATATTGTAAATGCTGGTTAATTAATTTTGGTTTTGTTGATATTTCAAATTTCTATTGCATACCTAAGTAGCTACATTAAAATATAAACTGTGTCGTTTTATAATAATTGAATTCAAAGTAGGGATTAGTTAGTTATACCAGACTCATAAACTTATATATATATAGTGTTTTTAACAGTAATTTATGTATTATGACTATCGTTATTTCATCCGTTGGAGCTACTTCTCTGTAGATAAATCACTAGAATCAATTGCATTGCATCGGTACCTACGAGTATAGAATTCACATGTAACTAATACTATCGACTTCAAAAACATTCAACTAATTCAAACTTTGCCGAATATATAAATAGTTAAAGAGAGCGAGTTATACAGCTTCCGTTCCATTTGTTTCAAGAAAGATAGCAAATAGTGGTAGTTCCTACATTTTATGCTTCTCTGCATATCTTCGTGTAGTGTATTTTTATTAATCGGTATTCTCGATCTATTTGTTTCTTTACATAGTGCTATGACAATGCTACGGAAGCACTATTGTAGCAGATTGTAGCAACGGTCCCACAATAGAATGCGAATATTCGTCTCTACGATAAGCGGCGTGAAAACGACGCGACGCGACGCGACGGCAAGTTGAGAGCCAATTGTTTTATAATGTGAGAATGTGATACTAATGATTTTATTTTTGAAACCAAAGAAACTCAACTCTACGGTAGAAAATAATGTTATTTATTATTTTAATACAAAAAGATTAAATAGAAGGTAGTGAGAGAGGCTTTATTTGAAAAGATGGTACGTCACATTGGGTAATATGTATGCATATGAAAAGTGACCAATACGTGGCACAAATTACATAATAGCACCGAATATTTTGCGATATCTATGCAGTGCCTTAAGGACGTATAGGATAGGGAGATAGGAGTACGGTAAGTAATTCACAATTAAAATCTAATGCGAGTTTAAAGAATAACAGAGTTGTATGAGTATAAAAAATTAGTAAAATTTATTCAATGGTAATTTTTAAAATTGCCTTGTACTAAATAATAATAATAGTAACTGGGATAATAAATACTTTTACATATTTTTTGTAAATACATGTGTAGATACATAATATTTATAGAAAACAATCATACTTACTAATGTACATGAATGGATATAGATATGGATTAAGGGAGCAGAAAAGTAGTTTACGTATACTGGACGTGAACACAGTAGCTAATTAGTGCGTTTTATTTAAATAACTACAATTTTTATTACTGCTAATTAAATAAATTTCAGTAAACTTTTTAACACCGTATAGATTGTACGATACTTATACATAAAAATATTCCAGTTCATTTGAGACGTGCCCGAGTGGGACTGTTAGAAATCAGGCCCAAGTGCTAGAGTTTTGAATTAATGCTTTGCTGATCGTGATTACCTGCGCCAAGGAAACGGCCAGTGAGTACCGCATCGCGTTCGTGACTTAATTAAAGCGGACAAAAATTTTCCTTCCATTTTGATCTTCCAAAGAAAACGTTTCGTTGTGCCTTAAGAGTTTGTCAATTAAAATACCTCAGCATTTTGTTCTTGAAAGAAAATTAATGTTTCCTCCATTATACTTCATTAAAGTGTTTTTAATAAAAATACAATTATTCTTATTAATTCAATATTTTTATTCAATATAGACTTTCATTAACAAGAAGCACTATTCCGACTTTTACGACGAAGCGACTAATTTTAATCTTTTTGTTACATCTGATGGGGATAAGATAAAGAAATTAAATTGAATTTAAAAGTATATCGTATATTATTTATACAGAGAGACAAAACAGCTCGTCCTTCAAACCAATGAGTCCATGCATGACAGATTGGTGGACATTTATATGATATGATTAATTCATTTGCAGTTCTTATTTCTAGGCTAGACTTATTTATTTTCTATTCAGATCACCATCAGCTTGATTGCCATTCAATACTATCAGTTGTATATAAAAAAAGGAGTTGCGCAAGTAAAGTTGTCGACATACCCTAGTAAGGCCATAAAACTAATGAGTACAAGTGCTTTATTTAAATGGTAGTCTGTGTTTGAGTTAAGACGATCTCACACCTGAGCTACGGGGCTTAGGGAATGGATGCTGAATAAATATTTTCCAAATGGAAAGGATAAAGGCCACGCTTCGACGATAAGTTTCTAGGGGTAAGGTGAACAAGCAAGCCCGTTTGCGTAGGTTCCGACAACGTTTCTAATTAAGCAATTACTTTTTTGTATAACTAGTGTTAACTATCGTGTGACGCACCATTAATTAAAAATGGTAAAGTCAATAATCATGTAACCTGAAACGGAACGTCAGAGGCCAGAGCCAAAGTAATCTATGTGACATTGACAAGTGGATGACGGATGATTGAACGTAAGCAGCGGGAGTTTTGGAGCGAAAAAGTTGAAGTGTATATATTATTATAAAAACAAATAAGAGATAGGTAATTGTGAATATTGTAGGCATTGAGGTGTTTCTCTCCCTGACTAACCGGTATTACGCCTAAGTCGTCAGGATACTAGTGATTTTAAAGTTCAGAAGCGGTACCAATCCCGCCTACAAATTCGACTGTAAGGTAATTCTGACTAGAAGTTGTGGTAAGTGAGTTTACGTTAATAACACGCATACCATTAAACGCAGTATCTCACTTGTTTTATTGAACTTTTGGATGAATTGCTTTCTACATATTAAATAGATTTAGTATGTACGATAACTTGCGAGAGTAATGACATGACATGTAGCACGATATTGAGATATACAATATACCTAAGAAAGAAGTATTATGAATACATTAAGTATAAAACAACGTGGATATCTAATTAGTTTAAAATACAGAGTAACTATTGTTATGTTATTAATGCCTATGATAGAGTATGATAGGATATCAACAGATTAGAAACAGTTACATTAACTATGTTGACATACAGGTTGAACATGAGAACACATACCATGTTATACATATAAACAGTGTAATGGTATTGCTGAGTTTGTTGCTAATTCACAGTAAATTAGTCACAACTTACTGTTCAGTTTTGTGTGTTTGTTCTATGTGAATTGAATTGAAGAATTGTTATTATTTCTTTACATAGGTACACATATATGTTTGATGATCCGATTTCAGATAAATGACAATCACAGGCATAGTCCAGGTATATGTCTTGATTGTGGTTATAGTCCCAAATTGAGATACTGTCATATATATATTATATTGGTTGATACTTTGATATGTGTTTATTAATGAATTAATAAAGCATATTAATATAGATAGACACAGTATATTATTGACATAAACTGATACAAGCTACATAACATGTTATATTTCATAATATTACATATTAAAGACATTTTAGATGCTATCTCATGATTAGCTGTGAAGCTCAGTGAAAATAGTACTTAACTCTGATAGTACAATTATTATATTTATTTCTTGCTGTGTTTTGAATTTTATAAATGTATATATATATAGCAATGACTAACAATTGGTAGTAAACTCCAATGTTAAAAACCGAATAACTGTAAACTATTATTATTAATAGTTCCTTATTTAATTATTAATTAGTATAAAATCCAATTGAGATCTATTAGGATCCTCAAGGTTATCATAATCATATGATATTGATTATTAATGTGTTGAAAAAGCACCTAGAGATGATATCCAATTCCTCAAAGGTGTCATATTATGCTGGAATTATATATTATATGTATGCTCATATTTAATGTATTATATGTTTGAGCAATTGGTTCACTTCTTTGATGCTTCTCTTGAAATTCATTAGAATGGCCCTTAGCAGCCATTGTTGATCAATAAAGGTACTTAAAGGTCCTGTACAGGTACCTGTAGCTATGTACATTTGTCATTGGAGACAATGTTTAGTAAGTGATTGTTGGAATTTATAAGCACCCAATTAATATGTGACACGTTAGAAAGTGATAGATTACAGGTAAGACTATTCTTACATGGTTCAGTTTTGTAAACTATGAAGTTGTCTTTTAACCTAAAGAAAGGCTTTTGGTAAAGCCAGAAATGGATGTTGTTGGGTCTTGATTGTACAAAAGACCTGTTGACTTTAGTTTAGTTTTATAATTTATGAAGTTGTCTTTTAACCTAAAGAAAAGCTTTTGGTAAAGCCAGAAATGAATGTTGTTGGCTCTTGATTGTATTATTGATTATACAAGAAACCTGTTGAATTTTCTAAACAATACTTGAGCAACAAGTTTGTCTTTAAATTTACTATTAGTGTTATGAATATGAATAAAAGTTTTTGGAAATAAGTTAATATTTGTGTACATACAGAATGTTTGGATATATATATTGAGTTGCAACAGTGAGAGTATTTGCCTTTTGATGAGTTATAACTCTCCATACAGTAAATTGCACAAAATGTCATGATTTTATAATATGAATATGTACAACATAAGACAATTGTTATCACAATAATGAAAATAGACTATTGTAATATATTGCAATGTATTGCTATATTGTCCAATCTTGTGTACTGCATAAGCTAATGAACTGAAGATTTGCTGCAAGGATCTGAGCTTAAGTTATCCATTGAGTTTTATTATTTAGTGTCATTTGTAGAATGACAGTACTAAGAAACTATAAAGTGGACAGATTCATTGTTAAATCTGTATTGGAATTGAAATGTCAACCAAGGAAGAAATCATAATTGTTTAAATTCAAATTGTATTATATATTTGTGAAGTACAGAAAAAAAAAATAGAATATATTATTGAATATTAATATAAATAAATGTATATCAGAAGATGATAATAACTGATTTAAAGCATTCATGAGTTAATAATGAACTCATCTTGAAGTTAGCACATGGATTGTGTCAAACAGTGTGGTCTAGAATTGTGAAATTTGGATAATAAACTTTATAATTCAGATATTATGGCAGGAAGATGGAAATAAATGAGTGCATAGCACTCTTTTGTTGTATATAGGTATGGACAGATGGGAGAGAATTAAGTGAATACATGTAAACTGTGATATGGTGAAATAGAGGAGAAAGGAAAATTGGATACTATTTTTAAATGGTTTATGTAACTTACCTTTTATGTATTTGTATACTACAGGATTATAAAATATTTTATGATATGATGAAGTTTCTGTATATTAATTAGTTATTATTAAATAGTCTCTGTGGGAGGCAATGTTAAGATATTCAAAGTACATAAGCTTTAAAATTATTATAGAAGAAAATTATGAGACACAGACAGACAAGATTGTTAGGAAAGTAAAGAGATATGGATATTCTAGAAAACTTTGCTGATGACCTTGGTAATGTGGTTATTAATAGGCTGCATAACTTTCCATGCATGGAAATTCGTTCCCATTCTATACAACCGTTATATATTTATGAGAATTCCTGATTGTTGGTGTTTTATGCTATGCCTTTATAAACATGTGGTTTGTTTTATTTAATATAACTTTGTTACCAAATAGGATGAGACTGAAGTTAGTCAGTTTTATGAAGATAGCACTCCTATACTGTGCCACACTTCCAATTATCTTCTGTGAATCTACTGTACTGTAGAGGACAGTGCATGGCGATTTCGGTATAGCTATGACAGGAATATATAAGTAAAAAAAAAAAAAAAAAAAAAAAAAAGAAGAATAGGAAAAATCCTCAATATCTTGTGAACACAAGTTAATCACTGCAAATGTAACTTAGATTGAAAGTGAGATGTTGGTATCCGTTGGGATGAACAGTGATTCACAAGCACAGTATCAGTATAATTTATAGAAAAAAATATATATATAAATAGCAATGATTCAAAAGAAGATTGTATCATATGTACAGGTATAAATACATATAGTAATGCCTATTTAACATTTAAATAGTATTGTGATTGATTGGATTGTATGACGCCATATAATGAAATGAAAAATTTATAAGCCAAGAGACCAGTGATAGCCAAAGAATATATATATATATATAAGAAAATGGCAGAGACGACAGACAAAACAAAAGTAGGACAGCAGAAAAAAAGATAAGCAGATGACATAAGAAAAAAAAAAAAGGAAACAGCAGGAAAAGACTGGATGCAAACTTCCATAGGGAGAGACGTGGATAGTCAGTATGGACGAGCTGGTTTATGAATATGGATACTGGCTCAATTTATGAGATTTTTATATGGTTTACTGATGGATAATAAACTACTTTATGAATAGCATATATGTAGAATGAAAAATAAATACTGCATGGTCTAAGTTGTAAGTTTTACATGTTATAGAGAAGTATTCGTTGAGAAAATGTTTGCGAGCTGAGCCATTGTTCTTTAATTATAATGGTATTATAGTGAATACAAATTTAAGAAGCACAGGTAGTTAAAAGAAAAAAAAACAGAAGGACAATTGATTGTTGTTAAATGTATGAGCATTAAAGTTTTGAAAAGTGTACTTGGGTATACTAGATTTAAGTTGAAAGGATCCTATTGAACCTATAACTGTTTGAAGAGACCTTTATATCCAATGCAAATAAAATAAGAGAGAATATAAGTTGTGGAAGTAAGGCTATATCTGTCAATTTAATTCCAGGAATATATAAGAAAAGTTACTAGAGGATATAAATGAAAGTTAAGATATAAGAAAGTTAAATATTGTTAAGGATTACAGTTTACAGTTATAAATTACTGTTGTAGATGGTTTTGCCAATTTTATTAATTTCTAGTTAACCTTTGTTAAATCTTGAGATATTGTATCTATTAAGATTTTAATTGATAAAAAAAAAAGAGAATAATCGAAGCGTATAATGCTAAATTAACGAGCATGTAAGAATTGTTGGTATACATGTTGACTCAATTGACTTGAATATGAGATTGGATGTGTTGTATTTAGACCATTGTAACTTTTGACATAATTGTTGAGTTGAAGTAAAATAAAAGTGTTAACTAAGGCTTTTAATAGTGAACTCATCACCATATAAGAATTGATGTTGTCACTTGCATAGCATACGAGAACGGATGTATTAAATAAGTGAGGGTGTTTTAATGTTGAATTGTATAAAATTACAGGTGTAGAGATATTGGAAGTTTATAATAATAACGGTGATGTTGTTTTCAAATATTTGGTTGATATTCATCAGATAATAAGATTGAATTAAATTTAAAGCGTTGTCTTTGACGACGACGGAAGTAAAAATTTTTATAAGTAATGATCAACGCAATCAAATGCTGGGCATTTGATTCCATAGATTAGTCTGAGCACCTATATGCACTTGTATGTGTGGCTGAACGCCCTTTGGAGAAATCGGATTGACTATTGTACTAACTAAATAGAATTAATCCTTTCAGAACTGATTTTATGTGTCTGGAATTTAAATATAACTAATAGCTCGAGAACATGGTCTGCTAGTAAGCAGAAAGTTACAGCCGAATACGCAGAATATTTTAGAAAATGTGTTGTAATTAATGGGAAATTAGAAGAGGTGCTAATTTATAGAACCCAGACACCGTATACAGACACTTTAGAAATATTATGAATAAAGCGCTCGAGGTGTACAAGATAGTTACACTGCAAGATTGTAGTAAGGGCGATCACAAGGTAAAATTTGATACACCTCGATGGAAAATAGTCGGTAAATATACGCGGTGAAGAGTTGTACATGAACGAATAGATCTGAAAGATTAAGGAATGCTAGTGATACAATGATGAGTTACAATCGATGACAAGCTGAATTATGAGCAAAATGGCTAATAGAACGGGCGGTTGATATGACAATGAAAAATGATTTGCAATACTTCGATGAAATTATGAGATTAATATAATAATCATATGACTAGGAATACGATTTATGGATTTTAAGGTAAATGATGGTGATTTAGATTTGATGATATACTGATGAGATGATTGCGCTGAGATCGCTGCTGATGGTTCCGTATACGTTAGTTCACGGAGAAAATGGGGATCCGCGTGTGCTCAATGCGACGTACAACAAACGACTCGCTTTTTGTTGATGCTACTCAAGATTTGGTAGATAATAATGTGGTAGTAATATATTGCAAGTTCGTTCAGAAATTGATAGATATATATCAACCAGATATATAATTCGAATTTGGTACATAATTAAATTGAATTAACTTATGATTAAATGTCATAAAGTCCTTTAAAGGGTTGGAGAAATAGTAAAATGGAACCAGGAAATCCAGTTCTTAAAGAAATGTAATAGAATAAAAAGTAATAGTAAAATTTGATGGGAGTGCATATAACCCATAGTTGAGTTGCAATGTAGAGCACTTGAGGCTGAAGTAAAAATAGCATAGTACCATAAAGAATATGACTAGTTGGAGGCCGTAACTCCTTGCGTGCGCAAGCGGTGAATGCCTCATTGAGAAAATGACCAGTTGTTAAATATTTGATGTGTTTCAGTTGGAGGCCGTAGTTCCTTGTGGCGGCAAGCGGTGGCTGAGACTAATGAGAATCTGACCAGTTTGAGGCCGTAGCTCCTTGTGTGGGCAAGCGGTGGCTGAGTCTAATGAGAATTTGACCAGTTTGAGGCCGTAGCTCCTTGTGCGGGCAAGCGGTGGCTGAGTCTAATAAAATCCAGATCTGTTGAGACCGTAGCTCATAGTGCGCAAGCGGTGGCATTTTTTTAATGTTTTGTTTTAACAGGTATTTCACTAATTAGCTAGGCAGCCGTGTTTGCAGAGATGCTGACTAGTACCTGGTGTGAAAAATTAAGTGATACAACTTAAGGCGGGAAAATATAACAAAGACTGAAGTCATGATGTTGAAATGTAATGTGTAGTTGTCAGTGGCAACTTTCATATTTTAAGTATGTAAATTATCTCAAACTAAATTTTATATGATTTTAATTTTATTATATTACCCGATGTTAACTGTTATGATAATATCGAATGAGGCCCTTCGATAACGTTGGATGGCCGAAGTGGCTACGAATACCATCGATTAAATATAAAGTGAATAGTAGGCTTACTAAACTCACGTTCGTTTAACGAAAGTTGGTAATTCGTTTTATGGAGATTGCGCAGGGTTTTGCAACGGACTCCCGGAGTCTGTACTCAATTTGCCAGAAAAAGAAATCAAATGTGTCATAAAGTATTTTCTTTGTAAAAAAAAAAAAAGCTTATTATAAAATTGAAGAATTTATAAATGTCATCATTTATAAATCAGTGTTTTTTTTAGAAAATATCTAACTTGAAATTCATAGCGCTGTCAATGTTTGTAGCGGTTTTTATGTTGATTGCCGCATGCCTAATCCTTGTTGTTAATTAAATATAAGTAAATCAATATTTATTTAAAGGAGCATCACACAGGTTTCTCGTTTATTCTTCTTGTGATGAGACTGCGTTCCGAATGAGCGATAGATTCAAGGAACTTGACTACTCAAGGGTGCTTGTGTTGAGTTTGTTTGAATAAAGATTATTTCTATTTCACATTAATCTGGAACAGTGGGTTTTGGTTTATGTTAAACTGGTGTTGTAAAGAAAATTGAGATCAGTATCTACAATCATTTATAGTCCCCTAAATGTACAGGGTTCAAAGGGTGAAATAGATTACTTGACCAGTGAGCTGATGGTATTATTAAGTAAATCATAACTGAAATTCAATGAATTATGTTATATTAAAATAATTCTCTGGTAAATCAAGAGTATCGTCGAAGTAAAATAGTAGTAGTAGTATTGAGGGTATTAGAACCACTTGAATAATATTGACCTGTTATTTTCTATTGGTTAGGTGAAGGCAGGCAGCGATTTTGTTCTAATTTTATGTCACGAGAATATTACTTTCCTTTATATTTTTTTCTATATATGTAGGTAATTAAGTTTTACCCTTTGTAATGTGATATGTTAAATTTATCCGTTAAAATATTCATGACGTGAAATGTCAAGTTCTATTTTGGAGGTATAAAAAAATGCAATGTTCATAAGATCGAAACTTACATTGTGATGGTGATATGTTACAGTCTGACTCATAGAAGTCAATCACCGCCAAATAATTGTTTGTTACTCTAAAAGGTTGTTCATGTTTTTGGGTGATTTGGATTATGTAAATTAATATATGTTATGTTATATTTTGTGCATTTGAATGCATGCCGAAACTTAGCTCTGTTAGTATTGATTTTAGATTGTAAACCTTTGACAGTATACTAAGATAGTCAATGTTATGAAAGTAATGTATATCTTTAGTTTATTTAATTTAGTATTTGTTATATGATCCTGTAGACACTATATCCTTTGATAAGCATGACTACGCTCCTCAGTTACCTATGTGTCTGGGCCAGACACTATTGCAGGATGGCCGACTGTTAACTATCGTGTGACGCACCATTAATTAAAATGGTAAAGTCAATAAT